>NC_041392.1:202262921-202334789 GCF_002162155.2 Triticum dicoccoides
GTTCATCCCATCGACCTGCTTCAATTAGCAGCAGTAGCGAAGGAATTGCTCGATCGGGTTTAGTTAACAGCCATCGATCGATCGCTCGGGTTCAGTAACGCGTAGCCTACAGTGCAATCGCTCGGGTTCAGTTAGAGCCCAACGCCTCGCTCGGGTTCAGTTAGAGCCAACGCCTCGCACACACGCGCGTACGTGTACGAGAGAAACACGCATCGCTCCGCCCCGACCTCCCACTGTAACCGGGAACTCCCTGAAATTTTCCTCCCCCTCGCTTCTACCACGGTTTTTTCCGTCATGGACGGCCAAAAGAATGTCATGCAGCTGCGTCTCCGGACCGCCCAGGACGAAAAGCCCATTTTCTGTCATGAATTTTTGTCATAGAAGTAGGAGCCCACCACATCTATGATGATACCGGGTTTTGTCACAATTATCATCATAGAAGTGTCATATGTATGACAGAATTTTTTTTGTTTGGCCCAAAATGTCACGGATGTGTCTTTTTTTTGTAGTGTAATAGAGGTAGCAAGAAGGATTTCTGGCACCGTTGCCGGGGAGGTCTACGCAAAAGTCAACATACCAAGTATCCATCACATACCCTTATCTCCCGCATTACATTATTTGCCATTTGCCTCTCGTTTTCCTCTCCCCCACTTCACCCTTGCCGTTTTATTTTCCCTCTCTCTCTATCCTCCCTCTATTCTCCTCTTTTTGCCCGCTTGCTTTTTGTTTTGCTTGTGTGTTAGTTTGCTTGCTTGTCACGATGGCTCAAGATAATACTAAATTATGTGACTTCACCAATACCAACAACAATGATTTTATTAGCACTCCGATTGCTCCTCTTACCGATGCTGAATCTTGTGAAATTAATACTGCCTTGCTGAATCTTGTCATGAAAGATCCGTTCTCCGGCCTTCCTAGTGAAGATGCCGCTACTCATCTAAATAGCTTCGTTGATTCGTGTGACATGCAAAAGAAGAAAGATGTGGATAATGATATTGTTAAATTGAAGCTATTTCCTTTTTCGCTTAGAGATCGTGCTAAAGCTTGGTTTTCATCTTTGCCTAAAAATAGTATTGATTCATGCAATAAGTGTGAAGATGCTTTTATCTCTAAGTATTTTCCTCCCGCTAAGATCATCTCTCTTAGAAACGATATTATGAACTTTAAGCAACTTGATCATGAACATGTTGCACAAGCTTGGGAGAGAATGAAATTAATGATACGTAATTGCCCTACTCATGGTTAAATTTGTGGATGATTATACAAAAAATTTATGCCGGATTGAAATTTGCTTCTAGAAATCTTTTAGATTCGGCCGCGGGAGGCACTTTTATGGAAATCACTTTAGGAGAAGCTACTAAACTCCTAGATAATATTATGGTTAATTATTCTCAATGGCATACTGAAAGATCTACTAATAAAAAGGTGCATGCAATAGAAGAAATTAATGTTTTGAGTGATGGATGAACTTATGAAATTATTTGCTAATAAGAGTGTTTCTTCTAATCCTAATGATATGCCCTTGTCTACGTTGATTGATAATAATAATGAATCTATGGATGTAAATTTTGTTGGTAGGAACAATTTTGGTAACAACGCGTATAAAGGAAATTTCAACCCTAGGCCTTATCCTAGTAATCCCTCTAATAATTACGGTAATTCCTACAACAATTCTTATGGAAATTATAATAAGATGCCCTCTGATTTTGAATCTAATATTAAAGAATTTATTACTTCGCAAAAGAATTTTAATGCTATGATTGAAGAAAAATTGCTTAAGATTGATGATTTGGCTAGGAACGTTGATAGAATTGATCTCGATGTTGATTCTTTGAAACTTAGATCTATTCCACATAAGCATGATATCAATGAGTCTCTCAAAGCCATGATAATTTCCATTGATAAGTGCAAAGAAAGAACCGCTAGGATGCGTGCTAAGAAAGACGCCTTTATAAAAGTGTGTTCTGCTAGTTCCTATGAAAATAATGATGAGTATCTAAAAGTTATTGATGTGTCCCTTATTAAATCTTTGTTTTGCAATATGAATCTTGATAATGGTGGGACTAAATATGATCCACCTTTACCTAGAAGGCATTCCAAGAATTATGAATCTTTTGATCCTGATGCTAAATTTGATAAAAGTGGGATTGAAGAAATTAAAACTCTAGATGTTGCTAAACCCACTATTATGGATTTCAAGGAATTTAACTATGAAAATTGCTCTTTGGTTGATTGTATTTCCTTGTTGCAATCCGTGCTAAATTCTCCTCACGCTTATAGTCAAAATAAAGCATTTACTAAACATATCGCTGATGCCTTGATGGAATCTTATGAAGAAAAGTTTGAATTGGAAGTTTCTATCCCTAGAAAACTTTATGATGAGTAAGAACCAACTATTAAAATTAAAATTAAAGATCATGAATTCTATGCTTTATGTGATTTGGGTGCTAGTGTTTCCACGATTCCAAAGACTTTGTGTGATTTGTTAGGTTTCTTTGATTTTGATGATTGCTCTCTAAACTTGCACCTTGTGGATTCCACTATTAAGAAACCTATGGGAAGAATTAATGATGTTCTTATTGTTTCAAATAGGAATTATGTGCACGTAGATTTTATTGTTCTTGACATAGATTGTAATCCTTCATGTCCTATTATTCTTGATAGACCTTTCCTCAGAACGATTGGTGCAATTATTGATATGAAGGAAGGAAATATTAGATTCCAATTTCCATTAAGGAAAGGCATGGAGCACTATCCTAGAAATAAAATTAAATTACCTTATGAATCTATTATGAGAGCCACTTATGGATTGCCTACCAAAGATGGCAATACCTAGATCTATTCTTGATTGTTATGCCTAGCTAGGGGCGTTAAACGATAGCGCTTGTTGGGAGGCAACACAATTTTTTTTATTCCTTGATTTTTGCTCCTATTTAGTAATAAATAATTTATTTAGCCTCTGTTTTGGTTGTGTTTTTTGTGTTTAATTAGTGTTTGTGCCAAGTAGAACCGTTGGGAAGACTTGGCGAAAGTCTTGTTAAACTTGCTGTAAAAAACAGAAACTTTAGCGCTCACGATAACTGCTGTTATTTTTATTTAGAGAGTGATATTTAGTTAATTCTTTTTGAGGATGATCAATAGATAAATTCCTCACGTCCAGCAATTTATTTTAGAATTTTTTCGGTTCCAGATCTTTCGCTAGCTACAGATTACTACAGACTGTTCTATTTTTGACAGATTCTGTTTTTTCGTGTGTTGTTTGCTTATTTTGATGAATCTATGGCTAGTAAAATAGTTTATGAACCATAGAGAAGTTGGAATACAGTAGGTATAACACCCATATAAATAAATAATTAGTTCATTACAGTACCTTGAAGTGGTCTTTTGTTTTCTTTCGCTAACGGAGCTCACTAGATTTTCTACTTTAAGTTTTGTGTTGTGAAGTTTTCAAGTTTTGGGTAAAGATTTGATGGATTATGGAACAAGGAGTGGCAAGAGCCTAAGCTTGGGGATGCCCATGGCACCACCAAGATAATCTAAGGACACCTAAAAGCCAAATCTTGGGGATGCCCCGGAAGGCATCCCCTCTTTTGTCTACTTCTATCGGTAACTTTACTTGGAGCTATATTTTTATTTACCACATGATATGTGTTTTGTTTGGAGCGTCTTGTATGATTTGAGTCTTTGCTTATTAGTTTACCACAATCATCCTTGCTGTACACACCTTTTTAGAGAGCCATACATGATTTGGAATTTGTTATAATACTCTATGTGCTTCGCTTATATCTTTTGAGTTATATAGTTTTGCTCTGGTGCTTCACTTATATCTTTTAGAGCACGGTGGTGGATTTGTTTTATAGAAACTATTGATCTCTCATGTTTCACTTAGATTATTTTGAGAGTCTTAATAGCATGGTAATTTTCTTAAAATCCTAATATGCTTGGTATGCAAGATTAATAATAAAATTTTCTTATGAGTGTGTTGAATACTAAGAGAAGTTTGATGCTTGATGATTGTTTTGAGACATGGAGGTAATAATATCAAAGTCGTGCTAGTTGAGTAGTTGTGAAATTGAGAAATACTTGTGTTGAGGTTTGCAAGTTCCGTAGCATGCACGTATGGTAAACGTTATGCAACAAATTTGAAACATGAGGTGTTATTTGATTGTCTTCCTTATGAGTGGCGGTCGGGGACGAGCGATGGTCTTTTCCTACCAATCTATCCCCATAGGAGCATGCGCGTAGTACCGAGGTTTTTGATGACTTGTAGATTTTTGCAATAAGTATGTGAGTTCTTTATGACTAATGTTGAGTCCATGGATTATACGCACTCTCACCCTTCCATCCTTGCTAGCCTCTTCGGCACCATGCATTGCCCTTTCTCACATTGAGAGTTGGCGCAAACTTCGTCGGTGCATCCAAAACCTGTGATATGATATGCTCTTTCACACATAAACCTCCTTATATCTTCCTAAAAATAGCCACCATACCTACCTATTATGGCATTTCCATAGCCATTCCGATATATATTTCCATGCAACTTTCCATCATTTCGTTCATCATGACACATTCATCATTGTCATATTGCTTAGCATGGTCATGTAGTTGACATAGTATTTGTGGCAAAGCCACCGTTCATAATTCTTTCATACACGTCACTCTTGGTCCATTGCATATCCCGATACACCGTCGGAAGCATTCATATAGAGTCATCTTTGTTCTAGTATCGAGTTGTAATCATTGAGTTGTAAATAAATAGAAGTCTCATGATCATCATTTTCTAGAGCATTGTCCCAAGTGAGGAATACAAAAAAAAGAGAAAGGCCATAAAAAAGAGAAAAGGCCCCAAAAAATGAGAGAAAAATAGAGAAGGGACAATGTTACTATCCTTTGCCACACTTGTGCTTCAAAGTAGCACCATGATCTTCATAGTAGAGAGTCTCTCATGTTAACACTTTCATATACTAGTGGGAATTTTTCATTATAGAACTTGGCTTGTATATTCCAACAATGGGCCTCCTCAAGTGCCCTAGGTCTTCGTGAGCAAGCAAGTTAGATGCACACCCACTAGTTTCTTTTGTTGAGCTTTCATGCATTTATAGCTCTAGTGCATCCGTTGCATGGCAATCCTTACTCCTTGCATTAACATCAATCGGTGGGCATCTCCATAGCCCATTGATTAGCCTCGTTGATGTGAGACTTCCTCCTTTTTTGTCTTCTCCACATAACCCCCCTTATTATATTCTATTCCACCTATAGTGCTATGTCCATGGCTCGCGCTCATATATTGCATGAAAATTTATAGGTTTGAGATTACTAAAGTATGAAACAATTGCTTGGCTTGTCATCGGGGTTTTGCATGATGATAGCATTCTTGTGTGACGAAAATGAAACATGACTAAACCATATGATTTTGTAGGGATGAACTTTCTTTGGCCATGTTATTTTGAGAAGACATTATTGCTTAGTTAGTATGCTTGAAGTATTATCATTTTTATGTCAATGTGAACTTTTGTCTTGAATCGTTCGGATCTGAATATTCATACCACAATTAAGAAGAATTACATTAAAATTATGCCAAGTAGCACTCCGCATCAAAAATTCTGTTTTTATCATTTACCTACTCGAGGACGTGCATGAATTAAGCTTGGGGATGCTTGATACGTCTCCAACGTATCTATAATTTTTGATTGCTCCATGCTATATTATCTACTGTTTTGACATTATTGGGATTTATTATCCACTTTTATATTATTTTTGGGACTAACCTATTAACCGGAGGCCCAGCCTAGAATTGTTGTTTGTTGCCTGTTTTAGGGTTTCAAAGAAAAGGAATATCAAATGGAGTCCAAACGGAATGAAACCTTCGGGAACGTGATTTTCTCATGGAATACAACTCAGGAGACTTGGACCCTACGTCAAGGCACGTAACAGGAGGCCACGAGGTAGGGGCATGCTCTACCCTACCAGGCGCGCCCCCCACCCTCGTGGCCCCCCTGTTGCTCCACCGACGTACTTCTTCCTCCTATATATACCCACGTACCCCCAAACGATCAGATACGGAGCCCAAACCAGAATTCCACCGCCGTAACTTTCTGTATCCACGAGATCCCATCTTGGGGCCTATTCCAGAGCTTCGCTGGAGGGGGCATCAATCACAAAGGGCTTCTACATCAACACCATAGCCCCTACGATGAAGTGTGAGTAGTTTACCTCAGACCTACGGGTCCATAGTTAGTAGCTAGATGGCTTCTTCTCTCTTTTTGGATCTCAATACAATGTCCCCCCCTCTCTTGTGGAGATCTATTCGATGTAATCTTCTTTTTGTGGTGTGTTTGTTGAGACCGATGAATTGTGGGTTTATGATCAAGTCTATCTATGAATAATATTTGAATCTTCTCTGAATTCTTTCATGTATGATTGGTTATCTTTGCAAGTCTCTTCAAATTATCAGTTTGGTTTGGCCTACTAGATTGATCTTTCTTGCAATGGGAGAAGTGCTTAGCTTTGGGTTCAATCTTGCGGTGTTCTTTCCCGGTGACAGTAAGGGCAGCAAGGCACGTATTGTATTGTTCCATCGAGGATAACAAGATGGGGTTTTCTTCATATTGCATGAGTCTATCTCTCTACATCACGTCATCTTGCTTAAGGCGTTACTCGGTTTTTAACTTAATACTCTAGATGCATGATGGATAGCGGTCGATGAGTGGAGTAATAGTAGTAGATGCAGGCAGGAGTTGGTCTATTTGTCTCGGACGTGATGCCTATATACATGGTCATACCTAGATATTCTCATAACTATGCTCAATTCTGTCAATTGCTCAACAGTAATTTGTTCACCCACCGTAGAATACTTATGCTCTCGAGAGAAGCCACTAGTGAAACCTATGGCCCCCGGGTCTATCTTTATCATATCAATCTCCTACTACTTAGTTATTTACTTTGCCATTTACTTTGCCTTTATTTTACTTTGCATCTTTATCATAAAAATACCAAAAATATTATCTTATCATATCTATCAGATCTCACTCTCGTAAGTGGCCCTATAGGGACTGACAACCCCTATTTGCGTTGGTTACGAGGATTTATTTGTTTTGTGCAGGTGCGAGGGACTCGCGCGTAGCCTCCTACTGGATTGATACCTTGGTTCTCAAAAACTGAGGGAAATACTTACGCTACTTTGCTGCATCATCCCTTCCTCTTCGGGGAAAACCAACGCAGTGCTAAAAGAGGTAGCAAGAAGGATTTCTAGTGTCGTTGTCGGGGAGGTCTATGCAAAAGTCAACATACCAAGTACCCATCACATACCCTTATCTCCCGCATTACATTATTTTCCATTTGCCTCTCGTTTTCCTCTCCCCCACTTCACCCTTGCCGTTTTATTTGCCCTCTCTCTCTCTATCCTCCCCCTATTCATGTCTTTTTGCTCGCTTGCTTTTTGTTTTCTTGTGTGTTAGTTTGCTTGCTTGTCACGATGGCTCAAGATAATACTAAATTATGTGACTTCACCAATACCAACAACAATGATTTTATTAGCACTCCGATTGCTCCTCTTACCGATGTTGAATCTTGTGAAATTAATACTGCCTTGCTGAATCTTGTCATGAAAGATCCGTTCTCCGGCCTTCCTAGTGAAGATGCCGCTACTCATCTAAATAGCTTCGTTGATTTGTGTGACATCCAAAAGAAGAAAGGTGTGGATAATGATATTGTTAAATTGAAGCTATTTCCTTTTTCGCTTAGAGATCGTGCTAAAGCTTGGTTTTCGTCTTTGCCTAAAAATAGTATTGATTCATGGAATAAGTGCAAAGACTCGGTAGGACATCATCATAATGAGCTCAATGTGACCAAAGAGTTGATCACGGGATGACGTGTTATGGAACGAGTAAAAGTGACTTGTCGGTAACGAGATTGAACGAGGTATTGGGATACCGATGATCGAATCTCGGGCAAGATAACGTACCGATTGACAAAGGGAATTATATACAGGATTGATTGAATCCCCAACATCGTGGTTCATCCGATGAGATCATCGTGGAACATGTGGGAGCCAACATGGGTATCCAGATCCCGCTGTTGGTTATGGGCCAGAGAGCTGTATCGGTCATGTCTGCATGATTCCCGAACCCGTAGGGTCTACACACTTAAGGTTCGGTGATGCTAGAGTTGTTATGGGAAATAGTATGTGGCTACCGAAGGTTGTTTGGAGTCCTGGATCAGATCCTGGACGTGATGAGGAGTTCCAGAATGGTCCGAAGGTGAAGATCGATATATTGGACGAAGGGTATTAGAGTCCGGAATTGTTCCGGGGGTACCGGGTGACGACCAGCATGTCCGAAAGGGGTTTCGGAGGCCCCGGCAAGCGTTGGGGGGCTTATGGGCCAAGGGGAGGGGGCACATCAGCCCACTAAGGGGCTGAGCTACCCTCCCACCCCATCTCACGTAACTTGGAGAGGTGGGGGCGCCTCCCCTAGGGCAGCCACCCCTCCCGGCTTGGGGGCAAGTTTCCTAGGGGTGGGGGCGCCCAAACCCATCTAGGGTTTCCCCTGTGGCCGCCGCCCCTCCCCTAGAGAACCCTAGGGCGCCTCCTCCACCCCCCTTCCCCCTATATATAGTGAGGGAGATAGAGGGCAGCCGCACCCCTTCCCTGGCGCAGCCCCTCCCTCCTCCAACTCTTCCTGCTCCTCCGTAGAGCTTGGCGAAGCCCTGTAGGAATACGACAAGCTCCACCACCACTCCGTCGTGCTGCTGGAGTCCTCCCTCAACTCCTTCTCTCCCCTTGCTGGATCAAGAAGGAGGATACGTCCCCGGGCTGTACGTGTGTTGAACGCGGAGCCGCCGTTGTTCGGTGCTTAGATCGGAATCGACCGCGATCTGAATCGCTGCGTGTACGACTCCACCAACCGCGTTCTTGTAACGCTTCCGCTTAGCGATATTTAAGGGTATGAAGATGCACTCCCTTTCTCTCGTTGCTAGTATCTCCTAGATTGATCTTGGTGACACGTAGGAAAATTTTGAATTATTGCAACGTTCCCCAACAAGAACATGGTGCTACTTTGAAGCACAAATGTGGAAAAAGGATAGTAGCATTGTCCCTTCTCTATTTTTCATATTTTTTGGCCTTCTTTATTTTTTTGGCCTCTTTTCTCTTTTTTTCGTCCGGAGTCTCATCCCGACTTGTGGGGGAATCATAGTCTCCATCATCCTTTCCTCACTTGGGACAATGCTCTAATAATGATGATCATCACACTTTATTTACTTACAACTCAAGAATTACAACTCAATACTTAGAACAAAATATGACTCTATGTGAATGCCTCCGGCGGTGTACTGGGATGTGCAATGATGCATGAGTGACATGTATGAAGAATTATGAACGGTGGCTTTGCCACAAATACGATGTCAACTACATGATCATGCAAGCAATATGACAGTGATGGAGCGTGTCATAATAACGGAACAGTGGAAAGTTGCATGGCAATATATCTCGGAATGGCTATGGAAATGCCATAATAGGTAGGTATGGTAGCTGTTTTGAGGAAGGTATATGGTGGGTTTATGGTATCGGCGAAAGTTGCACGATACTAGAGAGGCTAGCAATGGTGGAAGTGTGAGAGTGTGTATAATCCATGGACTCAACATTAGTCATAAATAACTCACATACTTATTGCAAAAATCTATTAGTTATCGTAACAAAGTATTACGCGCATGCTCCTAGGGGGATAGATTGGTAGGAAAATACCATCGCTCATCCCCGACCGCCACTCATAAGGAAGACAATCAATAAATAAATCATGATCCGACTTCATCACATAATGGTTCACCATACGTGCATGCTACGGGAATCACAAACTTCAACACAAGTATTTCTCAAATTCACAACTACTCAACTAGCATGACTCTAATATCACCATCTCCATATCTCAAAACAATTATCAAGTATCAAACTTCTCATAGTATTCAGTGCACTTATGAAAGAACATGCGGTGCCCCCATGTTTGGTTTTGGTAATTGATGACAATCTCTATGGACTAATGGCTGCCTTGAGTTATATTTGAAGGTTTTGTCCATAGGCTTTTCTTGGAGTACATGTATTGGTTTCAAGGAGAGTTTGTGTCGACCAAGGTGCTATTCAAGGAATTACCTAAAGATTGGTCTTGTGAGAGGTTGATCAACACTAAGTCAAAGAGTGAATCAAGTTGATCAACCCACAAAGCGTAGAAGATGTACCAAGAGGGATCAAGTGATCCCATGGTATGTTAAGCATTGTCAATTACGTTTTGTGTACTAACCCATGGTCTTCGTGAGGGTTCTTTGTGGGGTTAGGTTGCGGTGTGCAAGTTCAAGTGGAGCATCATGAAGAGATCAAATGCTTGAAGCTTGCCGTCCTTTGTTGTCACAATGGACTTGTGAAGATGTGCGGAAGAGTGGCTCACCCATAGTGGAGTATGGGGGAGCAATCAAGTAGTCTTCATCGAGCCAACACAATCAAGAAATGTGGTCCAACTTGAGGAAGTCAAGATCGTCATCATCTAGCTCAAGTGGACTATGTGCAAGACAAAGGTTTGCCCTTGATAGGTTTTCTATTTTACCGGTCTCATAGTGGTGGTTGGGAGACCGGGTTATAGGATCGATTGCCGTACTATCAAGGGGGGATCTCGATGAGTAGCTTGATTGTATCATTCGTAGAGAGCTCAAACCATTGCATCCTTGCATCATCTTTCTTGGTTCTTGTTTGGTTCTATTTGTGACTCTTAGAGCTTATGGTCATCTTGGTGACAAGCTCGAGTTCATTGAAAACGGAGTTCACTCACATCTTCTATGATGTTTTCGATGTTGGAGGTTATGCCGGTTCTTCTCGGTTGGAGGTTTCACTCCTCTTTTTGTTAGGCATACCTCCCCTGCCTCTCGCTGTTTTGATGCTACTCGTTGTCTTGTTTCCAACAAGCTTGAGTTTGCTCAATTCGGAGCTCATACGCAGAAGTTTTGGCAGTTCTAGTTTTACGTGGAGTATGCTTGTTTTGTTGGAAGTAGCTTTTGTCTGGTCCCAGCGGTAGTACCGCGAGCCCAAGCGGTAGTACCGCTTGGAGCTCTCAGCTGTAGTACCGCTGCAGTACCACTCTTCCACCGCCTTGATTTTGGGTCCTGCTCTTTTCGTGTCGGGTTTAGCAGTAGTTGCACGGCTGTAAGGCACGGTAGTACCGCCTAAGCGGTAGTACCGCTCCGGTCGGGCGGTAGTACCATTTCTGCTTCACTGCCGCCATACTCTGCTCTACCTGCCTCTTTTGGTCCCGTATTCTGCTCCTCCAGCGGTAGTACCGCTGGGGTGAGCGGTAGTACCGCTCATATGTGGTACTACCGCCCCAAGGTTCATGTTTTGTTGCTCCTTTTTCATGTTTCTTCCGCCTGAGCGGTAGTACCGCTCGTGTGCAGGCTGAGCACTTAACGGTTGGATTTTCCCCCTCCTATAAAAGGGGGTCTTCTTCCCCAATGAACTTGATCTTTTGAGCTCGTGTTCTTCCCCCATTGTTGACCTTCTTCGAGCTTGCTAACTCTCAATCCCTCCATGGTTTCTTGCTAGTTTTTGAGGGAAAAGAGAGAGGAGATCTAGATCCATATTTCCACCAATCACTTTCTCCTCTATGTGAGGGGAACCCCTTGGATCTAGATCTTGGAGTTCTTGGTGTTCTCCTTCTTGTTCTTCCTCTCATTTTCCTCCCTGGCATTAGTTGCTCCGATGGGATTTGAGAGAGAAGGACTTGGGCACTCCGTGTGCCCTTGCCATTGCATTTGGTGCATCGGTTTGAGTTCTCCATAGTGATACGTGGAAGTGAAGTTTGAGAAGCTTATTACTCTTGGGTGTTTGGGCACCCTAGAGCTTGTTCCTCTTGGGTGCCTTGGCGCCCTAGACAGTTGGTGTTGTTCGGAGCTCAATCATTGTGGTGTAAAGCTCCGGGCAAGCGTCGGGGTCTCCAATTAGGTTGTGGAGATTGCCCTGAGCAATTTGGCGGGTACCTGTGACCGCCCCAAGGGTTGCCAAAGTGTACGGGTTCGGTGACCGCCCCCAAGGGTTGCCATTTGTACGGGTTCGGTGACCGCCCTCAAGGGTCCCTTAGTGGAATCACGGCATCTTGCATTGTGCGAGGGCGTGAGGAGATTACGCTGGCCCTAGTGGCTTCTTGGGGAGCATTGTGCCTCCACACTGCTCCAAACGGAGATTAGCATCCGCACGGGTGTGAACTTCGGGATACATCGTCGTCTCCGCGTGCCTCGGTTATCTCTTACCCGAGATCTTTACTTATGCACTTTACATTGTGATAGCCATATTGTTTCTTGTCATATATCTTGCTATCACCTAGTAGTTTATCTTGCTTAGCATAAGTTGTTGGTGCACATAGGTGAGCCTAGTTGTTTTAGGTTTTATGCTTGGCAAATTAACCGCTAGGTTTATTCCGCATCTGTTCAAGCCTAAACCATAATTATTTTAAAGCGCCTATTCACCCCCCCTCTAGGCGACATCCACGATCTTTCATCTTATATGAAAGTTTTTATATTATAGCAAATTTCCATGTTGTTCTAAAGGACTCTCAAAATAATATAAGTGAAGCATAAGAGAACAATAGTTTCTATAAAACAAATCCACCACCGTGCTCTAAAAGATATAAGTGAAGCACTAGAGCAAAAACTCTATAGCTCAAAAGATATAAGTGAAGCACATAGAGTATTCTAATAAATTTCAAATCATGTGAGTCTCTCTCAAAAGGTGTGTACAACAAGGATGATTGTGGTAAACTAAAAAGCAAAGACTCAAATCATACAAGACGCTCCAAGCAAAACACATATCATGTGGTGAATACAAATATAGCTCCAAGTAAAGTTACCGATAGACGAAGACGAAAGAGGGGATGCCTTCCGGGGCATCCCCAAGCTTAGGCTTTTTGGTTTCCTTGAATTTTACCTTGGGGTGCCATGGTCATCCCCAAGCTTAGGCTCTTTCCACTCTTTTTTCCATAATCCATCAAATCTTTGCCCAAAACTTGAAAACTTCACAACACAAAAATCAAAATAGAAAATCCCGTGAGCTCCGTTAGCGAAAGAAAACAAAACACCACTTCAAGGTACTGTAATGAACTCATTCTTTATTTATATTGATGTTAAACCTACTGTATTCCAACTTCTCTACGGTTTATAAACTCTTTTACTAGCCATAGATTCATCAAAATAAGCAAACAACACAAGAAAAAACAGAATCTGTCAAAAACAGAACAGTCTGTAGTAATCTATAGCTAATGCAAGTTCTGGAACCCCAAAAATTCTAAAATAAATTGTTGGAAGTGAGGAATTTATCTATTAATCATCTTCAAAAATAATTAACTAAATATCACCTTCCAAATAAAAATGGCAGCGGTTCTCGTGAGCGCTAAAGTTTCTGTGTTTACAGCAAGATCAAAAAGACTTTCCCCAAGTCTTCCCAACAGTTCTACTTGGCACAAACACTAATTAAACACAAAAAATAACCAAAACAGAGGCTAGATGAATTACTTATTGAATAACAGCAAGGAAAAATATTGGGTTGTCTCCCAACAAGCACTTTTCTTTAAAGCCTTTTAGCTAGGCATAAGATTTCAACGATGCTCACATGAAAGACAAGAATTGAAGCACAAAGAGAGCATCATAAAACACGTAACAAACACATCTACGTCTAACATAATTCCTATGCATAGGCATCTTATAGGTAAAAAATTATCAAGGCAAGCAAAAACTAGCATATGCAAGGAAGCGGAAAGAAACAATAGCAATCTCAACATAACGAGAAGTATTTTAGTAACACGAAAATTTCTACAACCATATTTTCCTCTCTCATAATAATTACATGTAGGATCATAATAAAATTCAACAATATATCTATCACAAAACATATTCTTAACACGGTCCACATGTATGCAAAGTTGACACTCTTCCAAAATAGTGGGATTAACATTAACTAAAGTCATGACCTCTTCCAACCCACTTTCAATATTATTGAAAACATTATAATCATTCTCATATTCATCATGGGGCTTAAATAAATTTTCAAGATCATAAGAAGAATCACCCTAATCATGATCGTTGGTAGACATAGCAAAACTAGCATCCCCAAGCTTAGGATTTTGCATATGATAAGCACAATTGACATTAATAGAATTTATACAATCATCATGGTAATCATGCTTTCTATTCAAAGATCCATCGTGAATCACTCCATAAAGCACTTCATCACAATTTTCAAATTCATGAATTTCAAGCAGAATTTCATAAAGATAATCTAGTGCACAAAACTCACTAGCAATTGGTTCATCATAATTGGATCTCTTAAAAAGATTAGCAAGCGGATGAGGATCCATAGATCTTAGGTTCTCTGTTTAGCAATAAATAAACAACTATTCCAACTAAACGAGCAAATGAGCTAAGTAAGACATCAAAGCAAAAGGAAAGACAAACAGAAGAAGGGCGAATAAAACGGCAAGGGTGAAGTGGGGGAGAGGAAAACGAGAGGCAAATGGCAAATAATGTAATGCGAGGGATAAGAGTTTGTGATGGGTACTTGGTATGTCTTGACTTGGCAACGGCACCAGAAATGACTCGTTGTTGGGAGTCAGATCTTGACTTGACTTGGCGCGGATCTCCTCGGCAACAGCGCCAGAAATCCTTCTTGCTACCTCTTGAGCACTGCGTTGGTTTTCCCTTGAAGAGGAAAGGGTGATGCAGCAAAGCAGCGTAAGTATTTCCCTTAGTTTTTGAGAACCAACGTATCAATCCAGTAGGAGATCATGCTCAAGTCCCACGCACCTACACAAACAAATAGGAACCTCGCAACCAACACGATAAAGGGGTTGTCAAGCCCTTCACGGTCACTTACGAGAGTGAGATCTGATAGATATGATAAGATAATATTTTTGGTATTTTTATGATAAAGAGAAATAAAGATGCAAAGTAAAATAAACGACAAAGGAAATAACTAAGTATTGGAAGAATAATATGATGGAAGATAGACCCGGGGGCCATAGGTTTCACTAGTGGCTTCTCTCAAGAGCATAAGTATTACGGTGGGTAAACGAATTACTGTCGAGCAATTGATAGAATTGAGCATAGTTATGAGAATATCTAGGTATGATCATGTATATAGGCATCACGTCCGAGACAAATAGACCGAAACGATTCTGCATCTACTACTATTACTCCACACATCGACCACTATCCAGCATGCATCTAGAGTATTAAGTTCATAAGATCAGAGTAATGCTTTAAGGAAGATGACATGATGTAGAGGGATAAACTCATGCAATATGATATAAACCCCATATTTTTATCCTCGATGGCAACAATACAATACGTGTCGTTTCCCTTTCTTTCACTGGGATCGAGCACCGCAAGATTGAACCCAAAGCTAAGCACTTCCCCCATTGCAAGAAAGATCAATCTAGTAGGCCAAACCAAACTGATAATTCGAAGAGACTTGCAAAGATAAACCAATCATACATAAAATAATTCAGAGGAGAATAAAATATTATTCATAGATAATCTGGATCATAAACCCACAATTCATCGGATCTTGATAAACACACTGCAAAAGAAGATTACATCGAATAGATCTTCAAGAAGATCGAGGAGAACTTTGTATTGAGATCCAAAGAGAGATAAGAAGCCATCTTGCTAATAACTATGGACCCATAGGTTTGAAGTAAACTACTCACACATCACCGAAGAGGCCATGGAGTTGATGTAGAGGCCCTCCGTGATCAATGCCCCCTCCGGCGGAGCTCCGGAAAAGGCCCCAAGATGGGATCTCTCAGGTACAGAAGGTTGCGGCGGTGGAATTAGGTTTTCGTGGTGCTCCTAGATGTTTGGGGGGGTACGTGGATATATATAGGAGGAAGAAGTACGTCGGTGGAGCAACGGAGGGCCCACGAGGTGGAAGGCGCGCCTAGGGGGGTAGGCGCGCCCCCCTGCCTCGTGCCTTCCTCCCTTGTTTCTTGAAGCCCACTCCAAGTCTCCCGGATCACGTTTGTTGAGAAAATCACATTCCCGAAGGTTTCATTCCGTTTGGACTCCGTTTGATATTCCTTTTCTTCGAAACCCTAAAATAGGCAAAAAAAACAGCAATTTGGGTTGGGCCTCTGGTTAGTACGTTAATCCCAAAAATGATATAAAAGTGTAAAATAAAGCCCATTGACATCCAAAATAGATAATATAATAGCATGGAGCAATCAAAAATTATAGATACATTGGAGACGTATCACCTCTCTCTTTATATCGTAGACTTGATTTGAATAAGTTGACACCTACTGAAATATCTTTGTGAATGGTTGACAAATCAACTGCTATACCTGTCGGTATTTGTGAGGATGTGCGTGTTGTGGTTGCAAACGTTACTATTTTAACAGACTTTGTTATTCTTGATATTCCCGAGGACGATAGTATGTCTACTATTCTTGGAAGACCCTTTTTGAATACTGCAGGGGCTGTTATTGATTGCACTAAAGGCAATGTCACTTTTCATGTTAATGGTAATGAGCATACAGTACACTTTCCAGGAAACAGCCTCAAGTCCATAGTATCAGTTCTATTGGAAAAAATTCAACTATTACTATTAGAAGTTTTGAATTTCCTCTACCTGCTGTCAAGAAGAAATATGATATTCTTATTGTTGGGGATGTGCATATCCCCGTTGAGGTAACCTAGTGTTATTCGAAAATTCTCCGGTTTCATGTTATTCGAAATGAGTTTGTTAACCAGACCTGATCAACCTTGCTAGTGGATTCCTTTTGATGAGCATGAGATGGATGGATTTAGAAAACACAACTCTCTGTATCCTCTTTTTACTTTCTGTTATTTATATTAAATAAAGCAAAAGTAGTATTTTTTGTCTATTTTCTGAATTATCCATGCAATAAAAAATAACCCGAAAATAAAAGTTCTCCAAATGCCCTGAAATTTAAATATGATTTTTTCTAGAATATTTGAGAATATCTGGCACTGAGAACATAGCAGGGGGAGCAAGCACCTGGCCACGAGGGTCCAGGGCGTGCCCCCTGCCTTGTGGGCCCACGGTGGCTCCCCTCCACTTATTCCAGCTACCACACACTCCTTCTTCTTCCCAAAAACATCACTATCAGCTCAAACCCGAGTCCAAGCTCATCTTGCTGCCATTTTCGATCTCCTTTCTCGAAACTCCATTCACAAAACTACTTTGGGGGATTTTTCTTTGGTATGTGACTCCTCCAATGGTCCAATTAGTTTTTGTTCTAGTGCTTTATTCATTGCAACTTTTTGCTGCTTAGGTGACCCTGTTCTTGAGATTGCATGTCAAATTTATATGGTCAAAAGTAGTTTTAATGCATGATATATCCTCTAGGCACTTGTGGGAGTAGTTGTTATCTATTTTTTGAGTTTGGTTCACATTTATTTTGAAGTTACTAAAAATTTCAAAAAAAAATTCAGAGGAAGAAATATGTTTAGGAAAATGTACCAAGGTGGTCCTTCAAGGAAGTAAGGACCCAGGCTCGCAATACGCGATGCCGATGATGAACCACCGAGGCAAGCTCAGGTGCGGGCTTGTGGATGGCCGTCAGAGGACTTTATGGATCGAGCAGGAATCAAGGAAGAATTTAACGCGTATGTGAGTAATGCCGATCTTGAGAGCTTCGAGGCAGATAAGTGCCGCCAATACCACTATCTCACTGATTCCTTTGTGAGAAGGTTTGAATTTTCATCATCACGCAATTCTCAAACTGTCCTATTTGATCTTTATGAAAATTCTTATACTATGGACTTAGAGGATTTTAGTACTGCTTGCAAACTTCCACAATGGGCCAGCACTAGTGAGCCTCGCAAATCCGAGTTTAGAGATTTTCTTGCTAGTATAACTGTGGGGGAATCTAGAGATATAACACAAGCTACCATAGGGAGCATTCATTTTCCTGCTATACATTATTTTGCTCTCTTCATAGGTAGGTGCATAAATGGTAAGGATGAAGCACGTCACATGTGTGTCCCTGACCTCAGTGTTCTCAGGAGTGCTATATTAGGAGATAAACATTATAATTTGGGAGCCATTGTTGCACGTAGGTTGCATAATAATAGATTTAATGGAGATTTCTTTGGAGGAATTTATGCAACCCGTCTAGCTAATTTTCTTGATATACCCATACGTGGGTATGATATTGAGTTGCCTCCTATTTATTTAGATTATGAGGCTATGGTTCGTCATCAGTTTGTTGAGAGGAACGATAAGTATCTCCAGTACCGACTAATCTTTGACAGACGATGCACCTATCATGTTGCTTTCCCTGCTCCTATTTTCTTTGACTTTCAGGCAAAAGGGAGATATGTCATAACCAGGGAAGAGGCAAACGAGTATGAGAGGAGGACTGAAACAGCTCGCCTCCATGTTGCAGCCCAAGATGCAATAGCCGTTGCATCTCAGTACGACCCCGACTACAACTTTGGATATCCGCCAGGACAGCCGTGGCCATAGACCAACTTTGGGGAAGTACGTATTTCTCACCGACATTACATTCATGTTCACACACTCATGCCAGTTGTCGGTGCTCATACTTTTTCATTGTATAATCCATGCTAGTTTATTTTCTTTTTAAGCTTTCTTATTGTGTGTTTGATAAACCTTAAGAAAAAAATAGTTGTAGCTTTTAGTTAGTTTACTTGTCATGCTATAGTAGTAGTAATTAAAAAGAAAACCCAAAAAGATTTCTCGTTCTTCTTTTGCTTGTTGTGAGCTTTCTCGTGTAAATAGTTTTATTTCTTTTCTTGTTCTTTGGGGGTCGAGAGGAGAAGACCATGATTAAAATGATTGAGTGGCTCTCATTTGCATTATTGTTGATCTAAGAAAGAGCCCATATTACCTTGCCTTCTCTCTTGAATTGAATGCTTGCAGATTCCAGCTTAGTCCAATGCACGTACATTATTATTATTATCCACACTATTCGGTCGTGCAAGTGAAAGGCAATAATGATGATTATACGATGAACTTATTGAGATGAGAAAAGCTGGTATGAACTCGACCTCTTGTTTTTGTAAATATTATTAGTTCATCATTCCTGATTCAGCCTATTATGAATAAACACGTTTGCAATGACAATTAGAGATTATAGTTACTTATGCCATTCTTAATTAGCTAGGAGCTTATAATGGTTTACCTTGCGTGTCAACATGCTATTAAAATGGTTGTGATGCGGTATGATAGGGTGGTATACTCTTTTGAATGATTCGAGTGGCTTGACTTGGCACATGTTCACGCATGTAGTTGAAACAAAATCAACATAGCCTCTACGATATTTATGTTCATGGTGCATTATATCCTACTCATGCTTGCATTCAGTGTTGATTAATTTTAATGCATGTTCATGACTGTTGTCGCTCTCTAGCTGGTCGCTTCCCAGTCTTTTTCCAGCCTTCACTTGTACTAAGCGGGAATGCTGCTTGTGCATCCAATTCCATAAACCCCAAAGTTATTCCATATGAGTCACCGGGATATTCTCAAGAGGAGTGGACTCCGCTCCTCACTCACGAGAAAATGGCTGGTCACCGGGATGCCCAGTCCCATGCTTTATGCAAATCAAATCAAATTAATTGCAAACAAAACTCCCCTGGGACTCTTGTTAGTTGGAGGCACTCGTCGTTTCGAGCAATCCATGGATTGATGCTTGTTGGTGGAGGGGGAGTATAAACTTTACCATTCTGTTTAGGAACCGCCTATAATGTGTGTAGCATGGAAGATATCGAGATCTCTCGGTTGTTATGTTGACAATGAAAGTATACCGCTCAAAATATTATTCATATCTATTTCAAAACCGAGCTCTAGCACCTCTACAAATCCCTGCTTCCCTCTGCGAAGGGCCTAACCATTTACTTTTATGTCCAGTCATCATCCTGTTATTAAAAAGCACCAGTTGGAGAGCACCGCTGTCATTTGCATCCATTACTGTTAGTTTACATTGAGTATGACTTGACTGGATCTCTTTTACCATAAATTACAATGTCGAGTCAGTCCTTGATCTTTAAAGGTGCTCTGCATTTATGTTTTGCGGTCTCAGAAAGGGCTAGCGAGATACCATCTTGTTATATCATATCATGATTGTTTTGAGAAAGTGTTGTCACCCGAGATTTATTATTATTGCTCGCTAGTTGATTATGCCATTGATATGAGTAAACATGAGATCTAAATGTTATTGTGAATATGGTTAGTTCATAATCTTTGCTGAAAACTTGAATGTTGGCTTTACATATTTACAACAACAAGAGCAAACAGAGTTTGTAAAAGTTTTTCTTTATCACTTTCAGTTTATCAACTGAATTGCTTGAGGACAAGCAAAGGTTTAAGCTTGGGGGTGTTGATACGTCTCTGTCGTATCTACTTTTCCAAATACTTTTGCCCTTGTTTTGGACTCTAACTTGCATGATTTGAATGGAACTAACCCAGACTGACGTTGTTTCCAGCAGAATTGCCATGGTGTTATTTTTGTGCAGAAATAGAAGTTCTCGGAATGACCTGAAAATCAACGGAGAATTATTTTGGAATATATAAAAAATACTGGAAGAAGAATCCACGTCGGGGGGGGCCTCCACCTGTCCATGAGGGTGGGGGCGCCCCCCTGCCTCGTGGGCCCCCTGACTCCATATATTCACTTTCGGGGAGAAAAAATCAGGAAGAAGGATTCATTGCGTTTTACGATACGGAGCCGCCGCCAAGCCCTAAATCTCTCGGGAGGGCTGATCTGGAGTCCGTTCTGGGCTCCGGAGAGGGGAATTCGTCCCATCATCATCATCAACGTTCCCCCATCACCAATTTCATGATGCTCACCGCCGTGCGTGAGTAATTCCATTGTAGGCTTGCTGGACGGTGATTGGTTGGATGAGATTTATCATGTAATCGAGTTAGTTTTGTTAGGGTTTGATCCCTAGTATCCACTATGTTCTGAGATTGATGTTGCTATGACTTTGTTATGCTTAATGCTTGTCACTAGGGCCCGAGTGCCATGATTTCAGATCTGAACCTATTATGTTTTCATCAATATATGAGAGTTCTTGATCCTATCTTGCAAGTCTATAGTCACCTACTATGTGTTATGATCCGGCAACCCTGAAGTGACAATAGTCGGGACCACTCCCGATGATGACCGTAGTTTGAGGAATTCATGTATTCACTATGTGTTAATGCTTTGGTCTGGTACTCTATTAAAAGGAGGCCTTAATATCCCTTAGTTTCCAATAGGACCCCGCTGCCACGGGAGGGTAGGGCAAAAGATGTCATGCAAGTTCTTTTCCATAAGCACGTATGACTATATTCGGAATACATGCCTACATTACATTGATGAACTGGAGCTAGTTTTGTGTCACCCTAGGTTATGATTGTTACATGATTGATCGCATCCGGCATAATTCTCTATCACTGATCCATTGTCTACGAGCTTCCCATATATTGTTCTTCGCTTATTTACTTTTCCGTTGCTATTGTTATCATCACTATAAAACACCAAAAATATTACTTTTGCTACCATTACCTTTTACCACCGTTACCACTACTATCATATTACTTTGCTACTAAATACCTTGCTGCAGATATTAAGTTTCCAGGTGTGGTTGAATTGACAACTCAGCTGCTAATACTTGAGAATATTCTTTGGCTCCCCTTGTGTCGAATCAATAAATTTGGGTTGAATAGTCTACCCTCGAAAACTGTTGCGATCCCCTATACTTGTGGGTTATCAGCATCCTACTCCACCAATAATGACTGTGCCATTCATGACTCTGTCGAAAATGCTTCAAAGCAAAATCCTCAAGGCACAGCTCCAAGGGTGATGACTGATCGTGAGCTTCTCCTCAATCTTCACCAGAAGGACGATCACAACCACAAATGGGTTAAGCATCAGTTTGGTTCTATTCTTCACACAATGCAGTGAAGAAAAACCAGTACTGCCTCCATGAAGTCTTAGGTCGCACCCGGGTTGTTTTGTCACATATGTATGGTGAAGATGATCTGAAGCAAATGGGTTTCAAGCAGGACTTTGACTGGTCTCAGCCATCGGCGAAGAAATTCAAGAAGACCAAAGTTCCTTCCTTGGTAGCCAGCTCATATTCTTCATCACGCGCGACTGATGAACATGAAGACTTGGACGACACTACGGCAGGCCCTACCTCAACAACCAACCCCAACAATGCTGGCGCTCCTTCATCGACTCCGTGGTGATATTCTTCAGGGGCGTTAGTCCTCATTTTCATCCGTTTTGGTCATTCTATGACAAAGGGGGAGAAATTTGAGTTAGTCTTCAAGCGGGTCTACTTATATGGGTGTTTTTTTTCTAAGTTACAACTCTCGTTCTTTTGAAGACTTTGCTGGATCGAGTTGTAAACTTAAAACCCGATGGTGGTCTGATACTTTTGTTGTGTTCTTTTGCATGCTTATTCTTCATATATGTTAATGCACACATGCTGAATTACATCAGTCACCATATTTCATCATGCATTTCAAATTCTTCATATTATATGTTAAATGCGTGTATGAATTACAAGATATAGGGGGAGATCTCCATGATTCTACTCTTCAAGTGTGCATTGCTTCAAAAGAAAATTCCTCACTATACACATCTTCAGGGGGAGTTCTTCTATGTCTTGCAATCAAATTCCTCAATATCAGTATTTACACTTCATATGTTTATCCCCGTTGAAAACTTAACCTATATTGTCACCAGTCATCAAAAAGGGGGAGATTGTAAGTGCATCTAGTGCCCCTTAGTGATTTTGGTGTATTGAAGACTTATAGGTTAAGGGACTGATGCGTTTGTGAGTATACACAGTTCTATAAGTCTATGAGGAGTTTGATATTTACAGAGAAAGTCAACCCCTAAAAATGAAGTTCTTCGACTGAAGACTTTGGATTTTTGAAGACTTTCTGAAGACTTTGAAAGTGAGGAAATTGGTGTGACCATGAAGACTTGGTATTCATTCGAGGAACATGAAGCGTGAAGAGTTTTGTTTTCGTAGTTTCATTTTCTCTTTATTGAGTCATAGGAAACACCGTACTGTTAAAGGGGGTCGAGGAAATACTAAGGAAAAGTTTCCAAGTGATGCTCAACTCAAAATCCTACACCTACCAATCCCTTCGAGTGAAGCCATTGGAAATCTCACGCAGTTCAGTTAATGTCTTCAGTGACAAAGACGAAGTTGTTCTGATCTCTGAGGAATTTGTTCTAACTGAGGAGTTATGAATTCGCCAGTGCGGATTGCCTACAAGTGAGGAACATGATAGCCCTGAGGAATTTGATAGTCAAATTTCCGACCGTTGTTGTGCTACGCGCCAGCTGTCCCAAAATATCTTCCCACCTAACGGTCATATCATTGAAGGGCATTTATGTCTTATCATGTCGGGCTGCTCCCTAGGCTATAAATAGTCGCCCCCCTACAACCACTAGTTGGTTGGCTGCTCCGAGAGAAACTGACACTTGTCATTTGAGAGCATCCCATCCTCTGAGGACTTTGAGCGAAAATCATCAAGTGAGGAAAACCCAAACCCAAACACCTACAAACCCAAAGTGATTGAGCATCACTGAAGAGGTTGATCCTGCATGGATCTGATGCTTGTTACCTTTGAAGATTGTGCATCTTCCAGACGGTTAGGCGTCATGGTCTAGAGCATCCAAGAGGAAATTGTGGATCACCGAGTGACCAAGTTTGTGAAGGTTTGGAAGTCACCTGAAGACTTACCGCGAGTGATTGGGCGAGGTCTGTGTGACCTTTGATCAAGGGCAATACGGTGAGGACTAAGTGTCCTGAGCTGCGTGTTCAGGACTGGGTGTCCGAGACCGTGTGTCCTCAGGTTTGAATACCTAGCCGCCCTAACCAGACGTACAACTGGCACAACAGTTGGAACTGGTCTACCAAATCATTGTCTTCACCAAGTCTACTGGTTCTATTTCCTTAACCCTCCCATTTCCTCATTACCGTGTTGTGTGCTTGTTCATATCCGTTTGAAGACTTTGACTGAAGACTTTCTCAATTTCCTCAGTTCAATTTCTTCAGTCTGTTTGTCTTCATCCTGTTTTATCCTGTGTTTACACTTTCTATACTCTGTATTTGTTTTCATTTCATCATGAAGACCATGCTTATGTTCTGTTATGTTTACTTCTGAGTACTTTCCGCCGCAAGTAGTTCTTCTCTTAGGAAATTCCTCACCCTGAAATTCCTCAGTGAAGAATTCATAAAAATTGCCTATTCACCCCCCTCTAGTCGACTTAACGCACTTTCAGTATGGACGACACCGAAGCCATGCTTAAACAGGCGAGGTGAGAAGTTGACTTTAATGTGGCCCACCAGCCAAAGTAGGCTTACTGGTCGCTGATGGAGTGCTAGATTAGGGAGTGGTTGGCACGTCAGTCACTGGTCCTTTGGGGTGGGCCGAGGAACCTGCTAAGCTTATCATCTGGTGGGCCTCTTTCATCTCGACCATGAATGATGGGAAGGAATGATTCGAAGACTTTGCGTGTAGTCCAAGATCTAGAGGTGGCGCATTTGGCCCAAGGTTCAACCGACTTGTCTGTAAACCCTAGGTACCTCGATGTCTATATAAACCAAGGTGTGAGGGCCATAGAACGGACAATCATTCTCACACAATCTCACGGTAGATCACATGTACCTTGTACCTCATCCACAATCAATACAACTAAAACTAAAACCTTGGTAAATACAAGTGTCCCCTGTGTCCTATTACCATCTAGCCAAGGGTACTAGCTCAGGACCCATATCGGAGTTCTGCCGGATTTGACTCCGTTAGCCATCATCTTGGCATTGAAGCGGTGCTACCCGCTCATTGGATCGTTGATACGTCCATTTTACATCATGTTTTCCTACTGTTATTTATGATGTTTTTATCCATAATAATGCTTTTTGGAGTAATTCTAATGCCTTTTCTCTCATAATATGCAAGGTATACACAAAGAGGGAGAATTCCGGCAGCTGGAAATCTGGACCTGTAAAAGCTACGTCAGGCCACCTATTCTGCACAACTCCAAACAAGCTGAAACTTCATGGAGATTTTTTATCAAATATATAATGAATATTGGAGCAAATAACTACCAGAAGGGGGCACCAGGTGGGCACAACCCACTTGGGCGCGCCAGGGCTGGCGCGCCCAGGTGGATTGTGCTCACCCAGGCCCACCTCCGGTGCCCATCTTCTGGTATATAAGTCATTTTGACCTAGAAAAAATAAGGAGAGGACTTTCGGGACGAAGCGCCGCCGTCTCGAGGCGGAACTTGGGCGGGAGCACTTTTGCCCTCCGACGGAGCGATTCCACCGAGGGAACTTCCCTCCCGAAGGGGGAAATCATTTTCATCATCATCACCAACAACTCTCCCATCTCGGGGAGGGCAATCTCCATCAACATCTTCAATGGCACCATCTCATCTCAAACCCTAGTTCATCTCTTGTGTTCAATCTTGTTACCGGAATTATAGATTGGTGCTTGCGGGTGACTGATGTCTACTACACAACATTCTTCTTGTAGACGTTGTTGGGCCTCCAAGTGCAGAGGTTTGTAGGACAATAGCAAATTTTTCTCAAGTGGATGACCTAAGGTTTATCAATCCGTGGGAGGCATAGGATGAAGATGGTCTCTCTCAAACAACCCTGCAACCAAATAGCAAAGAGTCTCATGTGTCCCCAACACACCCAATACAATGGTAAGTTGTATAGGTGCACTACTTCGGCGAAGAGTTGGTGATACAAGTGCAATATGGATGGTATATAAAGGTTTTGTAATCTGAAAATATAAAAACAGCAAGGTAACTAATGATAAAAGTGAGCAAAATCGGTATTGCAATGCTTCGAAACAAGGCCTAGGGTTCATACTTTCACTAGTGCAAGTTCTCTCAACAATAATAACATAATTGGATCATATAACTATCCCTCAACATGCAATAAAGAGTCACTCCAAAGTCACTAATAGTGGAGAACAAACGAAGAGATTATTGTAGGGTACAAACCACCTCAAAGTTATTCTTTCTAATCGATCTATTCAAGAGTCTGTAGTAAAATAACACGAAGATATTCTTTCCATTCAATCTATCCTAGAGTTCGTACTAGAATAACACCTTAAGACGCAAATCAACCAAAACTCTAATGTCACCTAGATACTCCAATGTCACCTGAAGTATCCGTGGGTATGATTATATGATATGCATCACACAATCTCAGATTATCTATTCAACCAACACAAAGAACTTCAAAGAGTGCCCCAAAGTTTCTACCGGAGAGTCAAGACGAAAACGTGTGCCAACCCCTATGCATAAGTTTACGAGATCACGGAACTCGCAAGTTGATCACCAAAACATACATCAAGTGGATCACGTGAATATCTCATTGTCACCACAGATAAGCACATGCAAGACATACATCAAGTGTTCTCAAATCCTTAAAGACTCAATCTGATAAGATAACTTCAAAGGGAAAATTCAATCCATCACAAGAGAGTAGAGGGGGAGAAACATCATAAGATCCAACTATAATAGCAAAGCTCGCGATACATCAAGATCGTGCCGAATCAAGAACACGAGAGAGAGAGAGAGAGATCAAACACATAGCTACTGGTACATACCCTCAGCCCCGAGGGTGAACTACTCCCTCCTCGTCATGGAGAGCGCCGGGATGATGAAGATGGCCACCAGAGAGGGATTCCCCCCTCCGGCAGGGTGCCGGAACGGGTCTAGATTGGTTTTCGGTGGCTACAGAGGCTTGCGGCGGTGGAACTCCCGATCTAGGTTATGTTCTGGAAGTTTGGGTATATATAAGAGGTGTTGGCGTCGGGGACAAGTCAGGGGGGGTCTTCGAGGCGGCCACGAGGTAGGGGGGCACGCCCAGGGGGTAGGGCGCGCCCCCACCCTCGTGGGTGCCTCGGGACTCTTCTGGCCCATATCCCATACTCCATGGGCTTCTTCTGGTCCAAAATTAATCTCCGTGAAATTTCAGGTCAATTGGACTCTGTTTGGTTTTCCTTTTCTGTAAAACTCGAAAACAAGGAAAAACAGAAACTGGCACTGAGCTCTAGGTTAATAGGTTAGTCCCGAAAATCATATAAAATAGCATATAAAACATCCTAGATGGATAATATAATAGCATGGAACAATCAAAAATTATAGATACATTGGAGACGTATCAGTGACTAGCAGTGTTGATTACATCTTGTAGTTGATTACTATATGGTTTATTTGGTGGAAGATTATATGTTCAGATCCAATATGCTATTTAATACCCCTCTGATCTTGAGCATGATTATCATTTGTGAGTAGTTACTTTTGTTCTTGAGGTCACGGGAGAAATCATGTTGCAAGTAATCATGTGAACTTGATATGTGTTTGATATTTTGATAGTATGTATGTTGTGATTCCCTTAGTGGTGTCATGTGAACGTCGACTACATGACACTTCACCATATTTGGGCCTAAGGGAATGCATTGTGGAGTAGAAATTAGATGATGGGTTGCGAGAGTGACATAAGCTTAAACTCCAGTTTATGCGATATTTCGTAAGGGACCGATTGGATCCAAAAGTTTAATGCTATGGTTAGAATTTATTCTTAATACTTTTTTCGTAGTTGCGGATTCTTGCGGGAGGGTTAATCATAAGTATAAGGTTTGTTCAAGTAATAACAACACCTAAGCACCGGTCCACCCACATATCAAATTATTAAAGTATCAAACATGAATTAAACCAACATGATGAAAGTGACTAGATAAAAATCCCGTGTACCCTCAAGAACACTTTGCTTATCATAAGAGACCGTTTTGGCATGTCCTTTTCCTCAAAAGGGTTGGGCTATCTTGCTGCACTTTTGTTACTACTATCGCTACTTGCTCGTTACAAATTATCTTGCTTTCAAACTACTCAGTTACTTACAATTTCAGCACTTGCGGGCATTACCTTACTGAAAAACTACTTGCCATTTCCTTCTGCTTCTCATTGGGTTCGACACTCTTACTTATCGAAAAGAGCTACAATTGATTCCCTATACTTGTGGGTCATCAATCGCATCGCTCGAGTCGGCATCAATGTCGTGGAGTCATGCCCGCTCTGGAGCGACGCTGACTAGCATGAATGCGCAGCAACCACATCATGCCAGATGGTTTTTTGGGCGGAGAGGTTTTTGGGTGGGACTGGGGTGTCGGGCGCGTAAGTGGTTGCGGTCTGGACGCTTGCAAAGCCCATTAGTTTGCACCCGGTTTGCGAGAAAACAGACAACCGGACTGGTCCGCGAACAGAGGAGGTACCCACGTTGGATGGCAAAGTGCGTCCGGACACATCGGTTTGACGTTCACACGTGTTTTGAGGGTCCGCATTGGAGATATCCTCATTTCCTCTACCTTGGGTACCTCATACCGGAGAGCGTGAGGCATCGGGCATTGTGTGTGTGTGGTGGTGGTGGTGGGGGCGGGGGGGTGTTGTCGCCTTCTGGACTCTCTTTCCTCCTACTCCCGGTGGGATATGGCAACGATGGTTGTCTTCCTCGGACTCGATGGCTCCGATGACCATTGACTGCAACGTGTGCCATGCCCACCTTGAGCCCTAGTGGGTTGCGCCTCCTTGAGCGACAACAGCGAACGATAGGGACGGGGAGGCTATTTGGGAGGTGGTCCGCAAATGATGGTGGTAGGGGCTAGGGATTTAGAGTGAGGTAAATTTTCACTACATCATGTGCTACACAACAATTTCGAAAGAAAAAAAACACATGCAGTGGCCTATGCGCCCTCAATTTATTCCTGAATATGGTGACTAGTGACTTTGGAGGACAAGTCCAATGACCGTCGATGAATTTCACTCCGCTGAAAGGACATACCTAGACGGTCAATTAGTCCAATAGTACACCACATCGGCAAAATACGAATCCATGGTGTACGCGGTGACCGTCGATGTTCGTTTATGACTTTCCTGACCGTATTTCGGGTATTCCTAAATCCAAACTAAAATTTGGGGGCGAATCCAGTTACCTTCGGTGAATTATCTCCCAAACAACTGGTAACGTTTCATCTTCCTCGAACAATTTTCTCTCCCTGGCCCAGTTTCATGCAGCATACGAACTAATCTCTCTTTTCGGGATCGATTTCTCTCCAATGCCTCGCCTTCGCTGAGCTATTGTCTGAGCTCTTGTTAGCGGCATTGCGGCGGGTCATGGTGTCCCCATCTCGATATAGGCGACTACCTAGTTTGAACAGCAGGAAAAACAAAACAAAAACATGCCCGCATCGGTCAACCTTTGTCCTCGCCTAGTCATGCCATCATGTCTCTACCGAAGTCATGGCTCGGACTCACTTGGGTATTGCGGCCGGCCGAATCATCTCGTCTTGGCCTTGGAGTGCTAACCCCCTCCCTCCTCAAAATCGACTGGCCCAAATGTTTCTTTCAAGCAACTAATAAATTGCAAATGCATTTTTATTTCCATATAAAATATAAAAACTATGCGTGGATGGAAATCTTGCTGGACATATTAGCACATTTTTGATTAATATAATCCACGAATAAACAGTAAACATGGCATTCACAGTGCGCAACTCATACCGAAAATTGAAGTGGCGATGAATGAGTCATACGCTCCGGTTGGCCATGCTAAGGCCGCAACCAACGCAACAACCTCGGCGCCGTCGGCCATGGAGTCAATGCAGGGGAAGTAGTCGACGCAGAGAAGGACGGAACGGGAGCCAACAAACCTATGTGTGAGCTCGGTTCGGCTCATTCCCACGGCCCACGCAATGTGACGAGGCGGGCGGTGAAGGAGGAGGAGCATGCATGAACAACTTCTCTTCTCAAGCTTCCAATAACATGTGATGCAGCAAACTTTATAAAGGTATCCACTCTTTCTTTAGTAGGAGTATGGTACTAAATTTCCCACCATTTTTCATACACCTAAATGAGACTAAGAGATTAATCAGGAATTATTGTATTATATGGGCAAGAAGTTTATTTATAACTCAATAAATCTCTCTTGCGGCTTCGATTCGTGGTGGGTAATTTGACGAATCATATGCTGGAAGTGTTTAAGGGGTTTCTTATCCGATTAAAAAATAAGGGCTGAGAAATTTGGCACTTGCTGACACATGAAGAAAGTGAGGATGCATGCACTACAGTTTTTTGTCCCCTGACGAGTACAGTTCATACTGATCTAAGCAAATGCATAAAATGCCTTCACATTCAACTCAAGAAGACTTTACCCCCGAGGACAGATAGTACATCCACCACTATTTACTTTTTCTTTTTTTGCGGGTAGCAATAAAGCCAAGCGAGCCTCGTTTTATTTGGATGTCACCGTTACAACCGGAATTTTGTTCAACGCCGTTTCCTTAATGATTTTGCTCGGTCTTAATGCATAACACGACTTTCAGGTGCCATATCAACTATCAAAATGCTACTCCCTCCGTTCTAAAATAGATGACTCAACTTTGTACTGCGGACGAGTAGGTCGTCACTTGATTGCTCTTATGAAGTCAGAAGTCAAACCACATCCATCAAGGCAAAAGTGAGAGGGTGTTGGTTAGGACACAAAATTGGTTAACCGAAATCGTGACGAGAACGGTGGCCGAAAACGTACCCGGCACTCTTCAGTTTTGCTAGTGCTAAAAATGGCCATCCCAGTTATAGCAAACCCAATACCTCATTCAAGAAGAAAGGGTACGTCATGTCGAGACCAGGAGTGAAAGCTTTTCTCATGTTTCAACAGGGTTGTTGATCCACCCTTCCGTTCCTTTTCTCCACAATCGATTCATTACATTGTCCGGGTGCTTTTTTTTTTTAGTTTCCCGTGCTTATCAAGCCAGCTCAAGTATTCATGAAAACGTCTCGCGTTCATCATCGTCGCCATATCTGGCCATTTTTCCTTGTCAAAGACATTACCGTGAAAGAAGTCGACTTAGCCATAGATACCACCCACCCTGTCCAGGTTTATTAGGGCCTCTTTTATTAAACTAATGAGTATTTGTGAGTATAGCTAGCTTGATATCCACCACAAGGTTTTCCCGTCGTATATCCATTCTTATTTGGGGATGGGGTTACGGAGGATTTGTGCAGGCAACCATCCAAATATTATTATTATTATTGAGCCTGGTACATCCTCGACGTATCTATAATTTTTGTTATGTTTATATTATATTGATATCATTTATACATACTTTTATTATAAATTTATATGTTTATTAGACTAACATATTAATCCAGTCCCAAAGGTCAATTTCTATTTTCTAGTATTTTTACACTTTCTAGGGAAAAATATTTTTGAGGGTGTAAAAATCAAATAAAATTATAAAATATACTTTTACACCAGAAGAGACCATGGGCCAAATGGGGGGGCAGAGGAAGGCCACAGGGTACCCCATGTGCCATGCTCACATGTCCCCACCCCTAACTGTATGGTCCACCCGCATGGTGGCTGTGAAGGTCAGTTGTGGCCGCCCTTTGGCGACATGCCTGCTTCTGAAGGTCGTGAACCGCCTTAAAAATTCAGAATTTTTGGAGTTACCGAGCTCTCGTAGACGATAAAATGGTAATGGGACTCAGAACACAGCATCTAGAGAATCCAGAAAAATACTGCCCAAGGAGAAATCCAATCTTGGATAGGGCTCTTGCCCTATGGAGTTCCATAAACACCATGGACCAAAGGGGTAACCTTCTCCCTCCTAGGGGGGAGGCCAAGGAGAAGAAGAAGAAGAAGAAGAAGAAGAAGAAGAAGAAGGGGAGGCCAAGAAAGAAGAAGGGAGAAATAATATTCTGAGATCAATGTTGCTATGACTTTGTTATGCTTAATGCTTGACACTAGGATCCGAGTGAATGATTTCTGATCTAAACCATTTACATTTTCATTAATATACATGTATTTTGGATCATATATGCAAGTTGTATTCACATGTTATGGTTCGAAACGAAGACCTTGAAGTGACAATAATCAGGGTATCAAACAGAATGGCTGTGATTTCAGGATTACATGTATTCATTGATTGTTAGTACTCGGAGTCGGTACTTTGTGAAAAAGGTATCTTAATTAATCTTAATTTTTATTAGGATCTCGCGGAAACGAGAGGGTAACACAAAATATATTGTCCAAGTTCTTGTTGCAAGCATGCACAAGACATATGGAATATGTGCCTACATTTGATTGGTAAACTGAAACTAGCTTACTATCACCCTATGTTACCACTATTACATACACATACCCCTTTCCATAATGTAGTATGTCTAGATTTTTTAAGAAGTCTAACTTTACAAACTTTGATCAAGTTTTTAGAGTAAACTATTTATATCTACCTTTCGCAAAAAAAACTATCTATATCTACAATACCAATTATATGAAATATGAAACTACATATTATCATGAATTTAATGATATATATTTGACATTCTGGATGCAATTTTTTCCCATATACTTGGTCAAAGTTTGTGAGATTTGACTTTTAAAAAAATCTATATGCACTACATTTTGAAATGAAGGGAGTATTTGATTCTATGATTTCTATCAGTACAACATGCATTATCTATTTTCATGCCCTGTGCTTTTTATCACTATTGCTCTTTTTAAGTCGCTTTTGTTCTTGGCAATTGATTTTGTCACTATTTCACAATCGAACTACAATCACACTTTTGCTACTAATAAATTTTGTCGAGTAAGTAGTTGTTTTTGGTTGTGGTTGAATTGACAACTTAACTGCTAAGAATTATAAATATTACTCCCTCCGTTCCCAAATACTTATCTTTCTAGGCATTTCAAATGGACACAACATACGGATGCATGTAGACATATTTTAGAGTGTAGATTCACTCATTTTGCTCCGTATGTAGTCACTTGTTGAAATATCTAGAAAGACAAATATTTAGGAACGGAGGGAGTATTAGGCTTCCTTTATGTCGAGTCAATATATTTAGGTTATAATATTCATGTCGAAATACTGTTGTGTTCTCCTACATTTCTGGGTTATCGGAGGTGCTTGCTTCTGTGCAGAGCGACCACACGCTCTGCTGCGAGTGCTGCTAGGTCCACATCAAGAGATAAGAGAAGGATGTTCCTACAAGCCTCCTCAGAGATCAGCGATTCTGGGCCGTTGGATCAGTTCTCTTGATGAGTTTTGGGCCGTTGGATCGAGAGGTGGGAGGATCTGGGCCGTCGGATCTGGAAGAAACACTGCTGAAATGAATAGTAATGGCAACAGAATGTAAATACCATGCCCCCACCAGGGCATTTCGGTCATTTCGCGTGGTGGGGGTATAAAAGGGTCGGCCGCTCCTGTAACGAAGACCTAGCCTCCTCCTCCCTCGCTCGCTCCTGCAGCCGCCTCCCTCCTTCCTCGCTCACTCCTCATCCGGCAACGGCGGCGGTGGCTCCCGCGCCCGTCGTCTCCTCCCCCCGCACTCGCCGCCGCCTCCTCTCCTCCCCCGTGCCCCGCTCATCCCGCCTCGTCGCCTCCTCCTCTCCTCCCCTGCGTCCCGCTCCTCCCGCCTCGCCGCCGCCTCCTCTCCCCTTCCTGCCTCGCCGCCATGCCTCCCTGCCCTGCCGCCGCGCCTCTCTCCAATCCCCGCCCCGAGCTCCACCGCATCCATACCTGCTCGTTGGCAGCAGGTGGGGCTCCACCTCGTCTAGCCCAACACGGGGAGGGCCAGGACGGGAGCGAGGCGACGGCGAGGTCTCTCTCTCTCACCCGTTCTTCTCCTTGCGCATCCTCTCCTTGTCGTCGGACAGCGCAACCGTTGGCTCTCTCCTTGGGATCGGGCAGGGGCATCCCGGGGAGGGATTGGGCTGACAATGGATTTGGTGTGGCGTGAGGTTGGTTGAGGTTCTCGTTTGGTGCATGCTTTTTTTCTCGGTTTTGATTCTTCGGCTATTCATCTTAGGTGCTCATGTGGTACATGATGCAGGTCTACGGCTGCTGTTGTTTCTTGCTCCCGATGAAGATTCCGACGATTTGTGCTCCGGCTCTACTTCGAGCGAGCGCGCTGATTCCTGCTAGGTGAGCTTCTCGTCCTCCTATGTTCCTGATCCTCCCCCAGTCAGCGCACCCACGCCAGTTGCTGCGACCCGTGCACCCATGATTGTTGTGCAGTAGATTAGAATCAAGATTTTGGTTGAGAGAGAGAGAGAGATAGAGAGAGGATCATGATCTTCCTTGGCTCATGTAATCAGATTTAAGGACACTCTATTTATAGTAGATAGGCAGATGGTCCATTGCTGGCTTGCTAAACCTGTGTGGCAAATGTCTGTGTGTATTTATGCAAGGTATAGCTTTCTGTATAAGCAATACACCTTTATCTATACATATAGCAACCTCTTTGAATTTTTCTTCTTCTAGGAGATGATGCTGGAAACGATCACATTTATGAAGTTATGCTCTGCTTTGGCTCATGTTTATATCTTAATCCAAGTAACTGGTTCTCTCTTTTTTTGAACGAGGTCCGTCCTGGTGGAGCTCTAGACAACATTACGATAACCACGTCGATGTTCCAAGCCTCACATGAGTTATAGTAGTAACTATAAATGTTTAGATATGTTGGAGTGCTCGCCTGGATAATGATGAGAGGTGAAGAGACGCACGAAAGGTAAATATTTGCACATGTATACGGGTACTTAATTTAACATGATCTGCATAATCTGAATCTGTAGTTTTGCACTATTCTTTGATGGACTATCCATTTATGTTCACTATTAGTCTGTTGTGGTGAAGTAATCAATTTAAGAATCAAAACTGCACATACCTGGCATCAAGTGTTGTCATCCACATGGGCGGTTAATCCTGGTCTCTTTACTGCTTTGTAGATGTTGAGATGTGACCTCGAATGCTTCGGTTTGGGTGGTTATGTGGGCGGAAACAATGACCACTGATCATAATTGTAGATGTTTTGGATCTCAGCCATCCTTTTATTGCTATGAGGGATTATATTTTTTGCTTCTATATATGAGCTAATTCTCTATTGTGAGGAATGAGTGTGTGACCCATGTTACCTGCTACTGTAGCTTGGCATTCCTTCTACATGATGAAGACGAGAGCATGCTTGTTTTTCAAGTAACTCTCGCTTGCTTTCAATTGATTTTCAGCTGCATTGTCACTTTGTCAGGAACCTGTGGTCTGAAAGAGCTAATTTGCAGAAATTTCATCCACCCGTCAAACTGCAAATCAGTGTTTGGTTGTACCAATGCTTCCTGGTATGTGACCTCTGTCTGAGATATAAAACATTTTGTTCGTCCTGTTATTTTCATGCTGATGCTTGGCTTATGAGGTTACAGATCGACTTGAGATATGTTAAGATTTTTTTTCTGTTCATCTTAGTTGAATTTAATATAAGATTTAGCTAATACATAGTGGTCTTTATGTGATACATTAGTTAATAATCGATAACTAATCACTCCACTTTTATTTTAATACAGAAATACATGCAAGCATATCTACTTAGAAGGGGAAAAGCAGGAGTTGAATCATCAATAGGAATCTGCCATGTAATTGATCTTATTGGCTTAGAAAGAAAATTGGCTGTTGGTCACAGTTGTTTACCAAGTATACTATTTTTTTGCCTACAAAAACTTCTATGATAAGCGACATGTGCAGTTGCAGGTGAAACTATTAACTTGATGTTAACACTACTATGCATGCCAAGATCTATGTTTCCGTTCACTTTTGAAAGTAAACCTGTTGTTGCTACAATTTTAGGCTGGAATAGCTGAAACCTGTAGTAGATAAAACAATACTCCCTCCAATTCAAAATGAGTGTCAGGATTTTAGTGCAAATTCGAACTAAAACTACGACACTTATTTTGGATCGGAGGAAGTATTATTTATCCAGTGAAAGATTTTAGATTCTTGCAGGGTTGCTGCCTGCTGAAACATGTATTTCTGAATAGCTTATGAACAATGTATTTGTGAAATAATAAATAATGAAAAGCAAGTGGTTACTTTACCTGAACCCGTAGAGGTACTTGTATTGTAGTATACATGTTACCTGCTCTATTTTCTCTATTTTTGTTGGGTTGGAGTAGAGTGCGTAGGTTACCGATCCTATATACCAGTGTATAGCAGGCAAAAAAACTTTTGTTGAATTACCTTTTAACCTAAATTTGTTTAGGAAACTTATACTAACCTTTATTCTCTGTTAGTTGCATCAGCCTGCATGTATTAGCCTGCATGTATTTTAGCTGTGGCTCCTTTATTCTCAGTTAGTTGCATCAGCCTGCATTTATTATGTCCTTCCATGCCTACTTACATGAGTGTATCACTTGTATTGTTCATGGTGTCTGGCGGCTGATCATTATACAACCGTTGTGGCCTCTCAATAAATGTTAGGATGATAGAGAGATTGATCAGTCTTTCTTGGATAATATATGGTTTGACTTATTTTTTATATATATTTGCTTCAGATATAGGCCTGGTACCATATCTTTTCTCGCTGGACATACCTTCCGACGGCGAGAGTGATGACTTCTATCCCGCTCCTCTCCCAGCAAGGCATCACTACCTCCCTCCTGCAAAGGTACCCGAAGACCTTCTTGGACTCTTATTTAGTGTTTCTCTTTTTTTACACAACTATGTGGTGCTTAGTGCATATGCCATTCCCTCCTGTCAATTCATTATGAAAGAAAGAGAGGGAGAGAGGATCATGTTCTTGATTGGGTCCAATACTCAGGGTTGGTAGTGTTTATAGGAAATGGTTATATTTTACAGAAAAAATGTGTCTTTGTTGACCAGTTTTGCTCGAGATAAAAAATTCTTGCCTACTATTGGTGTCAAGCTCTCGCATCATAAAATTCGTTGTTATGCCGATTCATAAAATTATTTGCTTTGTTCTGGAACTGCAAGTTAATTCATCCATCCATGGATGTTGCATACTGTGAGTGAACCAAACAGCTGCCTTATTCATTCCTAAAAAGTCAGCCACCTTGTTGGTTTTGCAGGAGCGAATCAGCAACGCTACTATAGCAGCCCAGCACAACCGCCAAGCCAGGGCCGGCCTACTTAACCTGACAGCTTTGCTGGGCCGCTTCGTGTCTCAAGCCGCGGCAGAGGGGGAAATCCAGGCAGAGCACGCCATCTCCATCGCCGCGACTCGCCCTCCTGTCCGCGTCTCCCTGCCCCTTCTCCTCTAGCAGGAGGAGCACGAGCCAAGGCGTGCCACCTCCGATTCTGCAATGCTTCTAACGGCCAGCTCCGCAGCATTCCATTCGATCATCCGTCCGATTGAATCCCTTGCTCCAGCCGCTAGGTACCAGCAGCATTCCATTGGTTTATTTTATGTATAATAGCGTGATAAAACAGTGATGTGTATGCAGATCTATAACAGTATATGATACTTTTGATTGTAGTATAGGTAATCAGGCCTTTTTGGTGCATATACCTAGCTCTGATTGGTTATGTGGTTTCTCTAATTATTCAAAATTAACCGAATTAATGTGACCTTGTTTGAAATTTTAATCGAGAGTAAACATTCATAGAGACCTAATTAGGATTGACTAAACTGCTCTTATGTATATATGTTTGTTACTTCCTTTGCATGTTGTTCTTATCTCGCTGAACATGGTGGTGCTATTATGAGGATCTCATGTCTCTCTCACCCTTATGTGTTTATCTCTGTTGGTCCCGTTCCCCTTTTGCTAATCAGTAATCACTCATGCCTGCTAGATCCACTAAGGTTTTTCTTGGTTTTTTAGTTGTGGATTACTGTTAAGAATGATTGCCCTTATTAATAAGGATTTAAATGTGTTGTTCCAGATCCACATGGGTTGGTTTTGAGTTATTTGTTTGGGTTAGAAAATTGTCAAAGTATGCATATATTAACATTTAGAGAAAACTTTGCATGTGTTTATTCTGGGTTGTAGTTCAGAGAGCGCTTCCATGTCGTCGTGAGTGCTGGGTGCTGCTCTGACATGCTTGGGTTGTAGTTCAGAGAGCAATTCTGCCATATTACATTACCATGGATAACATGTATTAATCTGTTAAGCTTTTCTTGCTACATAGGACTGCTTGTAGACTCGGTATGATTTAGTTGATTGTTGGTTCTTGTGCCTAGGACCAGATCGGTCCTTTGCTGTTGTCTATGGCTTTAGTAGCTTAATATCACCTATTCCTTTTATGGTGCATGCCCTATGTGGAAGACTTGTGTAAATGTATACCTTGCAAGGTACTGTTTACTCATGGTTCGGTTTAGGGGACTCGGAGCACCGGATTGACTGATGACAGGATTTTGGTTGCGCAGATGAGCTGGAGATGTCGGATGTGTCCACGGTGTTGAATGTGCCTCAGGATCTGAATGAACTGCAGGCTAGGCATACCACTCTCTTGTCCAGCGCCGTTCTTTGTGTGTGTGCCTCTAATTCTTAGGTACGTCCGTAGCCCCATTGTGCCTTCCACTGGCTATTTCAATTTCAATAATTTTTTTTGTTTTTGATCTTACAAGTTGACACCATCTTACTGGCCCTTGATTTTGAGAGGGCCAAGGAATTTCCTTGTTACATTGTTAGCATGAGAACCGTCTTTAGCAAAACAATTGATACTTACACTTCTCTGTGAAAAGTTTGTTTCAGATCTCGGAAGAACCAAAAGATCCTCTGCACTGCACACTTTCGCCAATGCCTGAAGATGGCAAAAACAGGACTTCAGAAATTATTTTGCTGCAGCAGCTGGTAGGCAATGAGCATTCTACTTTATCTATTTTATACACTTTGATTTGATTAGGTAACTCAGGGCTTCGAAGTTGTCGAGAATAAACAAACCTGACATCATTCATAGTAATTTGGATACTTCAATTCCTACAAATTGTTGCATGATGCATTATTCCAGGTGAACAAACATACAATTGTTACGGTGAATCTACTAATCAGGCTTTTTGTTTGTTGCTGCTAACACTTCCGATGGAAAATTATACTAATAGACTGGAACATGAGTGCATGTTCGTCTTGGATAGAATTAATCTCACTTCCTTGCATCCTCTGAGTTCAAAAACAAAACATGGATGTCTCGATAGTGGTCATAGAAACACTCTTAATTTATGTCCAATCTCAAGAGTCATGCACACTCGAGAAGTTTTTCTTAGCAATAACCAAGGAACATTATCATATATTATTGATCTTTTAGTTCTAGTACTGTTTTGCATAGTAGTATGGCTTCACTGCATTTCTGTATATTGTTTGTATCCACATATATATTACTGATCTTTTGGTTCCAGTACTGTTCAGTTGTGTATTAGTATGGTGTAGATTGCAATTTAGCTTCCTACACTCATTGCTTTGCTTAGTAAAATTTCTAGGACAGCCCAAGTATATTAATGTGCTTATATTTTGTGTACTTTATTTAAACAAATTTTATGGAGGAAGAAATAATCTTTTTCTGATAAATTGTTTTATGTGCAGAACAATCACCGCATGTTGTAGCAAGGCCCACATAAAGATGATGTAGTCATGCATAGGTAAATGATTCTGCCAAAATGATACTCTAGATATGGTCCCACTTATTTTGGTTCACAGAATGCAATAGGTAAGGAATTCATTTATTTTAGTTCCTGAATAGGTTACTATTTGTAGTGTCAGTGCAAGGCAAGAAATTATGTAGTTGTCGCCCAGCCGCAGGCGAGAAGAAGGGTGCATCATCTGGGGTCATGTATCTGGCTACAGTTCTTATTCTGTGAAAAAAGTATAACTTTAAGCTTAGTTGTAGTTTTACCATAGTATCCTAGGAGATGATATGCCTTCAGTGTCCAGTTACTACATGTCTCTCATTTTCTTTTCTTGATACAATGTTAGATCCATGATAGTACTCTTTTTAGGTGGATTTGCTTTGTATTAAACCCTAAGAATAGTTAGTAATAGTTGTGCTTTTGCTCGTGTCCTCTATAACGATGCCTATCTGTGTGGATGATGTCCTTCTTCTGGGGTGCATGGATAACGAGGCTTCCTACTGCCAGCGTGTTTATATGTATATTATGATCATGCTATCTCTGCTTGTGTTAAAGGAGCCCTTAATGATACTTAGCTCTAAATTTTATATACTACTTGCTCTTCAATAACTGTATATACTATGAACGGCCCGGTCTTGTTTTGTTCATAGCTTGCTTCACGATAGAGTTGAATTATTTCTGAAAAAAGGTTATTCCATGTATCACCTTGGGTTTCCCATTCTGCATTATTTATCTCTTGTTTCTGATGAGTATTCTGTCTTCTAATCTTTTCTCCGGAGGCTATCTAATATTTGATGATTCCTATTTCTACAGATGGAGTTCAATCTTGTGTCCCTGCTTCATCAGGGAAATACCATTTGGTGTATCCGTGGGTATGTCTCACGACTATGGCAGCACCGGCGGCACACTGCTCTTCCGGCCGCCCCTGAGCCCACGTGGCTCGCCAGATCATGCGCAGTCCCAGAGCAGCACGCAGCTCGCCGGTCCGATTCGTGCCACCCACGCCAACCTGAGATCCGCCTCTGCAGGTATGAACTCCCCTCCAATGTCCTCTTCTCCTCCATCCATTATTTCTCTATTTTGTTCAACTTGTTAGCCAAAGGGTTCAGATTCTTGCCATGATTGATTGTTAGTCTTTGTACATGAATGGATTAAGATGTGATGTGAGACGAGAGCTAGCAACAAATGTGCTTGTTCTACATATAGGTGCACTTCTTTAGTTGGTGCTTGTTATAATATTGAAACCATGTTACTCTTTACTGCACTATGACGTGATGGCCAGATCGTCGCGAGCCCCTACCCCGACCCCAAGGTTGCTGGCAGTGTCAACCCCGACGGCGAGGTCACCGTCACCCCCAACCTTGACGCCCAGGCCAGCAGAAGGTACATTTGATTGCTGGTACATTTGTTGTCTGAAGGCCCAAAGTTTTTAAATCTAACTGAAACCAAAGCCTTGTGATTTATCCAACTGAAGATCCAAAGCTTGTAGTTAAAATGATAGTTAGGTGGTACAAGGACCGGCATCATGTGTACCTCATTCATGTGGATACTAAAATGTGCTCCCATCCGCTATTTTGCTAGGACTTCTTTGTTCTCTTTCTTAATGGAGTCGTTGATAAGATAATTTTTATAATGTTGTAAGACCGTAGAGAACATATGTTTCATAGTCAGTAGAATTGAGAACATTGTACATTGTACATCTCGTGATGTTAACAAATATGTTCTCAGTTCTCCTTAATTTGGTCTGCCTAAGCCATAGAAAATGTGTCCACTGCCTAATCAGGTGTTTAGTAATTCATTTTTAGAGTGTGGATTTTGTTTCGTCACGTTAGTAAAACCAGTAGCACCATGGATCATTTTGGTACTGCTAAAATTTGGTCTTCCATAAGAGAATGGTTTGTGAACAACATTTTATTTTGATGGATCTATGGAATTGATTTTAACAACATTGTGGACTTGAACTGTTGTATGACAGGGTTAGTATTGGTTGCCTATTCTCACCAGCCAAAAAATTGTACAATGCACTAATAAAGGGAAAACATCCGATCAACAATCAAGAGTGTCTCGTGACAAAGTTTTGGATTTGCATCTGTCACCTACTATGTAGAGTATCTATTTGAAACATTACAAACCCCAACATTGGTCTTTCCATTAACTGTTTCACTAACACCCAGAGTTGGTACTGGTCTTTACATGAAACAATGAAGTGTTGATCGTATTGTATATTGCAGAAGGTAGATTAAATGAGGTGACCTACTTTCTCACTACTTATTTGCCATTGACTTTCTTAACCATCATCCTATGCCTTCATGTTTGTTAGGGTTCATATTTTGTTGCATTAACTAAAGCACCGTGTTTTGTTATTTTACTCCTCTGTTCATTTTTATAAGGTGTGGATGGAAGAGTGACAATAACTACAGGTTGGTCAAAGATTGAAAGAAATTCTCCTTTAAATTAGGTTGGTCAAAGACATGTATGTTTCCTTGGTCTACAGAACGTCAGTTTACTAATCGTGCTAAACGTTTCCAGGAATATGTTGCTTGTTGTTAGTTTACTAATCTTGCCTTCTTAATAGTTCCTTGGTCACTGTAGATGTCTATTGTTGTAAAAATGTTGAGATATCTTCTCGAGGAATATGGTTTTTTTCTTCACTTTCAGGCCAATGCTACTCAACTTTTCTTTGAGCGACCTTTTCTTTGAGCGACGAGGAATTTCAACCGTCCTTGGCGAAGGACTACTATCTGATTGTCACTAGCCTCCTGTCTAAATGCTTCGCTTTCAATATTTTGTATTGTCTTGCTGCCTATGTGCTACTCAAGCCTGATCTATTAAACATTACTTGGCCTATTCCTTTGTGCCGAGCTTGATGTGGCTCAATTGTACTCTATGATATGTATTTTGATTGGAAAATTCACGAGGTTAAAGATTTGCATTGTTTTTGGTTTTGAACCGTGCATTGATTACATACTTCAGGGCGTGCTTCTTACTGATTTAGCATTACCTGCTTGACAAAAGGTTAGGACCGGCACCCTCGCGCCAAGGCGCGTTGCCGATCTAGTCAATATGAGCGGCACAGCCTCCTCTTCACGGAGCTTGATGCCTCGGACGATGAGGCGCTGGAGATGCCAAAGAGGCACACGCGGACTGCTCCGGCTGGTTCCCATCGATCGCCAACAACGATGAGGCCTATAGATCCAGAAGTTAACACTAAAGCAAATTTAATTTTCTTAGAATTGAGTTCTAACAACTTTCTTGAAACCAATGATAAGTCACGTGCAAGTACTCTTTCTATTTTTTTACTTCGCATATAAGTTTGTCTTTAGTCAAACTTCATCAAGTTTGACCAAGATTATAAGAAAAATATATCAACATTTACAATATCAATTCAATATCATTAGATGCATCATAGAAATAACTTTCATATTCTATATCTTCAGTGTTGTAGGTGATGATATTGTTTTATGTAAATTTGGTCAATTTTATGAATTTTGATTCGAGACAAGTTTTATATGCAGAGCGCGAAGAGGGAGTACGAGTGTCTCTCCGTATATATGCAGAGTTTGTGGTGTTTGGCAGTGATGACTTCCCGTCTGCGTGATTCTTTAAGGTTTGCCGGAATCTGGCAGCGGGGCTACCGGAGCGGCTGCGACGGTGTGCCATCGGCCCATCTTGGAGTTTGGAGAGGTGTGACATCTCAGGGACCTAGTTGCAATTTATTTGTTTTTCAAGGGTGTCTTGTATTGTTGGTATGTGGTTAACACTATAGATCCTAGGGTCTTTTTGAAAAAATGTAGCTCAAACCACGAACGAATTTTGTCTCGAAGGGAGGAGGTCGATCGAATTTGAAAAGGACGATAGGAGTATAACGTTGTCGGAAGGCATGCAGAGGTGTGTCTCCGATGGGTCTCGTGAGATTCGGTCAGTGTTGGTCTTCGATGGATCTCCATGGATCCAGTCTTGGTGCATCTACGTTTGTGTGTCTACAAGTTTGATTCTTCTAATCTACGTTTCTCTTCATCGGCAGCGGTTGCTTTTTTTGTGCTCTGGTCCTGTGGGGCTTAGCACGACGACTTTCTGACTGTCTACTACAATGAGTTTTGTCCTGCTCCGGTGAAGGAGTGGCGATGGCGGCGCGTCTTCGGCTCGCTCCAGTGCTTATAGTCGTCGTTAGGTGGTCAATTGACTTGGATGTAATTTTTTTTCTAGTGTTTTTTCACTGTCATGACAATTGATGGATAGATAGATAGGAAGTTTTCTTGATTTTTTTTAAAGGATGGTAGTACCACTCCACTACATTTTTGTACTACTACAACAATAGTACTACTCCACTACTTTTTTTTCCGCAGATGGTAGTACCACTCCACTACAAGTAAAGCAATGGGCCGATCAGATTCGTAGGCTTTTTATCACTAGCACGGGATCAACAGCAGCTCTTTTACGTTTTCAATCACCCCTATTTTATATTTTTATTATATCCCTCTGGCGATCTAGCCTATAGTAGACCAAAAGTTGATCCACCGCCGGCCAGCAGTCTATACAATCTGCACCCGACGAGGCTTGCCGCCACCGCCGCATCGAGGTTTCGTGCGCGGTGCTGCGAGGGGACAAAATTACTGTTCTGACCTAAAAGGCTAACAAAATCTCTATTTGACCTCGTTTTAAAAAAAATCGATTTTGACCTCTTTAGGTGACGCCAACATCCCTGGCGTCTGGGTTGCGAACCAGACGCCAGGAACCCTGGCGTCTGGCCCCTGGCCCGCACTGCTCGCCTGCCCGTTGACCTGCTAACGTGGCAAAGGGGCCAGACGCCAAGGACCCTGGCGTCTGGCCCTGGTAAGTGGATAACGCACGGAAAAGTGTGTGGGACCCACCCCACACACTTTCCCCAATCCACAACCCGAGCTTGAAGAACACTTGGAGCTCCCACACTCTCTCCCACCCCTCAAGCCCCCCCTCAAATCCTCTCCAAAAGGTGCATCCCTTAGGTGGATCTTTCCATCACTTTGTTGCTCTTGGTAATCTCCCCCAAATCATCCAATTATTTTTTGTTAAATCTTGTTATTTTGGTTGCATTTTATACATGTTGGTGGAACCCTAGTTTTTGTTTTCTCCCTTATGTTAGTGTGAATGGCTTGGTTAACTTTGATAATATAGTGATATGCATGGTGTGTAGTAGGAATATATGCTTGTTGAGTAGAAAGATTGGGGGTTAGGGTTAGTTAGTGATTAGGGTTAACTTTGCTTAGTGTGTGTTAATTAGTGATACTTTTTTGACCATGGCAATAGTGTTGATATGATTTGGATATAATGAGATGTATTTGGATAAACACCAATTCTCATTGAAGTCTTAAATGCATTCATGCTATTTTTAGATGGAGAGACTTGTTAATGCGCATTACATGGACAAGGAGGCATTCTTGAGTAACAATGCCGACACGGGTGAGGAACCATTGGTTTTTGGTACAAGCCCTAGCTATGAGGATGTTGTTGCAAAAGTGAGACAAGTCTTAAAGTGGATGGACACCAATGTTGATGTTAAGTTAATAGGAAGGTATGATGTTGGAGTTGGAGCCAAATCTCGCTTGAAAAGTATGCCTATCACCTCGGATTTGCATTGGGATGTATACAAGGAAAAAGTTTCCCAATCGGAAGACAAGTCACTTGAATTGTTTGCCACCAAGGTTGAATCTCCTCGGTTCACCTTTGATTTGAACCGGCATGTCTCTTCCCCAATGAATGACATGAGCGAGAGGACAATGGTGCCACTTGTTGAGCATAGGGTTGTGGTTGATGCCCCCAATGCTTATCGCCAACCACGTCCCCGTGTACCATCTATTAAAGCAAATGAGGTTGAGTTGTATGCCCCCAATGCTTGCCAACCACCAACTAGCCAAGCAAATGAATTTGAGGTGATTGCTAGTGACGAAGTAATTCAAGAGGATGAAGATGCTTATGATGACGACGAAGAGCAAGAGGAAGGGTTTCATGGTAATGATGTTGGTGACTTGGATGCGTACATAGCGCAAAAGGACATGGATTGTGACTTGCCTTTTAGTCGTCAATATGCGTATGACTCGGATGACGAGGGTCCAGTTGAACAGTTGGACGAGGATGGATTCACAAAGGAGGAAAACCAAATCCACTTTGAGCTGACGGGCTTAGAAAAAAAAACTCACTTGTTTAAAGATCTCAGCCTTGCTCATAAAGCTATTGTTGACGGTGGAATGAGAATGATGGCGATTGAGCCAACATCATGCCCGGATCCAGGAGAACCAAGGGTGGAGAATGAGGACGAGAATGCTTATTTGAAGAAAGGAGTGAAGTTTCTGAGCTTGCCTATGCTAAAGTTTTGGTTGGCTGACTATGCCATTCAAAACCATAGGCCAATTTATGTTGAGCACTCCGACATGAAGTTGCGTTACACCGTGGTGTGTGAGCAAGAAGGATGCCCATGGAAGGTTCGTGCAAGAAAGCTTAAAGAAACCGAAGAATGGGTGTTAAAAAGTTGTGTTTCCACTCATAGATGCAAACCGCCATCGAAACGACTTAGAAAGACACACCGTCAACTCACATCTGAGTATCTCGGATACAAATGGATGAAAGACATAGGCTTTGATCCCACTGTGAAAGTGAGGTTTCTCATGCGGACGGTGAAAAAACAATTTGGTTATGAAGTCAAGTATGGGAAGGCATGGAAGGCAAAGGCAAATGCTATTAGGATGTTGTATGGTGGTTATGAAGAAGCATACAACCAGCTCCCAAGGTTGTTGGCCGCGATTGCACATAGGAACCCGGGCATGTTTCATGTGGTCGAGGATCACGAGGGAGTGTTCCACCGTGCCTTCTGGAGTTATGGATAATGCGTGGAGGCATTTCAGCATTGTCGTCTGGTCTTGTCTATAGATGGTATGTTCTTGACCGGTAGATACAAGGGCACACTAATGGTAGCAATGGCGCACTCATCAAACAACAACGTGTTGCCGTGTGCATTTGCTTTGGTGCCTTCCGAGAACCAAGACAATTGGGAGTGGTTCATGGGTCATGTTAGGCACAACGTGATTGGGGCTAGGGAGGTATGCATCATATCGGACAGGCATCATGACATACTCAAGGAAATGGACATTGTTATTCCAGGATTTCCAAAGCTTCACCACAGATGGTGCATGAGGCATTTCGTGGCCAACTTTTACCGGGCATGTAAGAGCAAGGAGCTCAGCAAAGACCTTACCCATGTATGTGTGGCCTTCACCATCCAAGGTTTCGATGCTCGGTACAACAAACTCTTTGCAGCGGTGAACGAAGGGGGAAAAGAGTTCTTAACTAGGAATTTAAGCGAGAAGCACAAGTGGGCACGCGCTCATGACGATGGTGGTAGGCGATATGGCGACATGATGAGCAATCTGGTAGAATGTTTCAACAATGTGCTGAAGGGTGCTCGTGCATTGCCGGTGACTGCAATAGTGGAGTACACATTCTTTAAGCTTAATGAGTACTTTCAGAGGCATTCTGAAGAGACTGCAAAATGGATAGGTGAAAAAAAGGATTATCCGAAAAAGGTTGATGAATGGCTGCAGTTATAAGCAAGCAAGTCTTCACGGCAACAAGTTATCATATTCGACAGAACTGAAATGATCTATCAAATTGATGAGCCAGGTGGCACAACACGAGACGGTAGACAATATGGTGGTGCTGCATTTGAGGTGCGTCTGAAGACTCGGTGGTGCCAGTGCGAGAGGCCTAGTAAGTATCATTGGCCATGCTCGCATTTGATAACGGCGGCGAAGGCGAGAAACATACATGTTTGTGATGGAAAAACCGTGCGGATGCAAGAGTTCCATATGGAAGCTACTAGGTTGACATGGGCACCAAAATTTCACCCTTTCTTGGACCAATCACAGTGGCCTGAGTACCATGGCCCTCATATTAGGCCAGACCCTCTTCAGAAGGTGGAGACCAAGGGTAGAAGGAGAACTAAGAGGTTCAGGGGTGATATGGATGACCTGCCCGGATACACTGGCATGAAACAATTTGGTAGCTGTCATTTCATGGAGGCTCCTGACACTATCAACTGTGGGGTGTGCGGTGAAGGGGGACACAATGAGCGGACATGCAAGAATAGGAAAACCAAAAAAAGAAAAACAAGTCATGGAGGTGGCACCGATGGTGAACAAGGTGGAAGAGGTGACACTGGTGGTGGTCGAGGAAGCACAAGTGCTAGAGGTGGTGGTCGAGCAGGCACAAGTGCTATAGGTGATGGTCGAGCAAGCACAAGTGCTAGAGGTGGTGGTCGAGCAAGCACAAGTGCTAGAGGTGGTGGTGGTCGAAGAGGAAGCACAAGTGCTAGAGATGGTGGTGGTCGGAGAGGAAGCACAAATGCTAGAGGTGGTGGTGGTCGGAGAGGAAGCACAAGTGCTAGAGGTGGTGGTGGCGGAGAGGAATGGTTGATAATGGATCGGCCTTCGGTTATTTGCTTAATGTAGATGGTTGATCTAATAATAATGGTATATTATTTGTTTTTAAAATTCCTAGCATTTATTGATTTACTGTATTTACACATGTATCTCTTTGTGTCTTGTGCTAACAATTCTTCTTTTTGTAGGCATGGCTTCATCCGGTTCCAGGACGAGGCCGGCGTGCGCGGACCAAAAGGACATGTCGAAGACGTGGATGGAGGCCATGTTGGACAAGGAGAAGGAGAAGGATGTGCCCACACCACCATGTTGGTGTGGTGATGTTTGCAAGCTGAAGGTGTCCACGGACCGCAAGAAGTCATGGACAGAAGGTAGAAGGTTTTTCGTGTGTCCCAACTGTGCACATGATCGTCGAAGGCCAACTAACGCATATGACATACCACCGGTATGTTGGGTGTACATACAAAAAACTCATCAAGTTTGAACTCATATTACTAACAAAAACATGACTTTTATGTAGTAGCCTCCTCCACTTTGCAAGTACTTCACTTGGATAGATTACGAGGTACCAAAAGATGTCCAAGAGGACCAACATCGAGATTACTTACGGAGGCAGCGCCTGTTCAAGGAGTCCTTTGCACGGGGATTGAAGCATGAGCGCCGTGAGAAGGAGAAGAACGAGTGCAAGAAGCGTGATCAAGAGAGGGCACGTAAAGAGAAGGAGGCTCATCAAGAAGAGAGGGCAAGAAAACTTGCAAGGGCTCGCGATGCACGAAAGGAGGACGAGGCACGTGACAAGAAGGGAAAGTGGCCCCGTACTACTTAGTAGACAAATGGAAAGGCACCGGCGTCGATGATGGAATATCGAGACTTTGTTTAATGTATGAACTTGTCATTCGAGACCGTGTGTGGTCATGAACTACTTATGTCATTTGAGACATTATGTGTGAACTTGTTATTCGAGACCTATTTAAAATTTATGCAAACTATGCTTTGTTCATATTTTTGTTTGATTTTCAATGTTTAAAAGTGTGTGGCTCCATATCCAGAGAGCATTTTGCCTATCCAGAGAGCCAGACGCCAGGAACTCTGGCGTCTGGCTCCATATCCAGACCAGACAAGACCAGACGCCAAGGTCCCTGGTGTCTGGCTCGTTTTGGTCACGCAGGAGACCAGACAGCTGCCTGATCATCCAGAAAGCCAGATGCCAAGGACCAGACGCCAAGGTTCCTGGCGTCTGGGTCCATATCCAGACCAGACGCCAGGGTGCCTAGCATCTGGCTCGTTTTGGTTGCGCAGGAGACCAGACACCTGTCTGATCATCCAGAAAGCCAGACGCCAGGAACCCTGGCGTCTGGGTCCATATCCAGACTAGATGCCAAGGTCCCTGGCGTCTGGCTCGTTTTGGTCGCGCAGGAGACCAGACACTTGTCTGATCTGTCTGATGCCCGATCCAGAGAGCCAGACGCCGGGCACCCTGGCGTCTGGGTCCATATCCAGACCAGACGCCAAGGTCCCTGGCGTCTGGCTCATTTTGGTCACGCAGGAGACCAGACACTTGTCTGATCTATCTGATGCCCGATTCAGAGAGCCAGACGCCAAGCACCCTGGCGTCTGGGTCTCCAGACCCAGACGCCAAACTCCCTGGCGTATGGCTCCCTATCCAGAGAGCAAGTGCGAGTGGATAAGATTCTTTGGGCCCACCTCTAGACCTCTCATCCATTCATCTCCACCTCTACCCCTCTCATTCCTTTCATCTCCACTCACTTTCACCTCTAGCCTTCTCATCCACTCACTGTCATCCAGTACCCTAACCCCCCCTCAAATCTCTCACGAATCGGTCCGGTTTTACCGTTGGATCTTTAGTATTTCGAAACTAGAAGGTAAATCAACTCCACCCCCATCTTTTGGTTGGTTTAATGCACCATAGTTTTGTGTAAACCCTAGTTTGTTTTCCTCGTGGTTTAATGTATCATAGGTTAGATACTAAGAGATTTGTGTGTTGTAGATGGCTAAGGGTACTCAGTGGGTGCTTAGCCCTGTTGTTCATGTCCTAGGCTTGTCTCCATGTGTTGTGCAAGTTAGTGAAGTGTACCTCACTTTCGATTGGTTGAAGACTAAATTCATGTTGAAGCAAGGGTTGAAGGATGAGGATTTTGTGTACTATGTCAGCAGGAAGCAGTCAGATGGCCCCGACGAAAGAAAATTGGTTGACATAATTGATGATGACAAGATTCAAGAAATGCTGCAAGAATGGGGATGGAAAAGGGTTGTTGACTTGCATTGCTACAAGAAACCGAGTTATATGTGATGTTCATGTCGTTTCAATTATCGTGGACCATCGTGGTTATGAACTACTTATGTCATTCGAGACTTTATATGTGATGAACTTCTCATTCGAGACTATTTGTGTAATTTGAGATTATGTGATAACTATGTTTGTCATTTGCTATTATGTGAACACTAATGTTTGTCATTTGCTATTATGTGATACTATAGGTCTTTGATAGAATAAAATATCTATGTGAACACTAATGATTGTCATTCGATACAACAGGTGTTTGATAGAAAAAACTACTACACCAGAGCCAGACGCCATGGACCCTCGCGTCTGGCTGCCCTGTTTCTGTTGTCCCATGCCTCTGCTTCCAGTCGACCACCAGACGCCAGGGACCTTGGCGTCTGGTCCCCTGACTACAAACCAGACGCCAGGGATCGTGGCGTCTGGTCCCCTGACTTCATACCAGACGCCAGGGACCCTAGCGTCTGGGACCCTGTACATTATTTTGTACTTATTTCACACAAGAAGATAGCACATATATAATAATATGACAGGTTCATAAAACACATAAGATAGCACATTTTACAGAACTTTCACCACGACAAATTCTTGCATACAAACGACAACAAGTTCATAGATTTTTCATCACGACAAATTCATGCATACATAAGACACCAAGTGCATACATAAGACACCAAATTCAAGACAACCTTAAAAGTTTTTACCACAACACCAAGTTCATGCATACAAACACCACCTAGTTCATACACTTCCAAACAATAAGCTCACTTCCTCCTTCCTCTCTTCACGAGTGCTGCAAGTGTAGGCTCCTCTTCTTCGCTAGCCTCCTCCTCCTCTTCGTTGTATGCCTCCTCCTCCGCCTCAATGTTGGCCTTATATCTTTGCATTCCTGTTGGGATAAGCTGATGAGGATACTCCGGACTATGGAATTGTGTGTTCCATGTCTTCTTTCTACCTTTCTTGCCTGGTGTCTTAGCTATGGCTTTGCCTTTCCTAGAGCGGGCATTGCCTTGTGTTGGTTGTGTAACCTGTGATGGTTGTGGAGCATCAACATCATACTCATGATCCTCTTGATGTGTTGCATCATACTCATGCTCCTCATCTTGTGTTGGCTCCTCTTGATGCGATGGCTCCTCTTCATGGACCTCCTCCTCCATGTCCTCATCGTTCTGGATATAACGCCGTCTATTAGCTCTGGCGCGGGTACCAGGTGCATACACGTCACTGGACTGAGCACCATGGCAAGAAAGCATTGCTGCCATCTTATGAAACCGCTTCTTGAACTTCTGCAACAACACAAAATATGCTATGATATGAGATACAAATAAATAATCCGCGAAAAGAAACTTTTATAATATATTGGTCACACCTCCATCGTGCTTCTAAGAGTCCTCTCAGATAATACACCACCAGGTGGATGACTCAGTGCAACATTGACATCGTTGACACACAGAAGCAACGATCTGCCCTGCAATTCATGAACACACCAAACTTATGTATTTGAAAGAAGACAACATGATGCATGCAAGTTTGTTAGAATAGGTCAAACAGACTACCATTTCGTCATGCATCGGCGCATAGTCAACGTGAGCCCCTCTGGTGTCTCTCACAGTCGTGTTGAAGGTATGATAACCTTCTGCAGTCTCCGGGTCTTCAGACACCAACTCCGACCACTCCTCGTGAGTCCAACCAGGCTTTAGCTTTAACCGGTAATGATCCGCATACCACACTTGATACTTCTGATATGCTGACTGATTGTGAGGTCTATTCTCTGATTGCACTAACGTGTCTCTTTGATTCCAAATTTCTATCCACGCACGGTGTTTGTTTGCCCAATCCGATATATCCTGATTGTTCCTTCGATCGAACCTACAAATGATGCACGGGACAAAGCATTAGCAAACATAGACTTATTCAATGCTCTACTACATACTCAAGGCATGCTTGCTCACCGATGCAGAGATAGCATTTGCTTGTTGCTCTCCTCAATTAAAATACCTTGTCTTTTCCAAATTGTCTCGCCACACGGTCTACAAAGTGCCACTCGACTGCGAAGAAGCATATCATTGGGCACCTCGCCCGCCAAAGATGGCTATCACGCGTGCACATCTCATTAAGATCATAGTCATGATCTTCCATATAAGGCAACCAATGTACCTGCAAAACAAAGAGATACATTGTTAGATACAAGTTTCATTCTTGACTAAATTTGGTCTCATCGAACTTCTCTATACCTGCTTAGCAGTCAAGGTGTCCAGCTCGTTCATATAGCACTTGTATCGCACATGCGAGCTTCCTGTGTACACTGTCACTTGTTCCCAATAGTAAGCAAGCGTAGGGCGTCGATATGGATCATCATCATGCAGCCCGTCTGGATTACCCCGTGGGTTTGCCATGTTGGGGTCCTTGATATCGGGCCGTCCAACCGGGATCCGCTCCCACATCCACACGGATAGGCTCCAAACAAACCCAGACAATGAGGATGTATCTCCCTTCCTGCGACACGCCAAGTCAAGCTGCAATCAAACAAACATGTTAGATATGGAGGCGCATGACAAATGCAAGTTAAATGGTTGCAAATATCTCTTACCTGACGATACAAATATGCTAGTGCGGCCAAACCCCGGCTATACTGGGTATCCCAGTTATTGAGTAGCTCCAGGAACATCTAGAGGGCCGAGTTCCCGGTTGCATCTGAGAAGACTACCTTGGTTAGCACATACCAAAGATAGGCCCGCGTGTACTGCTGCACAACCACGTCATTAGCACCCTGAGGACACAGATTGGTGTTTCCTCTAACCACTTTTAGCCAAGAATGCCTCACTCTCGCGGTATCGGCCTTGCCTTCCTCAGGGGCGTCGGGCTGAACACCAATTAAAATGTCAGTCCGTTCTCGCCAATTAACGGCACTGACACGACCGGTAACAGCTTGTCCGTTGATAGGAAGGCCGCTTATCATAGCCATGTCCTCAAGGGTCATCGTCATCTCCCCAAATGGAAGGTGGAACGAGTGAGTCTCCAGCCTCCAACGATCCACAAGTGCGGTCAGCGCCGCGTGGTTCACCGGCGGAGCGCGTCGCTTAAACTGCAACACGAATGGGAGAAGACCCAATCTCCGAATATAAGGCTCGTACCGCGGGTCATAAGTAAAGTCATTAGCCGAATGTCCCCTCATGCGCATAGCAACTACAAGCTGCAAATAAAGTGATGTTTTAATCAATACAAGAACACAAATGAGAAACACCAAAAATTGATAAGTCTTGCTTCTTACATGTCCGTTCTCAATGACACGAGCATGATGCTCCTTATCCCACTCATCGATTAATCCGTCATACCAAGGTCCATCACCATCCGCCATCCTACAAAACAAATCACAAACACCTATGGATACATGAACAATATCAAACAATACAATTTTCTTCTCCAAGTTATACCATATGAACACACCATTCTTCTCAAACATAACCACATCATTTTTTTCCTTCTTCATATGCACACATAAGTCTTCTCAAACATACCAACATCATCTCAAGCAAATAAATTTGTCAAATAATATGGTGTCACATATGCAAATAAATAGCATCTAGAGTACCAAATTTCACCATGTGTTTTGCAAATAAAGTATGCCAACAATAGGATTATCTACACATAGAGACATCATATTTAAATTCAACTGTATTGTTATACCACATACACACATCATCTATCAAACCAAATTATCAAACAAGTCTATTTTACATACAAAAATCATGTATTCATCACCCCTCTTAGTTCAATTTTTTTTCCTATGGACAACATATGCACAAAACGGAATTGATTTTGCCTACATGTCCAACTACACATCATCTACTGCCTACCAAATCATCTATCAACTACAAACAATTTCCTAAAACAAAGAAACCATCTACTCATCTAACATCACCTAGTGTTGAATAATGCATCAAAAAGAAGAGGACTCAACCCAAATAAATCGGAGGGAATGGGGGAGAATACCTCAAGGATGCTTGGGGGCCTCAGATCCATAAATTTGGATGGAGGATGGAGTAGATCAAGGGAGGATTTGATGTGAGGGAGAAGAGGGGCGAAGGAGAGAAGCCCTCTGTTCGTCTGTTCGTGCGCCGCCAGGAGAGGAAAAGAGATGGGTGGTTGGGCTCGGCCCGCGGGGGTTATCCATTTACCAGGGCCAGACGCCAGGGTCCCTGGCGTCTGGCCCCTTTGCCACGTCAGCAGGTCAACGGGCAGCGGGCAGTGCGGGCCAGGGGCCAGACGCCAGGGGGGTCGCAACCCAGACGTCAGGGATGTTGGCGTCACCTAAAGAGGTCAAAATTGAATTTTTTTTAAACAAAGTCAAATAAGGATTTTGTTAGCCTTTTTGTCAGAACAGTAATTTTGCTCGCCGCGAGGCAGATCGGGCGGCGAGCGCCGGAGCGCGCGGGGCAGAGGCCCGCTTTTGTCCTCTTGCGTGGGGCCCGTCACGGGGAGGAGGAGGACGACGGCGTGCGCCCGCACATGGCCGGTTCTCGCACGTGCCGCTACAGATCTCTCTCGCCGCCCCAATCATGCGCGCGCGCCCGTGCCCGTCACGCCCTTGTCCCGCGGCCCCGACCCGCGGCGCTGCAGCCACGTCCGCGTCGCCCGTTTCATCCCGGCCGTTGCCGACGGGAACAGCGGACGGACGGGGACGGTGCTGGGGTGGTGACCTACGGCTACAGGGGCGCGCGCCGTCCTTCCTTCCGCTCCTCTGTGTCTGCACACCTTTGGCGCTTCCGCGAGAACTGTTGCCCGGTGGGTCGCGTGTCGGCCCGGCCCGGCTCGGCGGGGCTGGCTGGCTGGCTGGCATTCATTCACACGTCGGTCTCTACTGTACTGTACTCTGTACCGCAGGGGATGAGGATGTGGGTGGGGTGGGGACGGACGGACGCTGCCTGCCGCGCCCACGCTGCCCTCCATCGGCTTGGCTGACGACGGTGTGGCCTGGCCTTTGCTTGGATCGTGGGTTTGGTTTCTCCCAGATGTACGTACGGTGCGGTGGTCTCTTTTCGTGATGGGAAGAAATAGGGGATGCGAAAAGCAAGATGGGTTGAGGAAAAGCAGGCGATGGATCGTAAAAGGTCTTGCTCGCTAGATGGACTGTAAAGCACTGTGCACCAATTTGTTTGCTTCCACCGTGCAGTAATAACAAGTGCCTCTTTGGTCCCGAGAACTTAAAAAAACACATAACAACAAACCGTACTTCATGCATGTCAAAATCCAGTGTATGTTAGCTTTATAATTTTTGGCCAAGTATATATAGGAAAAATATATCAATGCTTACAACACCAACTATTATCACTGGTCTGCCATAAATATATTCTCATTTATGCCTGCATTATCTGCTAATCCAATTTGAGGCCCCGGTGCAAAAAGTAGAACGAGACCGTAAAACTGGAATAGCAGATACCACAAGCATATTTTCATTTTGTTATATAGCTTCAAAATGCATGTATTTCTTAATATGTTTAGCAACATAAATACTGATGCCAAGATAGTGGTAATATTCAAAGGCTCCTCATGTTATACTGAAAAACATCCTCTTCCTAGTATGTCTGAAATGAAACTTTCAATTTCATGTTCATGTTCATACTTAATCTTCTCCAAGGTGGAAAATCAAATCTTGATTAATAATCGAATCAATTCTCTCATATAACATTGAAGTTTACAACATATCATCCTAGCAAAAAGAAAGAGAACAATACAACCTAATCCACTAAGGCCACGATTCTTACGAAACAATATTAGGCCCATTACTCCATGAGCCCAATAACGCTTCACGCCTTTTTCCTCCCTTCTTTCTTCTGCACCCCGACCATCGGAGTTTCAAAGAAAGTCTCCATGCCGCTGCTACAAGTCTTTTCTTCAGTTCCACCAATGTATAAAGGGTGAATCGAAAAATCAAGGCATGGAGATTTCCCTACCGAGTCCTTCTCCTCCACTACAAGGGTAAGATTTGGGGGGCCTCTGCGGTCGCACAGCTCGCACACCCTTATTGATGGCCCCAATACCACATTTACCTTAGTTACATGCTACCAACAAAGTCTTGACACAACATATCTTAGGAGATGCATGCTACCAAACAAAAAATTAGTTTAGCATCTGTCAACACATACATGCTACAAAACAATTACAACTGTTATGAAAAGGTTATGCATCTGGGCTGCGGGCCGGAGTGGGCCTAGGTGGGGCGGGGCCCGCTACGGCGCCCACTTTGGAAGTGGCCTTGGTGGGTGGCCCGATGCGGCCCGAAGAGGGGCGCGAGAGGCCCAGCCCATCTTGCCCGCCCACTAGACCTGCGCTGGGATATAAATGGGTCGCGAAGGGCAGTCGGGAGCCCTGGTTAGGGTTTCCCGCAGCCATAAGAGAAGTGCGGCGCTGGGCTCACTTGGCTCGGCGCATCAAGCTAGCTCCTCCACTCTCTCCCCTTCTCAGATCCTTTGCGGAGGCAATGATGGGGGACCGGCGGGCGGAGAAGAGACCGATGGAGGCGGCGGATCTGGAGGCGGAGCGCAGGCGGGAGCGGGAGCTGCGCGAGAAGGCGAAGCGGGCGATGCGTGGCCGTGGAGACGACAGAGGCGAGAGGGAGTCGCGTGCGGCTCGGGAGGAGCGCGGCGGGCAGGTGGAGCCACATGGTCGGGAAGGGGATTGGGGTCCTCCTCCTCCATGGTGGATCCAGCAGCAGCAAGAAAAGAAGAAGAGGAAGAAGGCCGCGCAGCGGCGTCGGGAGCTGGAACACAAGGCGGTGGAGCACCCCTTCTGCGGTGGGGGGCATGGGGATCCCCTGTCCCAGCAGTAGCGGGCGACGGCCGAGCCGCGCGCAGGGGCGACGCTCCTCGCAGCGAAAGGAATGGCGGGGGAGCCCATTCCGGTGGAAGACGTGCCGGACGTGGAGTGCTTCAAGTGCGGCAGACTTGGGCACTTCCAATCCAAGTGCACTTTCAAACCCTTGTGTGTGCTGTGCAAGGAGGAGGGCCACGCTTCCGCTGATTGCCCGTCGCGTGGCAGGGCGGCCAAGCTGCAGATCATGGGGAGTGCAATTTCGGGAGAGGGATTCTTCTGTCTCGAATTTGCCGAAGATGCGGAGGAGAAGCGGCCGGTCGACCAGAAGGTGGCAAACGCGGTGATCCTCTCGGTGGATCCGGGCAAGCTCAACCTGCGGATTCTGAAGCAAAAGCTCAAGAACATCGTCACAAGTGATTGGGACTGGCAAGTTACGCAGGTGGGCGATGATGACTTCCTGGTGGTGTTTCCCTCAGCAGATCTCCTGCACATGGCCAAGTCAAGTGGAAAACTTTTCCTCCCTTCCCATGACATTACCGCAAGGGTGCGGGACAGACTCCATGAGGTGATCCAACCGATGACCATGCCGGAAGTGTGGATTAAACTCCACGGCATCCCCCAAAAACACCGCAGGGAGGAGAGGGTCAAGGAAGGCTTTAAGATGTTGGGGCGGCCATTTGTGGTGGATGAATTGTCTCTGATTCGGTTGGGGCCGGTGAGGATGAAACTGGCTTGTAAGGCACCAGAGAAGCTGAGCGGCATGGTGGAAGTGTGGTTTAACCCTGAAGAATATCAGATTAAGGTTGAGGTGGAGTGGCCGAACTAGCGTAGGGGCGTGGGTGGAGCGGGGTCTGGTGTTGGGGGATCCGGAGCGTCCCAACCACCCCCTCCGCCCAAGGCCAGTGATCCGGCCCCGGCGGCCCCTAGTGCTGCCAAAGGCAAGTCGGAGGCGGGGCAGAGTGTTGGGCAGTCGCGGCAGGACGTGGTGATGGGAGGGCAAGAAGAGGATCTAGAAGACAGCATGCAAGATACTTCCATTGACACAGAGACGTGGGACAAACTTGGCGCGATGGAAGGGTGGGCGATGGTGGCGGCGACCCAGGATACCGCTGTGAGTGGCCCGAACCTGGCGCATGATCTGGCAAGAGCCTTTGATGAGTATGGATCCAACTTGCCGCTACAGTTTCCGGCGCCTCGTCCCTCCCTGGCGTTAGCGTCCGGGGCTGATGCTGGTGCGGGGCTGGTGAGGGGGGAGGACCTCATCCCCTCCTCTCCGGTGGCTGTGCAGGGTGGGGCTGCTGAGCTGACCAAGGATGGTGTCACCCCGGCCTCGGGCAAGCGGGGCTCAGGGGGAACGGGCAGGCCACCCAAGAAGACGGCGGGCAGGAAGCCGGGGCCCAAGACCGTGGCCCAGTCCACCCCAAGCGTGGCGGCTTCCCTGCGTGGCGAGCTGGAGACGGAGTTGGCGGCGGGGGATGTGGACTTCAAGGCCAAGCGCTCCAAGGCCACGCCGGTGGCGATGCGGGAGCCGGGTACCAGGGCGAAGGACAAGATGTGGGATCTCTCATCCATGGAGAGCGCGAAGCTGCATGCGGCAGACAAGAACTTGGACGTGTCAGGTAACCCCCTCCCATCTTTTAAAATACTCAGCGCATTCTCGGATGAGCATCTTGCTTCGATTTTACATGATAGTGGGGTTGAATTGGGGACTAGCCCTACTGCTATTATTCCGTTAGTGCACGCGCGCGAGGAGGCACAAGCTGCCTTGGCCGAGGCAGCGGCGCGGTGCCATGCCTCGGATGCACAGAACAACTGCCCAGGGGGTCAGTTGGCAGTGGTGGTGCCCGAAGGGGAGGCAGAGCCAAGGGAAGGTTCTGACATCCCCTCTTCCAGCCGTGCGCCGGCTAGGAAGAGAGTGCAAAAGGCGGTGAGCTCGCGAGGAGTTCGCCTTCGTAATCGGGTGCTGTAATGCGGTTTTTGTTTTGGAATATTCGGGGTTGTGGGCACGTAGGGCGTCGCACGCAGCTCAGGGAATACATGGCCAAGGAGCGCATTGACGTGGTTGCGTTACAGGAAACCATCAAGGCTGACTTTTCTTCCTGTGATTTACTTGCGATCGACCCGTTACAGCGATTTGATTAGCGTTGGGTTCCTGCTTCGGGCCATTTGGGTGGCCTTCTCATGGGTTGTAAAAGTGATGTATGTGATGTAATATTGTGGGAATTTGGTGTATTTTGCATTATGGCCACGATTAGGCACCGTGCTTCCAACCTGGTTTGGGTGGTTATTGGTGTATATGGGCCTGCGGATCATTCGAAGTCTGCAGGTTTTCTAGATGAGGTCTCGGCGATGGTGGGGGCCAAACGGGCAGCTAACCTCCCGGTCATTATGGGAGGGGATTTTAACTTGATCCGGTCGGGTTCGGACAAGAACAACGACATTGTCGACTGGGCTAGGGTGTCCCTTTTCAACAACGCAATTGCGGCAGCCTCGTTACGTGAGGCTGCCCGGATCGGGGCGAGATATACGTGGACCAACAAACAGCTCCGTCCGGTTAGGTCAGTTCTTGATCGTGTATTTTTTACCCCGGAGTGGGAAGCGCTTTTCCCGATGTGCTCGTTAGTGGCAGAGACTAGGATCGGATCTAACCACATCCCGCTGATCTTTTCCTCAGGGGAGGAGCGGATTCATCGTAGTAGTAGATTCTTTTTCGAAACAGCATGGTTTGAAGCAGAGGGCTTCGAGAGCATGGTGCGCGAGAGGTGGGATTCTATTGTGTCTCATATGGGCCCCAAAAGGGGCCCGACCGAGTTTTGGTCGATAGCCGCGGCTAGGCTTCGTGTGTTCCTCAGGGGCCGGGGAGCCAATTTTGGTAGCGAATCCAAAAAGGAACGCGCCAAGCTGATGGATCAAATCACGACGCTTGACGCGGAGGCGGACGTGCGATCCTTCTCTGAGTAGGAGCGGGCGCAGAGATACACGCTGGAAGACCAAGTGCTCTCCATCCTGAGAGCCGAAGAGGAGTATTGGCGCCGTAGGGGCGGCATCAAGTGGGTGAACAAAGGCGACGCAAATACAGGTTACTTTCATGCGTACGCCAACGGAATAAAGCGTAAATGTGCTATCCTTCGCCTTAATCATGGGGATAGGGTCTTGGTCACCTAGGCGGAGATCAGTAAGCACATTTATGACTTCTTCATAGGGCTGTTAGGGACGGCCGAGGAGAAGCGGCTCTGTCTTCGGGAGGATTTGTGGGAGCCTCCCGAGTAGGTCTCTCAGGAAGAAAATGTAGGACTAGTCCTGTCTTTTCTCCCGGAGGAGATTGACCGTGCGCTTGCCTCCATGAAAGCGGGCACGACCCCGGGTCCTAATGGGTGGCCGGTTGAGTTTTTCAAAAAAAAATTGGCCGAGCCTGAAACACGTGTTTCACGCAATCGTCAATGGCTTTGCGCTGGGCCAAGTGGATTTGGCCCGTTTAAACTTTGGGGTGATTAGTCTCATCCCCAAAGTTAAGGGCACGGATTGCATCAAGTTATTTAGGCCTATCACGCTAATTAATGTTCCTTTTAAGCTGTGTGCCAAAGCCTACACCGTCCGGCTGACACCTATTGCTCAACGGGTGATTAGTAGGTGTCAGACCGGGTTCATCAAAGGGCGCAACATATTGGAGGGACCAGTTGCACTCGCGGAGATCGTGCATGAGCTAAAACGAACAAAAGAGCAAGGGGTTCTGCTCAAGCTAGATTTCGAGAAAGCCTACGACCGCGTGAACTGGGAGTTCGTGTGGGAGGTGCTGCTCAAAAAGGGTTTTGATGCAGGCTTTGTTCATAGGGTTATGCACCTATTAGTTGTGGGCAAACAGCGGTGTCGATCAATGGGGAGATGGGCAAATTCTTTCGAAACAAAAGGAGACTCCGGTAGGGAGATCCTAGATCCCCTTTGATATTTAATTTCGTGGCCGACGCGCTTGCTGCGATGGTGGCAAGGGCTCGAGGGGCGGGTCATGTGAAAGGCTTAGTGCCACACCTCATTCCAGGGGGGTGACGCATCTGCAATACGCGGATGATACGATGTTGTTGTTTCAACCCGATGAACACAGCATTGCAACTATCAAGTTGCTCCTCCTCGCCTTTGAAATGTTGTCGGGGCTCAAGATTAATTTCCTCAAAAGTGAGGTTTTTATAATGGGAATGGACCAACACGATCGGGCCAAGGTAGCTAACCTCCTTAATTGTAAACTAGGGAGTTTTCCAATTAAGTACCTGGGGCTCCCGATCTTGCATAAAAAGCTTGCCATCTCTGAATGGGAACCGTTGTACGGTAAAGTCGCCAATAGGGTTAGTCCGTGGCGGGGACGTTTTATGTCTTCTGTGGCTAGATTGATTCTCACCAACTCTAGTTTGTCCTCCCTCCCTCTGTTTACGATGGGCATGTTCTTGTTGGCAGATGGGGTGCATGGGAAGTTTGATACCCCGCGATCCAAATTCTTTTGGGAGGGAGCGGGGCTTAAAAAGAAATACCATATGTTGAAAATGGGCAGTGGTGTGCCGTCCTAAGAAGTATGGTGGGTTAGGGATCACTAATTCCAAACTTATGAATGTGGCCTTGCGTACCAAATGGTGGTGGAAATTAGCTTCTAATGAAGGCGGTCTATGGGCGGACCTCCTTCGGGCAAAATACTTCCCGGACGGGAATGTGTTCACTTCCAAGGCATTGGGCTCGCCGTTTTGGAATGGGCTCCAGGCGGTTAGGTCGGCCTTCTCACTAGGGGCGAGATTCGAGGTGAATAGCGGCAGGTCTACCAGGTTCTGGTTGGATCGTTGGTTGGGTGATAGGCCGCTTTGGCAGGAGTTCCCGCTGTTATACCAGGTGGCGGCGGACCCGCTAATTTTGGTGGGAGACGCTTTACGCTCGACGCCACCTGCAATTCACTTTCCGAGACAGCTGAACGCGGCGGAAATAGCAAGTTGGGACTTGCTTCAGACGCAAGTGGGACACACTACTTTGAATACGGATGAGGATGTGGTCTCTTGGGACCTGGCGGCGTCTCGTAAATTCTCGGTGAAGTCCCTGTACAATAGGTTGACGGAGGGTCCCGCTGTAGATATTGCTAGGAACCTTTGGAAGGCTAGGGTGCCGCTAAAGATTAAGATTTTCCTTTGGCAATTGTTCCGCAATAGGTTACCGATGGCTGATTGTTGGGGAACGTTGCAGAAAACAAAAAAAATTCCTACGGTTTCACCAAGATCCATCTAGGAGTTCATCTAGCAACGAGTGATTAGATGCATCTACGTACCTTGTAGATCGCGAGCGGAAGCGTTCAAAGAACGGGGATGAGGGAGTCGTACTCGACGTGATTCGAATCACCGAAGATCCTAGCACCGAACGGACGGCACCTCCGCGTTCAACACACGTACGGAACAGCCACGTCCCCTCCTTCTTGATCCAGCAAGGGGGAAGGAGAGGTTGAGGGAGATGGCTCCAGCAACAGCACGACGGCGTGGTGATGATAGAGCTGCAGTACTCCGGCAGGGCTTTGCCAAGCACTATGGAGGAGGAGGAGGTGTTGGAGAGGGAGAGGGAGGCACCAAAGGAAAAGGTAAGAAGTCCTCCATCTCCCCCACTATATATAGGAGGGCCAAGGGGGGGCGCCGGCCCTAGGATATCTAATCTCCTAGGGGGGTGCGGCCAAGGGGAGGAATCCCTCCTCCCCAAGGCACCTAGGAGGTGCCTTCCCCTCCTAGGACTCTTCCCTCCTTGAAACCCTAGGCGCATGGGCCTCTTGGGGCTGGTGCCCTTGGCCCATGTAGGCCAAGGCGCACCCCCTACAGCCCATGTGGCCCCCCGGGACAGGTGGCCCCACCCGGTGGACCCCCGGGACCCTTCCGGTGGTCCCGGTACAATACCAGTGACCCCGAAACTTGTCCCGATGCCCGAAATAGCACTTCCTATATATAATTATTTACCTCCGGACCATTCCAGAACTCCTCGTGACGTCCGGGATCTCATCCGGGACTCCGAACAACATTTGGGTTACTGCATATACATATCCCTACAACCCTAGCGTCACCGAACCGTAAGTGTGTAGACCCTACGGGTTCGGGAGACATGTAGACACGACCGAGATCGTTCTCCGGTCAATAACCAACAGCGGGATCTGGATACCCTTGTTGGCTCCCACATGCTCCTCGATGATCTCATCGGATGAACCACGATGTCGAGGATTCAAGCAACCCCGTATACAATTCCCTTTGTCAATCGGTATGTTACTTGCCCGAGATTCGATCGTCGGTATCCCAATACCTCGTTCAATCTCGTTACCAGTAAGTCACTTTACTCGTACCGTAACGCATGATCCCGTGACCAGACACTTGGTCACTTTGAGCTCATTATGATGATGTATTACCGAGTGGGCCCAGTGATACCTCTCCGTCATACGGAGTGACAAATCCCAGTCTTGATCCGTGTCAACCCAACAGACACTTTCGGAGATACCCGTAGTATACCTTTATAGTCACCCAGTTACTTGTGACGTTTGGTATACCCAAAGCACTCCTACGGTATCCGGGAGTTACGCGATCTCATGGTCTAAGGAAAGGATACTTGACATTGGAAAACTCTAGCAAACGAACTATACGATCTTTGTGCTATGTTAGGATTGGGTCTTGTCCATCACATCATTCTCCTAATGATGTGATCTCGTTATCAATGACATCCAATGTCCATAGTCAGGAAACCATGACTATCTGTTGATCAATGAGCTAGTCAACTAGAGGCTTACCAGGGACATGTTGGTGTCTATTATTCACACATGTATTACGATTTCCGGATAACACAATTATAGCATGAATAAAGACAATTATCATGAACAAGGAAATATAATAATAATGCTTTTTATTATTGCCTCTAGGGCATATTTCCAACAGTCTCCCACTTGCACTAGAGTCAATAATCTAGTTACATTGTGATGAATCGAACACCCATGGAATTCTGGTGTTGATCATGTTTTGCTCTAGGGAGAGGTTTAGTCAACGGATCCGCTACATTCAGGTCCGTATGTACTTTACAAATCTCTATGTCTCCATCTTGAACATTTTCACGAATGGAGTTGAAGCGACGCTTGATGTGCCTTGTCTTCTTGTGAAACCTGGGCTCCTTGGCAAGAGCAATAGCTCTAGTGTTGTCACAGAAGAGCTTGATCGGTCCCGACGCATTGGGTATGACTCCTAAGTCGGTGATGAACTCCTTCACCCAAATTGCTTCATGTGCTGCCTCCGAGGCTGCCATGTACTCTGCTTCACATGTAGATCCCGCCACAACGCTCTGCTTGCAACTGCACCAGCTTACTGCCTCACCATTCAAAATATACACGTATCCGGTTTGTGACTTAGAGTCATCCAGATCTGTGTCGAGGCTAGCGTCGACGTAACCTTTTACGACGAGCTCTTCGTCACCTCCATAAACGAGAAACATTTCCTTAGTCCTTTTCAGGTACTTCAGGATATTCTTGACCGCTGTCCAGTGTTCCTTGCCGGGATTACTTTGGTACCTTCCTACCAAACTTACGGCAAGGTTTACATCAGGTCTGGTACACAGCATGGCATACATAATAGAACCTATGGCTGAGGCATAGGGGATGACACTCATCTCTTCTATATCTTCTGCCGTGGTCGGACATTGAGCTGAGCTCAATTTCACACCTTGCAACACAGGCAAGAACCCCTTCTTAGACTGATCCATATTGAACTTCTTCAATATCTTATCAAGGTATGTGCTTTGTGAAATACCTATGAGGCGTCTTGATCTATCTCTGTAGATTTTGATGCCTAATATATAAGTAGCTTCTCCAAGGTCCTTCATTGAAAAACTTTTATTCAAGTAGGCCTTACTGTTGTCCAAGAGTTCTATATCATTTCCCATCAAAAGTATGTCATCTACATATAATATGAGAAATGCTACAGAGCTCCCACTCACTTTCTTGTAAACGCAGGCTTCTCCATAAGTCTGCGTAAACCCAAACGCTTTGATCATCTCATCAAAGCGAATGTTCCAACTCCGAGATGCTTGCACCAGCCCATAAATCGAGCGTTGGAGCTTGCACACCTTGTCAGCTTTCTTAGGATCGATAAAACCTTCCGGCTGCATCATATACAATTCTTCCTTAAGGAAACCATTAAGGAATGCCGTTTTGACGTCCATCTGCCATATTTCATAATCATAAAATGCGGCAATTGCTAACATGATTCGGACGGACTTCAGATTCGCTACCGGTGAGAAAGTCTCATCGTAGTCAACCCCTTGAACTTGTCGATAACCCTTAGCGACAAGGCGAGCTTTATAGATGGTCACATTACCTTCCGCGTCTGTCTTCTTCTTAAAGATCCATTTATTTTCTATAGCTCGCCGCTCAACGGGCAAGTCAGTCAAAGTCCATACTTCGTTTTCATACATGGATCCTATCTCGGATTTAATGGCTTCTAGCCATTTGTCGGAATCCGGGCCCGCCATCGCTTCTTCATAGTTCGAAGGTTCACCGTTGTCTAACAACATGATTTCCAAGACAGGGTTGCCGTACCACTCTAGTGCGGAACGTGTCCTTGTGGACCTTCGAATTTCAGCAGGAGCTTGATCAGAAGTATCTTGATCATCATCATTAACTTCCTCTCTAGTCGGTGCAGGCACCTCAGGAACATTTTCTTGAGTTGTGCCATTTTCTGGTTCAAGAGGTAATACTTCATCAAGTTCTACTTTCCTCCCACTTACTTCTTTCGAGAGAAACTCCTTCTCTAGAAAGGATCCATTCTTGGCAACAAAGATCTTGCCTTCGGATCTGAGGTAGAAGGTATACCCAATAGTTTCTTTAGGGTATCCTATGAAGACGCATTTTTCCGATTTGGGATCGAGCTTTTCAGGTTGAAGTTTCCTGGCATAAGCATCGCATCCCCAAACTTTTAGAAACGACAGCTTAGGTTTCTTCCCAAACCACAATTCAAACGGTGTCGTCTCAACGGATTTCGACGGAGCCCTATTTAAAGTGAATGCGGCAGTCTCTAAAGCATAGCCCCAAAAAGATAGCGGTAAATCGGTAAGAGACATCATAGATCGCACCATATCTAATAGAGTGCGATTACGACGTTCGGACACACCATTACGCTGAGGTGTTCCAGGCGGCGTGAGTTGTGAAACTATTCCACATTTTCTTAAGTGTGTACCAAACTCGTGACTCAAGTATTCTCCTCCACGATCTGATCGCAGGAACTTGATTTTCCTGTCACGTTGATTCTCAACCTCATTCTGAAATTCTTTGAACTTTTCAAAGGTCTCAGACTTGTGTTTCATTAAGTAGACATACCCATATCTACTCAAGTCATCAGTGAGGGTGAGAACATAACGATAGCCACCGCGAGCCTCAACACTCATTGGACCGCACACATCAGTATGTATGATTTCCAATAAGTTGGTTGCTCGCTCCATTGTTCCTGAGAACGAAGTCTTGGTCATTTTACCCATGAGGCATGGTTCGCACATGTCAAATGATTCGTAATCAAGAGACTCTAAAAGTCCATCAGCATGGAGCTTCTTCATGCATTTGACACCTATGTGACCAAGGCGGCAGTGCCACAAGTATGTGGGACTATCATTATCAATCTTACATCTTTTGGTACTCACACTATGAACATGTGTAGCATTACGCTCGAGATTCATTAAGAATAAACCATTTACCACCGGAGCATGACCATAAAACATATCTCTCATATAAATAGAACAACCATTATTCTCGGATTTAAATGAGTAGCCATCTCGAATTAAATGAGATCCCGATACAATGTTCATGCTCAAAGCTGGCACTAAATAACAATTATTAAGGTTTAAAACTAATCCCGAAGGTAAATGTAGAGGTAGCGTGCCGACGGCGATCACATCGACCTTGGAACCATTCCCGACGCGCATCGTCACCTCGTCCTTCGCCAGTCTCCGCTTATTCCGAAGCTCCTGCTTTGAGTTACAAATGTGAGCAACTGCACCGGTATCAAATACCCAGGAGCTACTACGAGTACTGGTAAGGTACACATCAATTACATGTATATCACATATACCTTTCGTTTTGCCGGCCTTCTTGTCCGCTAAGTATTTGGGGCAGTTCCGCTTCCAGTGACCACTTTCCTTGCAATAAAAGCACTCAGTCTCGGGCTTGGGTCCATTCTTTGGCTTCTTCCCGGCAGCTTGCTTGCCGGGCGCCGCAACTCCCTTGCCGTCCTTCTTGAAGTTCTTTTTACCCTTGCCCTTTTTGAACTTAGTGGTTTTATTGACCATCAACACTTGATGTTCCTTCTTGACTTCTACCTCTGCTAATTTCAGCATAGCAAATACTTCAGGAATGGTCTTTTCCATCCCCTGCATATTAAAGTTCATCACAAAGCTCTTGTAGCTCGGTGGAAGCGACTGAAGGATTCTGTCAATGACCGCGTCATCCGGGAGATTAACTCCCAGCTGAGTCAAGCGGTTATGTAACCCAGACATAGTGAGTATGTGCTCACTGACAGAACTATTTTCCTCCATCTTATAGCTGAAGAATTTGTCGGAGACTTCATATCTCTCGACCCGGACATGAGCTTGAAAAACCATTTTCAGCTCTTCGAACATCTCATATGCTCCATGTCTCTCAAAACGCTTTTGGAGCCCCGGCTCTAAGCTGTAAAGCATGCCGCACTGAACGAGGGAGTAGTCATCGGTATGAGCCTGCCAAGCGTTCATAACGTCTTGTTCTGCAGGGAGAACAGGTGCATCACCTAGCGGTGCTTGTAGGACATAATCTTTCTTGGCAGCTATGAGGATGATCCTCAGGTTCCGGACCCAGTCCGTGTAGTTGCTGCCATCGTCTTTCAGCTTGGTTTTCTCTAGGAACGCGTTGAAGTTGAGGACTACGTTGGCCATTTGATCTACAAAACATATTGTAAAGATTTTAGACTAAGTTCATGATAATTAAGTTCATCTAATCAAATTATTCAATAAACTCCCACTTAGATAGACATCCCTCCTGTCATCTAAGTATAACATGATCCGAGTTAACTAGGCCGTGTCCGATCATCACGTGAGACGGACTAGTCAACGTCGGTGAACATCTTCATGTTGATCGTATCTTCTATACGACTCATGCTCGACCTTTCGGTCTTCTGTGTTTCGAGGCCATGTCTGTACACATGCTAGGCTCGTCAAGTCAACCTAAGTGTTTGCATGTGTAAATCTGTCTTACACCCCTTGTATGTGAACGTTAGAATCTATCACACCCGATCATCACGTGGTGCTTCGAAACAACGAACTGTCGCAACGGTGCACAGTTAGGGGGAACACTTTCTTGAAATTATTATGAGGGATCATCTTATTTACTACCGTCGTTCTAAGCAAACAAGATGAAAAACATGATAAACATCACATGCAATCAAATAATAATAGTGACATGATATGGCCAATATCACATAGCTCCTTTGATCTCCATCTTGGGGCTCCATGATCATCTTGTCACCGGCATGACACCATGATCTCCATCATCATGATCTCCATCATTGTGTCTCCATGAAGTTGCTCGCCAACTATTACTTCTACTACTATGGCTAACACATTTAGCAATAAAGTAAAGTAATTTACATGGCGTTTCTCAATGACACGCAGGTCATACAAAAAAATATAGACAACTCCTATGGCTCCTGCCGGTTGTCATACTCATCGACATGCAAGTCGTGATTCCTATTACAATAGCATGAACATCTCATACATTACATATAGATCATTCATCATTCATCACAACTTCGGCCATATCATATCACAAAGCACTTGCTGCAAAAACAAGTTAGACGTCCTCTAATTGTTGTTGCAAGTTTTACGTGGCTGAAGTAGGGTTCTAGCAAAAACGTTTTCTTACCTACGTGAAAGCCACAACGTGATTTGTCAACTTCTATTTACCCTTCATAAGGACCCTTTTCATCGAATCCGCTCCAACTAAAGTAGGAGAGACAGACACCCGCCAGCCACCTTATGCAACTTGTGCATGTTAGTCGGTGGAACCGGTCTCACGTAAGCGTACGTGTAAGGTTGGTCCGGGCCGCTTCATCCCACAATACCGTTGAAGCAAGATAAGACTAGTAGCGGCAAGAAAGTTAACGACATCAACGCCCACAACAAATTGTGTTCTACTCGTGCAAGAGAACTACGCATAGACCTAGCTCATGATGCCACTGTTGGGGAACGTTGCAGAAAACAAAAAAATTTCCTACGGTTTCACCAAGATCCATATAGGAGTTCATCTAGCAACGAGTGATTAGATGCATCTACGTACCTTGTAGATCGCGAGCGGAAGCGTTCAAAGAACGGGGATGAGGGAGTCGTACTCGACGTGATTCGAATCACCGAAGATCCTAGCACCGAACGGACGGCACCTCCGTGTTCAACACACGTACGGAACAGCCACGTCTCCTCCTTCTTGATCCAGCAAGGGGGAAGGAGAGGTTGAGGGAGATGGCTCCAGCAGCAGCACGACGGCGTGGTGATGATAGAGCTGCGGTACTCCGACAGGGCTTCGCCAAGCACTATGGAGGAGGAGGAGGTGTTGGAGAGGGAGAGGGAGGCACCAAAGGAAAAGGTCAGAAGTCCTCCATCTCCCCCACTATATATAGGAGGGCCAAGGGGGGGGCGCCGGCCCTAGGAGATCTAATCTCCTAGGGGGGTGCGGCCAAGGGGAGGAATCCCTCCTCCCCAAGGCACCTAGGAGGTGCCTTCCCCTCCTAGGACTCTTCCCTCCTTGAAACCCTAGGCGCATGGGCCTCTTGGGGCTGGTGCCCTTGGCCCATGTAGGCCAAGGAGCACCCCCTACAGCCCATGTGCCCCCCCGGGACAGGTGGCCCCACCCGGTGGACCCCCGGGACCCTTCCGGTGGTCCCGGTACAATACCGGTGACCCCGAAACTTGTCCCGATGCCCGAAATAGCACTTCCTATATATAATTCTTTACCTCCGGACCATTCCGGAACTCCTCGTGACGTCCGGGATCTCATCCGGGACTCCGAACAACATTCGGGTTACTGCATATACATATCCCTACAACCCTAGCGTCACCGAACCTTAAGTGTGTAGACCCTACGGGTTCGGGAGACATGTAGACATGACCGAGATCGTTCTCCGGTCAATAACCAACAGCGGGATCTGGATACCCATGTTGGCTCCCACATGCTCCTCGATGATCTCATCGGATGAACCACGATGTCGAGGATTCAAGCAACCCCGTATACAATTCCCTTTGTTAATCGATATGTTACTTGCCCGAGATTCGATCGTCGGTATCCCAATACCTCGTTCAATCTCGTTACCGGCAAGTCACTTTACTCGTACCGTAACGCATGATCCCGTGACCAGACACTTGGTCACTTTGAGCTCATTATGATGATGTATTACCGAGTGGGCCCAGTGATACCTCTCCGTCACACGGAGTGACAAATCCCAGTCTTGATCCGTGTCAACCCAACAGACACTTTCGGAGATACCCGTAGTATACCTTTATAGTCACCCAGTTACGTTGTGACGTTTGGTATACCCAAAGCACTCCTACGGTATCCGGGAGTTACGCGATCTCATGGTCTAAGGAAAGGATACTTGACATTGGAAAACTCTAGCAAACGAACTATACGATCTTTGTGCTATGTTTAGGATTGGGTCTTGTCCATCACATCATTCTCCTAATGATGTGATCTCGTTATCAATGACATCCAATGTCCATAGTCAGGAAACCATGACTATCTGTTGATCAACGAGCTAGTCAACTAGAGGCTTACTAGGGACATGTTGGTGTCTATTATTCACACATGTATTACGATTTCCGGATAACACAATTATAGCATGAATAAAGACAATTATCATGAACAAGGAAATATAATAATAATGCTTTTATTATTGCCTTTAGGGCATATTTCCAACACTGATAACGTAGCTAAACGCAACGGGCCCTCGGACGGGACGTGTGTGGTATGTGAGTCGCTGGAGGATGCGAACCATGCCATGTTCCAATGCGCACTGGCTCGTTTTGCCTGGAGCGCGGTGCGCCAGGTATTCCAACAAAATTGGAATCCTAGATCGGGGACTGAGCTGTTAACTATATTGCACGCGCAGAGCGGTGCCAAAGCCAGGATTGTGTGAACTTGCGTGGGTGCATTGCTTTGGTCCCTTTGGACAGTGCGTAACAAGATGACTATGGAACATAAGTTTCCGGCTAATACGACTGACGTTATTTTCAAATGCCATTTATTTTTACAGAGCTGGGCGCCGCTGGGGAAACAATGTGATGTCGACCTCATGAGGAGCACAATGGAACAGATCGCTACAAGTATCCCAAGACTGCGGCAAGCGAATTGAAGCGCCTTCTGTTTTCTTTTGGGGTCTAGCTTTTGAGTTAGAGTGGGTCGGGTCCTACATTAAGAACTTTGTGATGTGTTGTGCGTGGCTGATGTGGCCTTTTGAGACTGCTGTGTGATGTGTGTGCTGTGTAACCCTTGGATGCTGCCTTTCTGGCTTTATTAATTTAAAGCCGGACGCGACTAGCGTCTACGTTCCAAAAAAAAGATTATGCATGCTAGCAAACACATCCTAAACTCTAGCCTCTTAGCCTACATCCTAACTGCTATTTACGCCCTCTTGGGCTTCTCTTTTATGAGAAACTCATGCGTCTTCTATATCATATACCCTATAAAAAATGTCTATCACCGGCTAAATACATAGTTCAATATTACTCTATATATTTCATAAAATTTGGCAATTTGCTCCAAACAGAGACATAGCATGGAAAACGCCCTTTGGTTCCTAGGTGTTTATACACCCTATATGGAAAAAAAAAGTAAAAAATAGAA
>NC_041392.1:202335099-202349183 GCF_002162155.2 Triticum dicoccoides
ACCATCATTGACTCAGGGAATTTTTTTATTGCTATATACAGGTCATTCTTCACACTTTTTTTTGGCCAAAAAAGTGTTTTTTCCCTAAAGTCAACGGGGTTTTTCTTTTGTTGATTTTTTAACAAGTACAATGAAAGGTCAAGTTTATTTAAAATATTTTCATTTTTTTGACTCTTTATTTAATTACTATTTTTGTTTTCTGAGTATTCCTTCAATTATGTATGTGCGTGCCTCCTTGGTAGAGAAGAATGCGGTAATGTAGACGCATGCAGTGCCTTGGTGCGCTTGCTAAGTTGTTCCTTCAGAGAACACCAACAATTTAGGTAGCACGCACATTTGCCATGCTCTACTTGGGTAGTTTTCAGTAACACACATTGATTGATAAAACAGCTCAAGGTTTAGCCCACAAACATCACCCCTTTATCATCCGGACCACGTATCGCAATCAACTTTGAAGCAACTTTAATCTGGGGATTTATAACCACGCCGCGGATTTAGATTCAAATCCTTCTCCGAAACAGTGGACCTAATTTAGACACAATACATTCACGTGAATTTAACTAAAAAAAACCACTGCATACCTGAGTCTAATCCCTGCCTATCTTCTAAATAAACCCATTGGAGAAAGGGTTTCCTGCTAATGTCAATGCTTGATATCATCTACAAAATCGGGAATTCCGACCAAACGGTCTGTGTCTTCGCAATCTTGAGCGAAGCATGCCGATATCTATGTAGCGAACCTTCTTCCCGGAATTCTCCGTCTGTTGAAGTACCGAGTGGCAACTGGATTGATGACAGATCAACTGTGCTGCTCATCTTACGGCTACCAACCGTTGTGGGTTCGACCCTGGTGGCTGACTGCTGGATGCTGGACCTGAAGGATCCGTAGAGATGTGCCCTTCAACAATACAGCACTTGATTGGCTTCTCAACCTTGCCGAACGACACAGCTTTACGAGAGTACAGTTCAACAAACCTGCAGACACAAAGTATGACATGTTTTGAATAATTCGAAACCAAATGGTACAAAGAAAGAGGCTGAGCGAAATTGCACAGAAAATCGGCATGGTACTTTCAAGTACATATATCATGTCGTTGTGCCTGCTGGCAGAAGAAGAGTGAAATTGATGCATTCCAGGAGCAAGGACATGGAGAAGATGAACAAGAATGTCCAAGGTAGTGCTGTAGTTCAGTTATTTCAGCAATGTTGGATGACAGCAGATTCAGCTAACAGTGAGCAACATCAGCAAACCTTTCTTCATTGATGAGATGGGAGGGCACATGGTTTAGGTGTTTTCTAAACACTGTACTGGGGAGATTCAACAATGAGCTAACAGCATTGTTTTTTGGATTCTATAAGTACCAAGCAATAAAGTAATTACACATGGAATTTTGATGGATATCAAAAAGGAATTTGTGAAGAAACAAATAATTGTACAAGAATGTCAAAAGAGTGAAGAAAATAAATTACCTTGTTGCAGCGTCCACTGACTCCAGTTTGACAAATGCAAAACCCTTACAAATAGGATCACGGGTCTTCTTAGTTCCAGAGTTTGCTGGGTTTATAGTTACCAGGCCAGGAAACCCTTTGAAAGCTAGGTTCAGGTCCTTATGTATGTTCTTCTTTTTCGGGAGGTTCCAAATACGAACATGAACGCCATCATTACTGCAATCTGTGACAACGTACAGGAAATTCATCAATAAGATCCGGCTTATGTTCAACAAGAATTTCTCCAAAACCTTCCACAACTGCTAAATCACAAAATGAAGTGCCAATAATTTCAAAAGGTTTCCAAAATGCAAAGCTGATTTATCTACTAAGGTGGCAATCTGAGCGTAGTTTTCCTCAACTCTAGCTTCTCCAATTTTAAGAGAAATAAATGAGTAGCTTTTCAACTCCTTCGAAAATACACGTAGCGGGCAGCCAGCTCCTCCATCCCAACTCCATGGAGTTAGACCATTCGGCCAAACTCCAACGGTAGAGTTGGAGAAGCTGGCAGTTGGAGTACTCCCGAACAGGCACTTAAGGCGAGTAGATAAATTACATTGAGAGCAAAACATAGATTGCATCATATCGACATTCACTTTGAGGCTGCTGAAATTCCATGAGGTAGTTTCTGAACATGTTTTTGTCACTGTTCCAAATATCGGTCAGTTAACTGTTCCAATATCGGTCAGTTAGCTGCTATTCAGACCCCTCCCGATACGAGAAGCGCTATTTTGAGCCATTTTAACTGGTAGGTCCAGTTAATTTGTCTGACAAGCCGATTTATCAGCTGTCAGGCCGAATTATTGGCTGGGCCAATTAACTGCTAGGCATTTTTTAGCCCAAAACTGGCCTGCTCCCTCCCTACTTTTCGATGTGCAGGTTTATGGCCTTCCAGATCGGCTGCAACATCATCAGAACAATAAGGCAACAGTTTTCCTTGTTGCTATGTAACCCAGGATTGCATATTTAGACACTTAGTACATTGCATGTTGTTTATAGCCCAGGATTCCATATTTAGACACTTAGTACATTGCATGTTGTTATATAGCCTAGGATATATAGATTTGACCCTAGTTAACCTCCCTATAAATTGGTTACCGATAAATTCAGTTAAATGGTTGATTCGCCGATTAATCCCTACTCAGCACCCGACCGGTATGGTACCAGATATCCTGAACATTGGTTTTTGTCACTGGCCTTCGAAGTTGGACTTAGTGAGTAAAGAGAGATCATGTGTATATGACGTAACGTCGTAAGACACCAGTAATGGTCAGTGTTAGAACGGAATGACGGAGCAACCGAAAATCTGAGAATTACCAGCTTGCTGCTTGTAAGAATTGAGCATTTCTCAACAATCTGAGAATTTCCCTCACATTTTATTTAACTACTTGACTGCATTTTTAGCCCTTGTAAGTAACTACTCTCTCCTTTCACAAATACTACCTCTATAACTAAATATAAGACGTTTTTGCAGTTCAAATTGAATAACATCGACCATTATTGGTATAAGATAGATCATTTTTGCAGTTGATACTACCTTTGTAACTAAAGATAAGACGGCTTTTTTTTTTGCAGTTCGTTCAGAGGTAGTATAAGATTTTCTAACTTTTTCCTGAATCGGATCTATAGAGACACATTTTTGTGTGTTCGTTCCCTCGTTTCATTTCTGTATGTAGTCCATTTTGAAATATCTTCTAGTATTTGTGAGCGGAGGGAGTAGTAACTACCATACATAAGATTTTTTTCCTTCATGATTTCAAATGGGAAGTTGCCCATGGGGTGAAACGATCTTTAGCGATTTGACTTTTGACGTGATGTATAATTTACTAATATTCCTGTAGAACATTGCAGTACCAGTTTTATGCTGAAGCAACAAATGCCGCAACGCAGTGAGCTGAATAGCCGATGAGAAGGCAGAGGAAGCTAACCTGCGGCGGTTTCTGTGGCCGAGCCGTTGGTTTTGCTGCTCTTGGGCGGAGCCGATTTGCTCTTGCGCCCGGCGCCGCCGATGCCCATCTCCCGGAGAAGCTGCTCTTCGACGTCGGTGGTGTAGGTCTTCCCCACGCCGAAACCGGCCGGCTTGGGCCGGTTCTTGAGGAAGATGTCCTCGTCAACCGCCTCCTCCATGTCGTCGTCGTCGTCCTCATCCGCCTCCTCCTCGTCGTCGTCGTCGAGGGTGGTGGGTACCGGCTCGCGGCTCCGGCGGCCGTATTTCCTCAGGCGAGGGAAGGCGAAGAGGACGTGCGACGCGCGCAGCCGCGAGGGCGGCGGCCGTGAGAGCAAGAAGGGGCCCGGCGCCGACGCCGACGCCGCAGCGGCGCCACACGCGGTCGGCAGCTGCAGCAGTGGCATTTCGTTTTTGTGTTCAGGCCGGACCGGCTACGGCGGTTTCCTCTTATCACCGCGAGACTTAATCGGCACCGTCCGATCCTTATCTCAACTGAATCGCAGCCGCCGCCTCCGCCTCGCCCCCACTCGCCTGCCGCCTCCCCGCCGGCCAGTTTCCGGGCACCTCGCCGCCTCCGCCTCCGCCTGATTCTTATTATGCTTCGCCTTCGCCTCCGTCCTTGCCCACACTTCTCTCGGGCGTCTCCGCCGGCATCCCACCCCGCCCTCCCCCGCCGGCTGGCCGCTTCTCCGCTCCCAGAGCTCCCCTTCCCATCCACCGTCACCGCGCTCCGAACCCGAACCCCTCCGCTCCAGGCCGCCGTCCGCCGAGCCGCCTCCGGAGAGGAGCAACGGGGCGTGGATGAGGACAAGGAGGACGCGGGCCTGGACAATGCACTCACCAAGACACGGCAGCTCGTCGAGTGCGCCATGTTCGCATCCGTTGCTGGCCTCGCCTACTTCCTCAGCAACTCCCTCGCCATCGAGGTCCGCACCCTTCTCTCACTCCAATGTGCAATGCTGCTCTGTTTCATTTGTCTTTCTATAAATTCATTCATTCGACTGTTGATGCATGAAGCTGCTGTCTTCTTTTGCTGATGCAGAATTACTTCAGCTGTTTTTTCCCATTGCCGATAGTCATCTCCTCCTTGAGGTGGGGGTTAGAAGCTGGCAGGAAAACCATGGTGAGTCTGGTCAAATGCTTCACTTGGTATTATATAGCTTTCATGTACTTTAGTTTAGTTGATGGCATTGCCTCATCAGGTGGCTACTGTTTTACTGCTCTTCACATTGTCAGGCCCTGTCAAAGCATCGACTTATCTGGTAAGCATCTCTTTTGTGGCATATGGTTCATATCATAGCTGTGCCAATGGCATGTGTTTGGTTCAGAACATTTAAAGTTGGCAACTCACATATTTACCTTGAAACTAACCGATGTTGGTGCTGCAATTGAGTGTTGAATCCGGGGCTTCAACATCATTCATTGTCATTAAAACGAACAATAGCTCCATATCCTGGAACAAAAAAATCAGTGTATCTTAGCACCCAAGAAATCAAATTCCGAGTGAAAAAATTTCTATAAGTAGAGATGGCAAGCTGCAACAGTAACGGTTAACATTCATTAATCATCAAACAACAGTATTCCTTTTTTAATTTTTGTACTTAAGTTTTGGTGTTGTTGGTAATTTACCTTTTTCTTTCCCTTAGCTTCTCCGTATATATTGTTCAATTTTAGTTCTGTGTCTTCTTTGGGACTTGAAAGATTAAAAGAACCCTTCGTTCATTCGTTATGACTCTGGACACTTATACATTTCTTGGGCTTGTTTTCCTGCAGCTTATGCATGGTGTAGTTGGTCTAGCCATGGGTACTATGTGGAGGTGAGAAAAGGTGAAGCTTTCGCTTTCACTGTTGGCATATATGTCATTAAAAGTTAATGATAGCTTTGCATCAGAGATGCATATATGCAGCTGTAGCTTCCACTCGATTTTTATTGACTTCGAGTAACGTAACATTTTTCCCATCCTCTGTCATCAGGTTGGAGACCGATTGGATTGCTTCCATCATAATCTGCTCAATTGTAAGTATCTTCTCTCAATTGGTATTTCATATCTATAGATGTATTGCTGATGACATATGGATTACAGAGTCTCATAGCTTTGGATCGGAACTCGACAACATTACCTTGTGAAAGATTCTACATAGAGTTAGACCATTGATATTTTCCTAATGTTTGACATAACTATGTAGTTTCTATTTGAAAATACGAATCAGATTGTCTAGTTCATGATTTTAATAGTTGCAAATCTCTGTGTTCTTTCTTGTACACCTGTTAGATATCCTTTAGAAGAATTTTCTTTGCTTGCACAATAGGTTACATTTGTGATAGTCCTTATCACAAAATTACCAAGCAAATTATAACCAGTATCAAGCATGCTTATGTTATTCTTAACATATGAAGTAGCAAACTGCAGTTGATATCTCTTCTGGCTAGCAACGCATTGCCAGTTGGTGTTTCTTCTTAACTTTACATGATGTCCGTGAGGAGAATAGGGGTAGTTCATAGACCCACATAATATCTGAATTCAGAATCATTGGGTAGAAATAAATAAGCAGCCTGTTTTGCTAATAACAAAATTCAAGATCATTCAGTAAGAAATACTCCCTCCGTCCCATAATGTGAGACGTTTTTGCAAGCTAGCTTGCAAAAATGTCTCACATTATGGGACGGAGGGAGTAGATACTAAGATCTAGATTGACTTAAAATAGATCCATATCAGAATTTCACCCAGTGATCATGTAACAACCCCTTTCCGATGTGATTGCCGATGTGAGGTCTCTCTCTTTGTTCGCCTGACTTGAGGAAGAAGCAGAATGAGAACAAGTGGGGAGTGTGAGGAGAATTTAGAGCTTTATTCCTCAATTCAGACTTAGTCGTTTCTGCATAAAGAACGGGCTAATATAGGCAACAGCCCAACACATGCTACACCGCCCCACTGGCCCCCACTTTTCAAAGCTTAGCATCCCACCCCACCCACACCCCCTCCTCTCATACCACCCGGTACATAGCTGGCATACCGGTGGCACGCTGCCCTGTCTAAGGCGTGTTGCCGTGCATGACGGACCACTTCCAGCTGACATTTGTGCTACCCTTATTTTTAGTCCTCAAATTGAATTTCAGCTGAACTTTGCTTTGCAGATCCGTGCGGTGGGAGCTTGTGGATATGTGTTAGTGTCATCATTCCTGATACGAGAAAATATTCTTCAATTGGTATGTCTATTCAGTGATTCTTCAGTTGAGAAATATTCTTCAATTTGATTCATGAACTACTAATCATTTCAGATAACCGTTAGTGTACATGCCTCCTTAACGTATATTCTGGCAGCGGCTGGTGTGAACACAATTCCATCCATGGATGCAATATATGTAATCTTTGGGACACTGGTAATTCGGTGATTTTTAACCTACCAAATCAAACTTATAGCATGAGCCAGTTCAGAAAGTAACTTCCCTGTCTTTTGCAGCTTCTACTTAATTGTGGATTCTTTGTCTTCATACTGCATATAATTTACACAATCTTCCTGACCAAGCTTGGAATCAAGCCATCGCTGAGACCTCCACGATGGCTGGGTAAAGCAACTTTTAGTTGATGGGTAGAATGCCACCATACTCATTTGTAGTTGGAGGTTAGCGCCCTGACTGAACTTGCAGCATTTTGGTGTTACAAATGCTCCCCCATCACCAGCAGCATGCCGGCATGGCAATTGTGGCCTTTGTAATATGATCATTATTATCCGGCTTCCTGGTGCATGACTGTGATTTTCCCGACAAGATTTTTGGTGATTGCGATTCGTTATTGGTGCAATTGACTGATCGACAAGTGTTCTAAACTTGTGAGACTTGGTATATTGTCCCAGCCACGTCTTTCTTTTTAAGAAAAAGTTCAATTTTTTGCATTCTCTTAACCTTTTCCATTAACTATATATTTTAAGTTTTTGGGGGATTACTCCCTGCATCTCAAAATGTAGGTCCTATTCATTTTGTCCAAACTCAAACTTTCTCAAGTTTGATTTCTGGCATTCCATTAACCTTTTCCTGTTAACTGTGTAATTTAAAATGTTCGGGTATTACTACACCATGTTTTTAAGTTCTCTCTGCATACATTAATGTCGAATCTAGAGCATTGACTCTCACGAACTCTTTGTGAAGACAATGCCTTGTTCTCTGTCCTTTTACATGCCTTCCACACGAGGAATAATGCTTAGCGACATGGTTTATATATGATGTCTTTCTTGCAAGCGCCAAAGAGGTACGGTGAGTTTAGGGCAACTCCACCGCGGATCACCAAACGGACGGCACCAAATGTCCACAGACAGCAGGTGGGGCGCCGGCCATCCAACCGTAGGAATCAAATGTCTCCCGCTCAGTCTTTTTTCATATGCCCGGGGTATTGAAAATAATTGAAGATAAATAGCACAATTCTTCAAAAATTGAAAGATAGATAAATATTACAATCCAAACAAAAAGTTTTGAATGAAATAGTTCAAATTTGAATTCAACTTATTTGGACACGTATTTTAGTTGTCATATGAAATGCCCATATATGCTCAATTAGATCACTCTGATGAGACTGACATGTCAAAGAATAGGAGGGTTAGATCTTCCAATTCGGATTCAGACTGAAAAGATGAAGTGATATGTTCCTGTCTTTTGTAACATTATTATAAGTTTGTCTCTTTTGTACTCTAGTTCTCAAAAGTTCTTTATGATTTATCTGTCCCGTCGAACAAGAAAACTGGAGGCTGGATGTATTAGTGATCTGTAAATAGCTCCAGTTTCACATGATCTGGGCTATAGTTCATCAGTTTTCAGAGTACAATACATATGTATGACCAAGTATTATTGCTGCAATTATGCTTCAGTGCTAGGCATTTCAGCTTCCTTATTCATCCCTGGCATTTCCCTGATCACATCAAAGCCTTTTCACAGTGGCATAAAAGGTAATTCATCAGGAATCATGCGGTCTCTTTTCAGCCACGGCAAAATGTACTGTTATAGTTCAGCATAATGCCGTGAGGATAGATAGTTCGATCCCTGATGATGTTCTCAACCAACCGATTAGCCACATCATCATGTTTGTCACGTGACTGAAGACAGATTATTGATCAGACATTGTAGCTACAGAATTTCTCACGTGCAACGAGCTTTATTCAAAGAGTTGCTGCCAAAACACAGCTGACAAAAATTGTTCACAATATTATCACTTATACACATCTCATGTCTATTACTTATCTTATTATACACTCGATTTACTATGTTGGATATATGACACTCCCTCCGTCCCAAAAAGCTTGTCTTAGATTTGTCAAGATACGGATTTATCTAGACATGTTTTAGTGTTAGATATATCCATATCTAGATAAATCTAAGACAAGCTTTTTGGGACAGAGGTAATAGAAGTCTGTTTATATATAACTTCTTGACTAACGGTCTGGGCTTGCAGTAGAATATGGTAGGCCTATGTTGTTTGTTTGTTTGTCTAGAAGCCGACACACTGCGTATACTGAGCGTAGGCCTCCGATTGCATGCCGATTGGCGCACGGATGACTTCATCTGGAAGATCAAAGGCGTCGACGAGTTCTCGAGCAACAAGCCTCACTTGGTAACTGAGGTAGTCTACCAGTTTGTGGATAGCCTGCAAGCATACAGGGGAGCATAGTAGCATCAGGTCCTGGTTCTGGTCTCAAGCCAAGTACTGACATTGCAATTTTGTACTATGGGGTTGATGACAAGCATATACAAACCTTGGCTTTGTTTGGCGCGACATAGTCTACATTCCGATATGTCCCGATGTCTTTCCAGATCCTATCGAGCGCATAAAGGTCGCACACCAGCTTCAGTACTTCACGTGTTTTTGCATCAGGGCAGCTGCATAGACACACCAAAAGTCATTTTTGTCGCATTAACCTCACTGGATAAAGTCAAAAGGGTTACGAACACAACATCTCAATGGTGAGAGTAGGCTTTGATAGTTCACCTTAATTTCCGTTCGTGGTTCAGCTAAACAAAAGAATGAGGATAAGGGCTCAAACACAAAAAGTAGTCCTCGGTACCAGAAGTTGCAAGAGAACTATACTATACAAAGGGCGACAGGAGGACTTTTCAAGGGATAATTCTACAACCCAAGCACAAATAATCATGAATTCATGATCGACGGGTGGTAAATTGGAGTCAGGGAGACAGGAGGGTTTTTCAATGCTTTCGCTGATCTCAACCAACCAAATCTTCATTGTAAGTATTCAACAAAATCTTACTAGCAAAACTAATGTGTCAAGCTAGCTAGTAAGCAATGATGGTAAGAACAATGTAACTGAGGACACAAAACTATACCTCTTCACTGCTTCTATAAACCTTGCGAGGATGACAGCCTCAACGTGTGATTCCGCGAGCGTGAGCAGATGGTTTAAACATCTGTTCCATGCACCAAAACCTCCAAGTGTCTTCATGTGCTTCTGGAGTCGAGCAGCAACACTATGCAGTAGTCTAGATGTTCGGTACTGAGAAGAGGGTTTATGCAATCAGTGCAGGACTTCTATCCAATTGCTACTGATATTATTATGAAGATGAGACTCACTCTGAATGCATCCAGCTGAAATTTAGGATCCCTTAGATGGTCTTCCCCTTCCCACCGAGCAGTAACGGGGTTAGGCTGAGACAAGTAGGTGCTCATGGAGTCTCTCAAGTAGTTCCAGGTGACTGAGAGTGTTCCTCCCTTAAATTTTTGCTGATATTGCTTCAGGAGATCGCCAGCAACCTACAATAGCATTGTGATAAGAGGTACAGTACAATATTTGAGGTATAAGTAACTTCATATCACATGAAATTACTCACCCAAACTTCTACCCCCAATATGTAATCAAGTGTGAGTTCTTAGTATATACTCACCCAAATTTCTTTACAGAGGGAGTACTAGCCTTTCAACTATCAGTGAACATGCCCACCAAATATTGCAAAAATAAGCTTTGTAAAGGATTCCGATTGGTACCTGCTGCAGCAGAACTGTATTGTCTCCTTCAAATGTTTGAAATATATCATGGTCATTCCGCAGACCACCAAAACGATTTACAGCAGCATACCCATGGCCACCACAAGATTCTCGGCATATGCTAATAGATTTTGCTGTGTATGAAGTTATGTAGGACTTCAACCCAGATGAAAGTACATGGACATCAGCGCTAATATCCTCGTCATTGGTTTTCTTCATTTCCGAGTACTTATCTACCAAATACTGCCTGGCAAAATGAAATGCATATGCTGATGCCAACATAGGCATTAGTTTGTGCTGGTGAGATTGGTAATCCAGCACACTGATTTCAGGCTGCTTAGGTGGACCAAATTGTTGACGCAGTAAAGCATATCTAACAGCAATGGTTACTGCAACTTTGAGTATTCCCACAGAACTATATGCAAGACTAACTCGTCCCCCGACAAGCTCACCAAGGGTTGCTGCAAATCTTTTATTAATTGTGGGGAGACTGCTTGTGTATTTTCCATCTCGCGCCACATCACCGAATCGGTTCAGAAGATTGTCACGGGGTATCCTAACGGAACGGAATCTCAGGGCACCATTATCTACACCATTTAGGCCTATCTTGTGCCCACAATCATTGATCTCAATTCCAGGAAGAACAGCATGGGTTTCAAGGTCCCGAATTGGGACAATAAATGCATGAATTCCCATGTCAGCAGGTTCCCCTCCTTTTCCTTGAAGCGGTAAAATTAACCTCGCAAAAACAGTAGCGAATTTTCCATGAAGAGCTGAGTTGCCAATCCACCACTTAATGGCTCCATTGTTTGGTGTATCAATAATGAACTCATCAGTAACTGAATCAAATGTAGCAGTGGTCTGTAGGGCTTGAACATTGGATCCTGTCAAAAAGCAACAAACATAAATGAAGGGAATCTTTTCAAACAATTGTAAACAGTGTTCTAGGTGTTGGAGAAGTCCCAATAGACAGTTAAATTGCAAATCAATCAAAGTACCAAACAAGAAATCAGCAATACTGATGGAATAATTGAATAGATAATCTAACCATGATGCAGTTCTGTCATAGCAAAACAGCCTGGATAATCCAAATTATCGATTTTGTCAAAGTACTTTTCCCTGTGCTTCTTGGTTCCCAAATTTATTATAGAACCACCCCAAAGACTGCGTTGACAAGCAGGCAAGTTAGTCGATTTATAACAACAGGTACACAAGGAAAAGGTAGGACGTAAAACCAGTAAATAATAATTACAAATGTCAAATGATGTGTTATTGTCCTGCTAAGATCGTCAAAGAAAATAATCCGACATACCGCTGAGGGCATTTTGCATGAATTCCAGAATGATAAAGGTGCAGTGTTTGAGGTTGTATGAAATGAACCACCAACCGAACTCCAGATGCATGTATACCCTAAATAATCCCAATACTCGAAACAGAATCGCCACGACTACAAAAAATGGGTACATGAAATGCTTGACATTTCACAATAATAAACTGTGCAAGCAATCATCCCTGTAGGCAATCAAATGGCTCATGAACTAACCATCATCGCGGGGAGTTGCTTAGAATTGCCTGGCATGATGATGCGCCTGTAGGGAGTTCAGTGCCTCGGTGCTTGTAGTTCCTGTAGGGGCCATTCCGTAGTTCTCTAGTGGATTTTTAAAACTGTTTGATGTTTGAATCTGTAATAATTCTGCTGTGGCTACTTCTGGCTGGAGCCGAGAGCTGTAAACTCTGTCCGTTGGTTGCCTTTGCTTTTTCAATAAAAAGTTGGGGCAGGGGGGCAACCCCTTTTGGTTCAAAAAAAACTAACCATAACCAAAGTTGTAACAAACCAATCATCTTAATCAAGAAATAATGCTTCTTGTTTCGCCACAACAATTAATTAGGCCGATGCTACGGCAGCAAAAAGCTATCATCTACTATCAAGCCACCACAAAATATGAACCCATGTGCACTCGTACTGAAGCTCTGTTTTCAGAGTCCTTGTCACACTCATAAGTGCCTGCCCCCAAAAGGAGTGCAATTGCAACCCACCGTACATGAAGTAGGTTGCAGTTAAGCTATCAACAGATCCATGAAGTAGGTTGGGGCATTAAGTTATCAACAGATCCAAGCCCACACTCATAAATCACATTCACCATGCTCCAAGTTAGAATCCTCGTGAATGGGATAATCAGTATGGTAAAGATCAGTATGATTTGTGTTATTCACATTCAAAAGAGTAAAACAAAACGATTTAGTTACTGATACCGACAGTCAAATTACCAACTGATCCATACATGTAGTTCGCAGTTCGCCTCGTGACATCAAGCAATTATGTAAGCCCTCTGGTTAACCTTTTTTTTCAGATGGAACCCTCTGGTTAACCACCAACTAACAATCCCAATATGTATATGGAACATATGGGAGAAATTCAGGATCGAGTTGTGTTCTTTACCAGTTTATTTGTGAGGGGATCACTCAATTGCCAGTAAATTAACTGCCACGCGCGGTGAAAAAAGCAAAGCGAACCAACCTGTACTGTACGCCGAACTTGACGGCGAGGGAGATGTCGAGCCCGCCGACGGCCTCCATGACGGCGAAGTACTCGTCGGGGTCGTCTGCCATGAGGCTGAGCGGCCGCACCCCGGCCTCGCGAACGAGCGCCGTCATCTGCCGGAAGCAGAGCTCGCGGTGGGCGGCCATGGGCAGCTCGACGGGCGTGTGGAGCTCCGGCCGCTCGACGAAGAACCTGTATAACCGCTCCTGCGTCGCCAGGTGCCGCCCCCGCAGGTAGGCGGTGAGGGCTGCCGCGTCCACGTCCAGGCCCCCCGCCCGCCGCTTCCCCGCGCACGCGGCGGGGGCCAGGGCATTAGCCCCCTCGGGGGCGGGCCGATCGGAGGGCAGTAGGAGGTGGAGGGAGAGGCGGCGGAGGCGGCGCATCGCCGGCGTGGAGTCTTCGTCGTCGGAGCCGTAGCCGGAGCGGGACATGGTGGCCATGGCGACGGCGGCGACGTGTTGGATGGAACGTGTGCGGGGCGGGGCGGGGCGGGAGTGGGAGAGCGAAGCCGAGGTTGTTGGGGACGTTGCGTTAGGACGTTGCTCTCGGCCTTGCTTGGTAGGCCCCCACGGACCCCTTCCTTCCGCCCCAATCCGCCAATCCCCTTCTCTCCCTACGAGTAAAGTGCACAAAATCATCATATTTGTGAACGCTGAATAAAATAAAAAACACCATGTTACATTTTTTTTTGCAAAACTCATCATAATTGTGCTGGCAGTTTGCCAAAAACGATTGATAGGTCGATTGCAGACGTTTGAGAAAAAAAATAGAACGTTGGGTCCCACTATCAGGTGTCGCGTTGCCTTGATGAAGATGACGCTCGTCACACGCTATTAAACGACGATAGCAAAACACTAAGAACATGTACAGTGGTTAATAAAACAGTGTTATCTTAAGTTTTGCATGTAATTTAGATATGATAATAGAAGGACGTCTACAATGGGTTATCTCTTACCCTTGTGTTTAATAACTAGTAATTTCTAAAAATATAGTGAGACACATTATGTTAAGAGATCATCTTTTAAATAAGCAAAGACAACACTTTTCCTATGATTTCTCTCTCCCCCTCCTCAACATTTATCTTATGTGGCACTCTAAGATAGCACCATTGTGCATGCTCTAA
>NC_041392.1:202349581-202397818 GCF_002162155.2 Triticum dicoccoides
TGGAAACTTATGAGGACTCCTCCTCCCCCTAGGTTGTTCGAACCAGGAGGGGGTTGCCTTTCCATAAGTCAGCTAGTGACAGATAAGTCCCCTTGGAGGCACCCCTCTCGCGCATAGCCACCACGCCCATCTCTTCTCCATCTAGTTGAGAACTAGATGGATCGCCGCTAGGCTCTTCTTCATCTAGTTTTATCTTGTCTGATTTTGTTTTGGATGACAAAGTGTTGCGGGATCGCTAACTTGGAACACGTGGATACTGCAGAGGGGTCATCCACTTTGACCCTCAATCAGTTGAATAATTCTCATGGCAGGGAGGTATAACCTAGCTGCGAGAATCGTCGGATCATCATCAGCTTTTTCTTCCTCTCCACCGCGATTTAGTTAGTAAGATCAGATATATCTTCTGAAGGAAATATGCCCTGGAGGCAATAATAAAATTGTTATTTATATTTCCTTATATCATGATAAATGTTTATTATTCATGCTAGAATTGTATTAACCGGAAACTTAGTACATGTGTGAATACATAGACAAACAGAGTGTCACTAGTATGCCTCTACTTAACTAGCTCGTTGAATCAAAGATGGTTAAGTTTCCTAGCCATAGACATGAGTTGTCACTTGATTAACGAGATCACATCATTAGAGAATAATGTGATTGACTTGACTCATTCCGTTAGCTTAGCATGATGATTGTTTAGTTTGTTGCTATTGCTTTCTCCATAACTTATACATGTTTCTATGACTATGAGATCATGCAACTCCCAAATACCGGAGGAACACTTTGTGTGCTACCAAATGTCACAACGTAACTGGATGATTATAAAGGTGCTCTACAGGTGTCTCTGATGGTGTTTGTTGAGTTGGCATAGATCGAGATTAGGATTTGTCACTCCGATTGTCGGAGAGGTATCTCTGGGCCCTCTCGGTAATGCACATCAATATAAGCCTTGCAAGCAATGTCACTAATGAGTTAGTTATGGGATGATGCATTACGGAACGAGTAAAGAGACTTGCCGGTAACGAGATTGAACTAGGTATTGAGATACTGAAGATCGAATCTCAGGCAAGTAACATACCGATGACAAAGGGAACAACGTATATCATTATGCGCTTTGACCGATAAAGATCTTCGTAGAATATGTGGGAGCCAATATGAACATCCAGGTTCCCCTATTGGTTATTGACCGGAGACGTGTCTCAGTCATGTATACATAGTTCTCAAACCCGTAGGGTCCGCACGCTTAACGCTCAGTGACGATCGGTATTATGAGTTTATGTGTTTTGATGAGCCGAAGGTTGTTCGGAGTCCCGGATGTGATCACGGGCATGGCGAGGAGTCTCGAAATGGTCGATACATAAAGATCGATATATTGGAAGCCTATGTTTGGACATCGGAAAGGTCCCGAGTGAGTTCGGGCATATACCAGAGTACCGGGGGGTTACCGGAACCCCCCGGGGAGTATATGGGCCCTAATGGGCTTTAGTGGAGAGAGAGAGAGGCAGCCAGGGCAGGCCGCACGCCCCCTGATGAGGACATAACTACCTTGGATACGACCAAAAATATTGCATACATGCATATTTGTCAGGTGATTTTTAGTGCAAACTATTCAATAATCTATTTATGTTGTCTAGAACAAAAATACTTCATACACTTTTGTGTTTTGTCTAATAGCAGGTGTATGGGACATTTGTACAATCCCCATATGAAGATAAGGGAAAAGGAGAAGTTTAGGTTCTGTTCAAAAAGTTCTCTCACGTCACTTTTAGGCCAAGAGAAGATAGAGTCCAAGTCTCTCACGTTCTGGATTCAGATTCGGACTGCACAGACATACCTGACTCAAAACGCCAACAACTTTTTCATACGGACTCCAAATTGGGTGATTCTTTTTTTGTTGGAAAGTAGATTTTATGCTCTTTGATAACCCACAAGTATAGGGGATCGCAACATTTTTCAAGGTTAGAGTATTCAACCCAAATTTATTGATTCGACACAAGGGGAGCCAAAGAATATTCTCAAGTATTAGCAGCTGAGTTGTCAATTCAACCACACCTGTAAACTTAATATCTGCAGCAAAGTATTTAGTAGCAAAGTAATATGATAGTAGTGGTAACGATAGCAAAAGTAATGGTAGCAAAAGTAATGTTTTTGGTATTTTGTAGTGATGATAACAATAGCAACAGAAAAGTAAATAAGCGAAGAACAATATATGGAAAGATCGTAGGCATTGGATCGGTGATGGAGAATTATGCCGGATGTGGTTCATCATGTAACAGTCATAACATAGGGTGACACAGAACTAGATCCAATTCATCAATGTAATGTAGGCATGTATTCCGAATATAGTCATACATGCTTATGAAAAAGAACTTGCATGACATCTTTTGTCCTACCCTCCCGTGGCAGCGGGGTCCTAGCGGAAACTAAGGGATATTAAGGCCTCCTTTTAATAGAGTACCGGACCAAAGCATTAACACTTGGTGAATACATGAACTCCTCAAACTATGGTCATCACCGGGAGTGGTCCCGATTATTGTCACTTCGGGGTTGCCGGATCATAACACATAGTAGGTGACTATAGACTTGCAAGATAGGATCAAGAACTCACATATATTCATGAAAACATAATAGGTTCAGATCTGAAATCATGACACTCGGGCCCTAGTGACAAGCATTAAGCATAGCAAAGTCATATCAATATCAATCTCAGAACATAGTGGATATTAGGGATCAAACCCTAACAAAACTAACTCGATTACATGATAAATCTCATCCAAGCCATCACCGTCTAGCAAGCCTACGATGGAATTACTCACGCACGGCGGTGAGCATCATGAAATTGGTGATGGAGGATGGTTGATGATGATGACGATGACGGATTCCCCTCTCCGGAGCCCCGAACGGACTCTAGATCAGCCCTCCCGAGAGAGTTTGGGGCTTGGCGGCGGCTCCGTATAGTAAAACGCGATGAATCCTTCTCCTTGATTTTTTTCTCCCCGAACACGAATATATGGAGTTGGAGTTGAGGTCGGTGGAGCTCCAGGGGGCCCATGAGGTAGGGGGGCGCGCCCAGGGGGGGTAGGCGCGCCCCCATCCTCGTGGCTAGGGTGTGGGCCCCTGGCCTTGATTCTTTGCCAGTATTTTTTATTATTTCCGAAAATAATCTCTGTGGAGTTTCAGGTCATTCCGAGAACTTTTGTTTCTGCACATAAATAACACCATGGCAATTCTGCTGAAAACAGCGTCGGTCCAGGTTAGTTCCATTCAAATCATGCAAGTTAGAGTCCAAAACAAGGGAAAAAGTGTTTGGAAAGTAGATATGACGGAGACGTATCAACTCCCCCAAGCTTAAACCTTTGCTTGTCCTCAAGCAATTCAGTTGACAAACTGAAAGTGATAAAGAAAAACTTTTACAAACTCCATTTGCTCTTGTTGTTGTAAATATGTAAAGCCAGCATTCAAGTTTTCAGCAAAGATTATGAACTAACCGTATTCACAGTAACATTTGGGTCTCATGTTTACTCATATCAATGGCATAATCAACTAGCGAGCAATAATAATAAATCTCAGATGACAACACTTTCTCAAAACAATCATGATACGATATAACAGGATGGTATCTCGCTAGCCCTTTCTGAGACCGCAAAACATAAATGCAGAGCACCTTTAAAGATCAAGGACTAACTAGACATTGTAATTCATGACGAAAGAGATTAAGTCAAGTCATACTCAATGTAAACTAACAGTAATGAATGCAAATGACAGCGGTGCTCTCCAACTGGTGTTTTTTAATAAGAGGATGATGACTCAACATAAAAGTAAATAGATAGGCCCTTTGCAGAGGGAAGTAGGGATTTGTAGAGGTGACAGAGCTCGATTTTAAAGCAGCGATAAATAATATTTTGAGCGGCATACTTTCATTGTCAACATAACAACCAAGAGATGGCGATATCTTCCATGCTACACACATTATAGGCGGTTCCCAAATAGAATGGTAAAGTTTATACTCCCCCTCCACCAACAAGCATCAATCCATGGCTTGCTCGAAACAACGAGTGCCTCCAACTAACAACAGTCCTGGGGGAGTTTTGTTTGCAATTATTTTGATTTGATTTGCATAAAGCATGGGACTGGGCATCCCGGTGACCAGCCATTTTCTCGTGAGTGAGGACGGAGTCCACTCCTCTTGAGAATAACCCGCCTAACATGCAAGGTACGGACAACCCTAGTTGATACATGAGCTATTCGAGCATATAAAACAGAATGTTTATTTGAAGGTTTAGAGTTTGGCACATACAAATTTACTTGGAACGGCAGGTAGATACCGTATATAGGTAGGTATGCTGGACTCATATGGAATAACTTTGGGGTTTGTGGGATTGGATGCACAAGCAGTATTCCCGCTTAGTACAGGTGAAGGCTAGAAAAAGTCTGGGAAGCGACCAACTAGAGAGCGACAACAGTCATGAACATGCATTAAAATTAATCAACACCGAATGCAAGCATGAGTAGGATATAATGCACCATGAACATAAATATCGTAGAGGTTATGTTGATTTTGTTTCAACTACATGCGTGAACATGTTCCAAGTCAAGCCACTCGAATCGTTCAAAAGAGGATACCACCCTATCATACCACATCACAACCATTTTAATAGCATGTTGGCACGCAAGTTAAACCATTATAAGCTCGTAGCTAATTAAGCATGGCACAAGCAACTATAATCTCTAATTGTCATTGCAAACATGTTCATTCATAATAGGCTGAATCAGGAATGATGAACTAATCATATTTACAAAAACAAGAGAGGTCGAGTTCATACTAGCTTCTCTCATCTCAATCAGTCCATCATATATCGTCATAATTGCCTTTCACTTGCACGACCGAATGAGGTGAATAATAATAACAGTGCACGTGCATTGGACTAAGCTGGAATCTGCAAGCATTCAATAAACAGGAGAAGACAAGACAATATGGACACTTGGTTAAATCAACAATAATGCATATAGAAGTCACTTCAACAATTTAATCATTGTCTTCTCCTATCGACCCCAAAGAAAAGAAAAGAAATAAAACTATTTACACGGGAAAGCTCCCAACAAGCAAAAGAAGAACATGAAATATTTTTGGGTTTTCTTTTAATTACTACTACAAGCATGGAAATTAAAACTAGCTAAAAGCTACAACGATTTTTTTGGTTTTTCTTAAGGTTTATCAAACACACAAAAAGAAAGCATAAAAAAAGAAATAAACTAGCATGGATATTACAGTGAAAGAGTATGAGCACCGACATCTAGCAATGAGTGTGTGAACATGAATGTAATGTCGGTGAGAAATACGTACTCCCCCAAGCTTAGGCTTTTGGCCTAAGTTGGTCTAATGCCACGGATGGCCTGGCGGATATCCAAAGTTGTAACTGGGGTCATACTGTGATGGATACTCAGATTGCCACTGGCTGGCAATCACCTTCGGATCCCACTGGTAATCAGACTGTCATGGAGGATCAAATTGTGGTTCCGGCTCTGGCTCTGCAGCTGATGTAGGGTTCCGGTAGGCGTGAATGGCCTCCAACGGAATAAGGTACTTGCCTGTAGATAAATCAAACAAGGAAGGAGCAGGCAGGGTAATAGTCTCAGGATGATGTTTATCAAAGAACAATTTGTATTTAAGCTCATTTTCCCTATTCTTAACAATAAAATCATGTGCTACCATACTCTTGTAATCTAAATAAACAGTAGGTGGCAAATTTTCTTCCTTTTCATAATACCTAATAGGTATGTTATAGTATGCAGCAAGGCGTGAAGCATAGACACCTCCAAAGATGGGGCCCTTTGTACGGTTCAGACTTAACCGTTTGGCAATAATACTGCCCATACTAACAGAGTCGCCACGGAATAAACCATGGAACAAAATAATAATATCAGAAACACTAAGGTTTCCATAGTTTCCGCGACCAATTAAGCAATGACTAGAAAATATTGCAAAGTAGCGTAAAATAGGAAAATGTATGCTAGTGATTCTTGCATCGGAAACTTTCCTAGTTTCCCCTACAGTAATAGTGTCAGTGAACCCGTCCACATCTCTACGATGTGGTTTCTCTAAGCTACCCTCGAAAGGTATTTTGCAAACCCTGCAAAATTCATATAGTGACATCTTCTTAACCACATCATATAAATGAAACTCTACTGAAGGAGGTGATTCCCTAGGATAATAGTAGAAGTTTTGCACAAAACTATTGGGGAGTAAGAGATACTGTTCGCGTTGGTCGCGGAGGAAGTCGGTGAGGCCTGCATTCTTAGCCAATTCATAAAAATTATCATAAATCCCGACTGCTCTCAAGAAATCATCGGAAGGCCATTCACACGACCGAACCTCCGCGGTGCGAGGCAGATTATATTTGGGCCTCTCTGCTTCTTCATTTTGCTTTTCCTTCGAGCTTCGGCTCGATGAGCCCCTCAAAAATCTCTTCATTATTTTCTGAAAAATCTGAAATTTTTAGTAACTTCAAATAAAAGTGAACCAAGCTCAACAAAATTGATAGCAACTACTCCTACAAGTGCCTAGGACCTATATCATGCATTAGAACTACTTGGAACCATATAAATTTGACATGCAAGCTCAAGAACACGGTCACCTAGGCAGCATAAATTTGCAATGAATAAAGTACTAGAACAAAAACTAATTGGACCAATGGAGGAGTCACATACCAAGGAACAATCCCCCAAAGCAGTTTTGTGAGAGGTGCTTTGAGCAAGGAGATCGAAAATCGCAGCAAAATGAGCTAGAACTCGTACTTGAGCCGGATGGTGATTTTTTTAGGAGGAAGAAGGTGTGGGTGCAGGAATAAGTGGAGGGGAGCCACCGTGGGCCCATGAGGCAGGGGGCGCGCTCAGGGGGTGGGCGCGCCCTAGACCCTCGTGGCCAGGTGTCAGCTCCCCCCGCTGTGTTCTCAGTGCCAAATATTCTCAAATATTTCAGAAAAAATCATATTTAAATTTCAGGGCATTTGGAGAACTTTTATTTTCGGGGTATTTTTAATTGCACGGATAATTCAAAAAGCTGACAGAAAATACTATTTTTACTTTATTTCAACTAAATAACAGAAAGTAAAAGGAGGGTACAGAAGGTTGTGCTTTCTAACTTCATCCATCTCATGCTCATCAAAAGGAATCCACTAACAAGGTTGATTAAGTCTTGTTAACAAACTCATTTTGAGTAACATGAAACCAGAGAAATTTCGAATGACACTATGTTACCTCAACGGGGATATGCACATCCCCAATAATAAGGATATCATATTTCTTCTTGACAGTAGGAAGAGGAAATTCAAAACCTCCAAAAATAATCGATGGAATTTTTCCAATAGAATTGATACTATGGACTTGAGGTTGTTTCCTCAGAAAGTGGACCGTATGCTCATTACCATTAACATGAAAAGTAGAATTGCCTTTGTTGCAATCAATAACAGCCCCTGCAGTATTCAAAAAGGGTCTTCCAAGAATAATAGACATACTATCGTCCTCGGGAATATCAAGAATAACAAAGTCCATTAAAATAGTAACGTTTGCAACTACAACAGGCACATCCTCACAAATACCGACAGGTATAGCAGTTGATTTATCAGCCATTTGCAAAGATATTTCAGTAGGTGTCAACTTATTCAAATCAAGTCTACGATATAAAGAGAGAGGCATAACACTAACACCGGCTCCAAGATCACATAAAGCAGTTTTAACATAGTTTCTTTTAATGGAGCATGGTATAGTTGGTACTCTTGGATCTCCTAGTTTCTTAGGTATTCCACCCTTAAAAGTATAATTAGCAAGCATGGTGGAAATTTTAGCTTCCGGTATCTTTCTTTTATTAGTAACAATATCTTTCATGTACTTAGCATAAGGATTCATTTTAAGCATATCAGTCAAACGCATACGCAAAAAGATAGGTCTAATCATTTCAGCAAAGCGCTCAAAATCCTCATCATCCTTTTTCTTGGATGGCTTAGGAGGAAAATGCATGTGTTTCTGAACCCAAGGCTCTCTTTCCTTACTGTGTTTCCTAGCAACAAAGTCTCTTTTATCACAACATTGATTCTTTGATTGTGGGTTATCAAGATCAACAGCAGGTTCAGCTTCTACATCATTATCATTGCTAGGTTGAGCATCAACATGAACATTATCATTAACATTATCACTAGTTTCATGTTCATTACCAGATTGTGTTTCAGCATCAAAAATAGAGATATCATTGGGATTCTCAGGTGTGTCAATAACAGGTTCACTAGAAGCATGCAAAGTGCTATAATTTTTCTTTTTCTTCCTCTTAGAAGGACTAGGTGCATCAATATCATTTCTCTGAGAATCTTGCTCAATTCTCTTAGGATGGCCCTCAGGATACAAAGGTTCCTGGGTCATTTTACCACCTCTAGTCATAACTCTAACAACATTATCATTTTTCTTACCATTTAATTCATTGAGCAAATCATTCTGAGCTTTAAGTACTTGTTCTACTTGAGTGGTAACCATAGAAGCATGTTAACTAATGAGTTTAAGTTCACCTTTAACTCTAGACATATAATCACCCAAGTGTTCAATCATATAAGCATTTTGTTTAATTTGTCTACCAAAATAAGCATTGAAGTCTTCTTGCTTAACCATAAAGTTATCAAACTCATCCAAACATTGGCTAGCAAACTTAGTAGGAGGGATTTCAGCTTTATCATATCTATAGAGAGAATTAACCTTTACTACCTGTGCTGGGTTATCAAGACCATGTGTTTCTTCAATAGGTGGTGGATTAAAACCATATATTTCTTCAACAGGGAGTAAATTAAGACCATGTATGTCTTCAATAGGAGGTAAATTCTTAACATCTTCAGCTTTAATACCCTTTTCTTTCATGGATTTCTTTGCCTCTTGCATATCTTCAGGACTGAGAAATAGAACACCTCTTTTCTTCGGAGTTGGTTTAGGAATAGGCTCAGGAGCTGGCTCGGGAAGTGTCCAATTATTTTCATTTGTCAACATATTATTCAATAGAATTTTAGCTTCATCCGGTGTTCTTTCCCTGAAAACAGAACCATCACAACTATCCAGGTGATCTCTAGAAGCATCGGTTAGTCCATTATAAAAGATATCAAGTATTTCATTTTTCTTAAGAGGATGATCAGGCAAAGCATTAAGTAATTGGAGAAGCCTCCCCCAAGCTTGTGGGGACTCTCTTCTTCAATTTGCACAAAATTATATATATCTCTTAAAGCAGCTTGTTTCTTATGAGCAGGGAAATATTTAGCAGAGAAGTAATAAATCATATCTTGGGGACTACGCACACAACTAGGATCAAGAGAATTAAACCATATCTTAGCATCACCCTTTAATGAGAACGGAAATATTTTAAGGATATAAAAGTAGCGAGTTCTCTCATCATTAGTGAACAGGGTGGCTATATCATTTAACTTAGTAAGATGTGCCACAACAGTTTCAGATTCATAGCCATAAAAAGAATCAGATTCAACCAAAGTAATTATATCAGGATCAATAGAGAATTCGTAATCCTTATCAGTAACAAAGATAGGTGAAGTAGCATAAGCAGGATCATATTTCATTCTAGCATTCAGAGTTTTTTGTTTAAGCTTAGCTAATAATTTCTTAAGATCACTTCTATCATTGCATGCAAGAAAGTCTCTTTTAGTTTCTTCATCCATAACATAGCCCTCAGGAAGAACAGGCAATTCATATTTATTAGCAGAGCCTTCATCATCACTTTCATCAATATTATCAGTTTCAATAATTTCATTCTCTCTAGCCCTAGCAAGTGGCACAATAGTATCAAGCATAGAAGTAGTTTCATCATAAGTATCATGCATAACAGAAGTGGCATCATCAATAATATGCAACATATCAGAATTAATAGCAGAAGCAGGTTTAGGTGTCGCAAGCTTACTCAAAATAGAAGGTGAATCAAGTGTAGAGCTAGATGGCAGTTCCTTACCTCCCCTCATAGTTGAGGGATAAATTTTTGTTTTCGCGTCTTTCAAGTTCTTCATAGTGACCAACAGATATAAATCCCAAGTGACTCAAAGAATAGAGCTATGCTCCCCGGCAACGGCGCCAGAAAATAGTCTTGATTACCCACAAGTATAGGGGATCACAACAGTTTTCGAGGGTAGAGTATTCAACCCAAATTTATTGATTCGACACAAGGGGAGCCAAAGAATATTCTCAAGTATTAGCAGCTGAGTTGTCAATTCAACCACACCTGGAAACTTAATATCTGCAGCAAAGTGTTTAGTAGCAAAGTAATATGATACTAGTGGTAACGATAGCAAAAGTAACGGTAGCAAAAGTAATGTTTTTGGTATTTTGTAGTGATGATAATAATAGCAACGAAAAAGTAAATAAGCAAAGAATAATATATGGAAAGCTCGTAGGCATTGGATCAGTGATGGAGAATTATCCCGGATGTGGTTCATCATGTAACAGTCATAATATAGGGTGACACAGAACTAGCTCCAATTCATCAATGTAATGTAGGCATGTATTCCGAATATAGTCATACGTTCTTATGGAAAAGAACTTGCATGACATCTTTTGTCCTACCCTCCCGTGGCAGCGGGGTCCTAGCAGAAACTAAGGGATATTAAGGCCTCCTTTTAATAGAGTACCGGACCAAAGCATTAACACATGGTGAATACATGAACTCCTCAAACTATGGTCATCACCGGGAGTGGTCCCTATTATTGTCACTTCGGGGTTGCCGGATCATAACACATAGTAGGTGACTATAGACTTGCAAGATAGGATCAAGAACTCACATATATTCATGAAAACATAATAGGTTCAGATCTAAAATCATGGCACTCGGGCCCTAGTGACAAGCATTAAGCATAGCAAAGTCATAGCAACATCAATCTCAGAACATAGTGGATACTAGGGATCAAACCCTAACAAAACTAACTTGATTACATGATAAATCTCATCCAAGCCATCACCGTCCAACAAGCCTACGATGGAATTACTCACGCACGACGGTGAGCATCATGAAATTGGTGATGGAGGATGGTTGATGATGATGACGGTGATGGATTCCCCTCTCCGGAGCCCCGAACGGACTCTAGATCAGCCCTCCCGAGAGAGTTTAGGGCTTGGCGGTGGCTCCATATCATAAAACGCGATGAATCCTTCTCATTGTTTTTTTGTCCCCGAACACGAATATATGGAGTTGGAGTTGAGGTCGGTGGAGCTCCAGGGGGGCCATGAGGCAGGGAGGCACGCCCCCCCACTCTCGTGGCTAGGGTGTGGCCCCCCTGGCCTTGATTCTTTGCCAGTATTTTTTATTATTTCCAAAAATAATCTCCGTGGAGTTTCAGGTCATTCTGGGAACTTTTGTTTCTGCACATAAATAAAACCATGGCAATTCTGCTGAAAATAGCGTTAGTCTGGGTTAGTTCCATTCAAATCATGCAAGTTAGAGTCCAAAACAAGGGCAAAAGTGTTTGGAAAATTAGATACGACGGAGACGTATCACTCTTTCCAACCCAATTGGATTCACCTTCAAATTCGTCCGAAGCGTTGAGATATCAACGAAAAAATCTGACGCTGCAGTAGAATCCGAGTCAAACAACAAGTCCAAAGGTGTTGCATCACCTCCACTTGGGCCCATGAGCCTTGTACGACCTAGGGTTAGTTTGAGGATGCCTTGGGACATCCTCCCACCTCCTTGGCCGCCACCCCTTGCTCCTATATAAGTATATCCATCTAGTAGCTTTTTCCTTGGGTTTTGTTTAGTTAAAAGTTAGCCATTGCAACTTTGTGTACTTCGACGTGACCTCATTAGTGTTCTAGGCTCGCGTCTCTAGTCCCGCCTAGCCTAGGACCAGCATAGTACCGTCGTTGAGCGTTTATTCAACATTGCATCTCTGAATTGATTATTGCTAATTTTTTGCTACCATATATAGCCAACCCAGCTTCAAATATTTCTACACCGTGTATACGTACGTTCCCCTGGCAATCGCTTTACACAATCTTCGGAGTTATTTGACACCGCTGGTAACCTGTCACCACCTGCCGCATGGTAAGAACTTGTAAGATATTGATATTTGCTTTACTGTGAGCACTTTACAACCACATCCTAGTAGTTCATAGGAACATTATTCTCGAATTTTGTTTCTTGTTTCTACTAATCATGACAGGTTCCGGAGATAGAAGTTCTTGGACAACGGACACATCTTCACCATCACGAGAGTTGGACAACACACACAAGCACATGGTCAGGTTATCTTTTTATCATCATTTGAGGGTAGATTTAATCCTACTATTTATCTAGCTTGGGAGCTTGAAGTAGAACAAGTTTTTAGTCACCATGACTTTTCTGAACTTGAGCGAGTGCGAGCAGCCACTAGAGCATTTACTGGTTTTGCTTCTGTTTGGTGGAGTGTGCATTGTAAGAAAAACATTGATAACCAACCCACAACTTGGAAAGGTTTAAAATATGTAATGAGACAACAATTTTTCCCTCCTTACTATCATCGTGAATTGCTTCGCATATTTCAACAATTTAAACAAGGCAACAACACTGTTCATGCTTACTACCAAGAGTTCAAATCTTATATGCATCATTGTGACATAGAAGAATCCGAGGATGATACAATGAATAGATTTTTTGGTGGTTTGAACCATGATATTCAGGCAAGATTTCAGTATATTCCTCGTTGCATTACTGGTATGTATGTTCGTGCTTGTACCTTTGAGAGACAGATACAGGAGGATGCATTGGGTGACTACAACAACTACTATTCCAGTTCATGCTCACCACCGTCAGTTGGTTCCTCCACCATTGCACCTACTAGAGCAGCCCCACCTCAGATTGTGAGTGTGACATGCTACCTCTTGAGCACTGCGTTGGTTTTCCCCGAAGAGGAAGGGATGATGCAGCAAAGTAGCGTAAGTATTTCCCTCAGTTTTTGAGAACCAAGGTATCAATCCAGTAGGAGGCTGCGAGTCCCTCGTACCTGCACAAAACAAATAAATCCTCGCAACCAACGCCAATAGGGGTTGTCAATCCCTACACGGCCACTTACGAGAGTGAGATCTGATAGATATGATAAAATAATATTTTTGGTATTTTTGTGATAAAGATGCAAAGTAAAATAAAGGCAAAGTAAAAAGCAAAGGAAATAACTAAGTAGTAGGAGATTAATATGATAAAGATAGACCCGGAGGCCATAGGTTTCACTAGTGGCTTCTCTCGAGAGCATAAGTATTCTATGGTGGATGAACAAATTACTGTTGAGCAATTGACAGAATTGAGCATAGTTATGAGAATATCTAGGTATGATCATGTATATAGGCATCACGTCCGAGACAAGTAGACCGACTCCTGCCTGCATCTACTACTATTACTCCACTCATCGACCGCTATCCAACATGCATCTAGAGTATTAAGTTAAAAACAGAGTAACGCCTTAAGCAAGATGACATGATGTAGAGGGATAGACTCATGCAATATGATGAAAACCCCATCTTGTTATCCTCGATGGCAACAATACAATACATGCCTTGCTGCCCCTACTATCACTGGGAAAGGACACCGCAAGATTGAACCCAAAGCTAAGCACTTCTCTCGTTGTAAGAAAGATCAATCTAGTAGGCCAAACCAAACTGATAATTCGAAGAGACTTGCAAAGATAACCAATCATACATAAAAGAATTCAGAGAATATTCAAATATTGTTCATAGATAGACTTGATCATAAACCCACAATTCATCGGTCTCAACAAACACACCGTAAAAAGAAGATTACATCGAATAGTTCTCCAGAAGAGAGGGGGAGAACATTGTATTGAGATCCAAAAAGAGAGAAGAAGCCATCTAGCTAATAACTATGGACCCGTAGGTCTGAGGTAAACTACTCACACTTCATCGGAAGGGCTATGGTGTTGATGTAGAAGCCCTCCGTGATCGATGCTCCCTCCGGCGGAGCTTTGGAATAGGCCCCAATATGGGATCTCGTGGATACATAAAGTTGTGGCGGTGGAATTAGGTTTTTGGCTCCGTATCTGATCGTTTGGGGGTACGTAGGTATATATAGGAGGAAGGAGTACATCGGCGGAGCAACAGGGGCCCACGAGGGTGGAGGGCGCGCCTGGGGGGTAGGCGCGCCCCCTACCTCGTGGCCCCTCCTCTTTTGTGTCTTGACGTAGGGTCCAAGTCTCCTGGGTCTTGTTCGTTGAGAAAATCACGTTCCCGAAGGTTTCATTCCGTTTGGACTCCGTTTGATATTCCTTTTCTTCAAAACCCTAAAATAGGCAAAAAAACAGCAATTCTGGGCTGGGCCTCCGGTTAATAGGTTAGTTCCAAAAATAATATAAAAGTGGATAATAAAGCCCAATAATGTCCAAAACAGTAGATAATATAGCATGGAGCAATCAAAAATTATAGATACGTTGGAGATGTATCATGACATCATCTCAAGTGTATGGTACATTGTCATTGTCCATACCTACATCATCTACGTCTTTGCGACAAGGTAACAGTAAAAGTATTGATGATATCACTGCACATAAGAATGATGCATGCCTAGTTAACTTGAATGCATCATGTGTTGAGTTACCTATTGATTTGAGCACACCACCTATTTTAGAGAATCGTGTTACTGTCATGAATGCGTTGTGTGATCAAACAACTGAAATACCAACAATTTTGAGTGCACCCATTGAATTAACTATTGATGCAAAAGAACCAATGTTTAATCATTTTGATATGACATCTAATCTTGGTGATGATTCTGTCACTACAAAAAATACACTTCCGTGATGATACATGTTTGTCACAGTAGGTCGCGTTTTTTGTCATGCATGTACATCCATGACAAATTTATGACAGAATCAAGATAGTCATACCTGTGCTGTCGTAGAAGTGTTCCATGAAATTACCAAAATTATCATCACAGAAGTGTCCACTTCCATGAAGATAAATCGCGCGTCACAGAAGTGCTTTCGTCAAGGGTGACCGACACGTGGCATCCACCGTAACGGAACGCCGTTAAGCTATCGGGTCGGGTTTTGGATCCAATAACCCGTTAACGGCCCCGACCAATGGGGATTTTCCACGTGTAAAATCATCATTGGCTAGAGGAAACACGTGTCGGCTCATCGTTGGGACAAATGTCATCCACTCACTGGACAGAAGGCGCCTATGATACGTCGACACGTGGTATGACCCAACAGTGGCCCATTCCTGTGAAAAGGCCGGCCCATTTGAATTGGTCAAAAGCTAGCGGGCCGGCCCATGGAAAGCCTGTTAACAGCCTGTTCATATATAGGCCATTTACAGCCCGCTAACCCAAGGCCCGTTATGCCCTATCCGAATTAGGCCCAGTAGCGTCATCTGGGCCATCCAATATGATTCTGTAGCGACCAGACCTCAAACAGTCCAATCTCTGTGCTCTGGTGTCATCCCTGGATCGGTAATGCTGGCACCACACAGTACTTGAAAGATTTATAACAGAGTAGAAATCACACACTTATTACATCGAATGTCTCAAAAGAGAACTTATTACAATAAATATGGCTTAAGGCCATCTAATAACGATAACAGCGGAAGGCTTGGAAGATAATTGAGTCCATCAACTCCAACGGCATCACTGAGTATAGAACCACGACCTAAAGGCACCTTACTTGTTGTCTGAAAAGTCTGCAACATGAACGTTGCAGCCCGAAACGGGTCAGCACATGGAATATGCTGGCAATGTAACACATAGAGAGCAAAGAAAGAATAAGGCTATACTACATGCATATTTGGCTGGTGGAAAGCTCTATGGTTACAGTTGTGCGTAAAGCCAATTTTTCCCTACTGCAAAGGAATAAATTTTATTTAACTATCATGGTAGTTGTTAAACATTGAGAGTGTAGACACCCTCTCAATCCCAATTAAGCATCATCATTAAAACCCAACAAAATTAATTTAGAGTAACACGATGAGATTCACATGATAATCCAAGTACTAGATACTTAAGATGTCCATAACCAAGGACACGGCTAACCATGATTAGTTTATACACTCTGCAGAGGTTTGCACACTTTTCCCCACAAGACTCGATCTCCTCCGTTGGGATTCTCGCACTACATCATGTTTGAGAAACAGATGACCGCGACATAGTCTTTCAGAAGCGCTTGCACCTTACGAACGGGTAGACCGTACCAACCTACATCCCCTACATATGCTAGTCTACCACTATAGGAGTTCGCACAACTTAGTCAACTATGCTAGAGCCCATAGTAGCTTGTGGCTGCACACAGAAGTTTCTAGTATGAATAATCTCATGATCCCTTTGAGCCTGGGTGACGGTCCAAAAGAAAAACAGGCAATCGCTGGAATACCCAGGTGTCTCAATCCACCCAGATGTGTGTTTAGGTTGCCACCTTAACTAAACCATTAATTTAACAATCTCACATCTGTCATGGATACACTCACCCAATCCACGTCTACTAGCATAGCATAGCAACATAAGCAAACATAGAAGTAACTCCCAAAGGTTTGATAATAAAACAGGTAATAGGCACTACCTCATCTACTTCCCAAACCCACAATTTAATTAGATCCTAATCATGCAATGGTGTGAGGATTGATCTAATGCAATAAAAACTGGGTAGTAGGAGGTATGATCAAAGTGTTACTTGCCTTGTTGATGATCCGCAAAACCTAGCGATTCGAAGTAGCAAGCGGCGCACTCCGATGCTTGAATCGCCTGATTCCGATAAACGAGCGAAAAGTTAAACTAGAACGAAAATCGGATCAGAAATCGCGATCAGAAATAATCGCGGAATAATCCGAGAAAAAGAAAAATGACGAACAGAATAACGAACGAACGTTCGTTTTCTGGAACTAAAAGATGAACGCGTTCATTAAAACAAACGGACGAGCGAACGCTCGCTAAATAAATAAACCAGATAAAAAACCGATCTATTAAAAAAACTAGGGTTTTCAAAAAAAAAAACGAATCGGTTTTTTTCTCAAAAAACCAGGCGGCGGGGCGGCGGCAGCAGCGGCGGCAGGCGGCGGCTGGCGGCGTGCGGTGGCGGCGGGCTGCGTGGGCGGGGCGGCGCGGCGACTCGGGGCTCCTAGGGGGCCCCGGGGTGGCTATTTAAGGGGGAGGGGGCGGCCTTGCTTGGGGAGGGGGTCGGCGGCGGAGGCGTGCCCAACTCGGTCTCCCCGAGTCCGGTGGCAGCTCGGCGAGGGAGGCGGTGGCCTGGCGGGCCGGCCTGGCTCGGCTGGACCTTTGGCCCAGTCGGGCGCGGTTTTTTTTTATAAAAAAACAATTTCGCCGAAACTAAGAAAAATTCTAGGAAAATAAATAAAAATCTAAAATTGCCAAAACAAATTTTCACCGTCTAAATAAAATATTTAGAACGGGATGAACATTTTCTTGGCCCTAAATGCAATTTTTTTGAAAACGTGCAATTTTTCCAAAATTCAAAATAAACCACGAAAAACTCCAGAATAAAACCTTATTTGTTTTTTATTTAAATCCTCAATATTTCTTTATTTTGGGAAAGTCATTTTATTCCCTCTCTCATATTTTATAATAGATATAATTGAAGATAAAATAAATAAAAATCAAATGATCCTATTTTTAAAATTTGAGAAAACTCAAATATGAAAATATCGAAATCCCCAACTCTCTCCGAGGGTCCTTGAGTTGCGTAGGATTTCTAGGATCAACCCAAAATGCAAATAAATATGATATGCAGTGATGATCTATTGTATAACATTCCAGATTGAAAATTTGGGATGTTACAAACCTACCCCCCTTAAGATGAATCTCGCCCTCGAGATTCGGGTTGGCTAGAAAATAGGTGAGGGTGGTCCTTTAGCAAATCTTCCTCTCGCTCCCAGGTGGCTTCATCTTCCGTGTGGTGGCTCCACTGAACTTTGCAAAACTTGATAACCTTGCTGCGGGTTACTCGGCTGGCATACTCAAGAATCTTAACTGGTTTCTCCTCATAGGTCAAGTCATTGTCCAACTGAATCGCTTCCAGCGACACTGTATCTCTCAGCGGTATATCAGCCATCTCCGCATGGCACTTCTTTAACGGGGAAACATGGAACACGTCGTGAACTCCTGACAATCCTTCGGGTAATTCCAACTTATAAGCTACTTCTCCCATACGCTCCAAGACCTTGTATGGTCGTACAAAACATGGCTCTAACTTTCCCTTAACTCCAAAGCGCTTAACTCCTCGAAGTGGAGATACTCGAAGATAACCTCGGTCTCCGACTTCGTAAACTGTCTCCTTGCGTTTAGAATCTGCGTAGCTCTTCTGCCTGGACTGGGCTACCTTGGGCCTATCGCGAATCAATTTCACCTTCTGTTCAGATGCCTTAATCAGATCCGGTCCAAACAATTGTCGGTCTCCAACTTCATCCCATGACAACGGGGTTCTGCACCTCCTTCCGTACAAGGCTTCGAAAGGGGCCATCTTCAAACTGGATTGATAACTGTTGTTGTAAGAGAACTCTGCATATGGAAAATTGTCGTCCCAACTAGATCCATAATCTAGCGCACAAGCTCTCAGCATATCCTCCAAAATCTGATTGACTCTCTCGGTCTGTCCATCTGTCTGCGGATGGAAAGTTGTACTGAATTCTAGCCTGGTACCCAAAGTTTCGTGCAACTGATTCCAGAACTTTGAGGTAAACTGGGTTCCTCTATCTGATACAATGCTCCTTGGAACTCCATGCAGACATACGATCCTGGTCATGTATATCTTTGCCAACTTGGCACTAGTATAGGTAGTCTTCACTGGGATTAAATGAGCTACCTTTGTCAAACGATCGACTACTACCCAAATTGAGTCACATAGCCTGAACGAGTTCTGGGCAATCCTGTAATAAAATCCATGCCTAGCTTATCCCACTTCCATTCGGGTATTGGCAATGGCTGTAGCAATCCGGCTGGCTTCTGATGCTCTGCCTTTACTCTCTGACATACATCACAAACTGCTACATACTCCGCAATATCCTTCTTCATTCCATTCCACCAGAAAGTATCCTTCAAATCCAGATACATCTTGGTATTTCCTGGGTGAATCGAATATGGTGAATCATCGGCCTCTTGCAGAATCAACTTCCTGATCTCCGGGTCATTGGGCACATAAACACGGTCTTCAAACCATAAGGTATCGTGCTCATCCTCACGAAATCCTTTAGCTTTTCCTTTGCTCATTTTCTCCTTAATAGAAGTGATCTCCTTGTCAGTCCTTTGAGCTTCTCTTATCTTATCCATCAAATTAGACTGAATCTCCAATGTTGCTACATAGCCTCTCGGAACTATTTCCAAACATAGCTCACGAAGATTCTCGGCTAACTCTCTTGGTAACTCTCCCGTCATTAGAGTGTTGACATGGCTTTTACGGCTCAATGCGTCAGCTACTATGTTAGCCTTTCCGGGATGATAATGCAATCTCATATCATAATCCTTGATAAGCTCCAACCATCTCCTCTGCCTGAGATTTAACTCCTTCTGCGTGAAGATATACTTCAAACTCTTGTGATCCGTGTACACCTCACAATGGTTTCCAATGAGAAAATGTCTCCAAGTCTTCAATGCATGCACTACGGCTGCTAACTCCAAATCATGCGTGGTATAATTCAACTCATGATGTTTAAGCTGTCGTGAGGCATATGAAACAACTCTTCCTTCCTGCATAAGCACTGCTCCAAGTCCTCGACGTGAAGCGTCGCAGTACACCTCATAATCCTTGGTCTGATCTGGCAAAATCAACACTGGTGATGTAACCAAATGTTTCTTCAATTCCTGGAAACTAGCCTCGCACTCTTCAGTCCATTTGAACTTGGTATCCTTCTTCAACAACTCCGTCATAGGTTTCGCAATCTTCGAAATTTTTTCAATGAATCTTCGGTAGTATCCTGCGAGTCCAAGAAAACTCCGGATCTCTCCAACTGTTGTTCGGGCTTCCCAATTTGTCACAGTGTCAATCTTGGTGGGATCTACTGCTATACCTTCTCCAGATATAACGTGTCCGAGAAATCCAACTTCCTTCAACCAAAACTCACATTTGCTAAACTTGGCATATAACTGATGTTCTCTGAGCTTTCCAAGTACCAAACACAAATGCTCCTTATGCTCCTCTTCATTCTTCGAGTAAACTAGGATATCATCAATGAACACTACGACGAACTTGTCCAAGAATTCCATAAATACTTTGTTCATCATGTTCATAAAATATGCGGGTGCGTTAGTTAGACCAAATGACATAACGGTATACTCGTACAACCTGTACCTGGTGGTAAAAGCTGTTTTAGGTATATCCTGTTCTCGAATCTTCAACTGGTGGTATCCTGATCGCAGATCGATCTTGGAAAATACCTTAGCTCCTTGCAATCGATCAAACAGATCATTGATCATCGGTAGTGGGTACTTGTTCTTGACGGTTACTTCATTCAATCCTCGATAATCAACAACCATCCTTAACGATCCATCCTTCTTCTCCACTAGAAGTACCAGCGATCCCCAAGGTGAAGAACTTGGGCAAATATAACCCTTATCCAATAACTCTTTAATCTGCTTCTTAATCTCTTCCACATCCTTTGCGGGCATCCTATATGGTCTCTTAGATATTGGCCCTGTGCCTGGCAAAAGCTCAATCAAAAACTCAATATCTCTATCCGGTGGCATGCCTAGCAACTCCTATGGAAATACATCAGGGAAATCCTTTACCACTGGTACTTCCTCCTGCACAACTCCTACTAGGGAATTTACTTGAGTCCTCTTCGGCACATGCCGGGATACATACTTGATCCTTCTTCCTTCTGGCGTTGTAAGAAAAATTAACTTACTGGCACATTCAATGTTCCCTTCATACTTCGATAACCAATCCATGCCTAATATCACATCCAATCCTTGGGATTCCAGTACTATTAGGTCTGAGGGAAATACATAGTTACCAATCCTTAATGGTAACCGATCACACCATAGACTAGCCATATACTCTGCTCCAGGCGAGGTTACTAACATGGGTGACCTAAGGGCTTGGGTTGGCAGTTTATACTTATCCAAAAATCCCCTTGAGATGTATGAATACGATGCACCAGTATCAAAAAGAACGAGTGCAGTAAATGACTTAACCAAAAACTTACCGATTAATGCATCCGGCTGCTCTTCAACCTCCTCCACGTTAACGTGGTTCACCTGTCCCCTATTAAAAGGGTTTGGCTTCTTCCCAGAGCTTCCATTGCCATTTCCATTCTGGGATTCAGGACATTCATTGGCATAATGTCCGGTCTTCTAGCACTTAAAACAAGTGACTTGGCTCAGGTCTCTCTTGGCTGGGGTTGATGGGTTGGTACGGTTCTGGCCGTTGCTTCCTCCATTCCCATTACCATTCTTGGGGCCATTATGATTGTGTGAGCTACCTCATCCATGGGTATGTTGAAAATGTCCTCCCGGTCTAGGGATAAAACGTGGCTTCTGCTGAGCTCCAGAATTGTACTTCCCTTGTCCATACTTCCTCTTGCGGTTCTCAATCTGTTGTTGCTTCCCTTCAATCATAAGAGCACGATCTACCAACTCCTGGTAGTTGTTGAAGGTTGCTACCATCAATTGCATGCTCAACTCATCATTCATTCCTTCCAGAAACTTCTCTTGTTTAGCTGCATCCGTAGCAACGTCATCTGGGGCATAACGTGCTAGCTTACTAAAGTCCTCCACATACTGGCCAACTATCCGTCCTCCTTGGCGCAAGTTGTGAAACTCATGCTTCTTCATGGCCATAGCTCCTGCTGAAACATGGACAGTACGGAAAGCTTGCTGAAACTGGTCCCATGTGATAGTGTCGATAGGGAAAGTGGCTGTGAAATTCACCCACCATGATGCTGCGGGTCCTTCAAGCTGATGTGCGGCAAACTTCACCTTTTATGCATCTGTGCATCCTGCTGTGGTCAACTCCCTAGTTGTCTTGCGGAGCCAATCATCTGCTACTATCGGCTCGGTGCTACTAGAGAACACCGACGGATTCAGCCTAAGAAAACAGGCTAAGTGGTCAACAGGTGGTGGTGGTGGTGGGTTGTTGTTGTTGCTCCCTTGATTCTGATTCTGGACTAGCAACTGCATCAAAGTGTTCTGCTGCTGGATCAACTGAGTGAGCTCCGGTGGGAAGGTAAATCCGGGGTCACGTCTCGGAGGCATCTGATGGGTTTAGAAAAGATGAGATTAAGAATAGAGGGGGTCTAGAGATAAAACACTACCCATATGCACATGAGGCAAAACAAACAATTCACTTCATTCAATCAAACAAGGGTATACAATCGATCTAACTATCGCAAAAGTGCTTAGACTACTATATTTACATGGTGGACTACTACTACTGATGAGGTGGTCTACTAGAAATATTCTTCGGTTGCAGACTCCATGATATCTGCTCCAGCTTCATCAACATAGTCATCATCACTATCATCTGGATCCGAGTCGGTGTCGTCGATGATGATGTAGTCTTCAGGGCGAATCTCCTTGGGTTCTTCATCTTCTTCTACTGGTGTAGGGCCTCCCATAAATATTCCGATCTTCTTGATTAGGTCGTCATTCTTCTCCACTAGTACTTCGATTTCCTCTTCATAATCTTCACGCGTAGCCTTGAGTTCTTCCTCTAGTTCCTTAATTGTTGTTCTTGCCTTCTTCAGATCTATCATGTTGGCGCACATCTGGTTCTCCTGACGTCGAATCTGCTAGTTCAACTCCTGGATAAAAGCTGCAATTGATCTATCCTTCTTGGTGCTGATCATCACCCAGTGCTTATCTGGGCGCCCACAAATCTGGTAGATAGTATCCTTGAGATCATTGCGGTAAACTTCTCCAATGCGTCCCATGGCGATGTGAGCTGCCATGCTCCTTCCTAGACTCCATGTCGGTGCATCAAAGGAAAACTCTATGGGCTCAGTGACTGGCATGAACGTCCTTCCTGGAACTTGAATTTGAATCATCTAGCGCTCCCCTTCAGGTAAAGTGGTGTCAGGACCCCGATTCCAAGTCACATCGATCTAGCCGATAACACCTCATATCACATTGCGGCCTCACACACGGTATTCCCACGGGTGTCGCCTTACCATGGCCCGGGACCGTTTGCGCCTTTTGGCTCACGTATATGATAGTGTCGCTAGCATCCATATGACAGAGAACCCAGGCCGACATGGCTAGTCATGAACCCAAAGCGGAACAAACCTATGGAGACAGGCATACGTGAATCACATCGAGCATGTCGGTCATCAGCGTGTGAATCCGGGCTGTAGCACTGGGCTAACAGGACTCCGGGGAACCCGAGCTGTAGCAGGCTAGGCAGGACTCCGGAAGTCACCGCATGACATTTCCTCAAAGGGACAGACGTAGGAACGAAGTGAAACACATGCCGACCAGTCAAGTGTCCAGAGCAGTAGTGCTGGGCTAGCAGGACTCCGGTGAACCGGGCTGTAGCGGACTACTATCGCTCAGGAAGCACTAGACTACATTTCCCCATATGAGAGGCTGCCAAGGATAAACAACTAGATTGTCGGATCCCACTCATACCAAGCATTTCAATCATACACACAATATGCCCGATATGAGTACATACAACATGGCATCACAACAAAACTCTACAACTCAAGTACTTTATTTAAAGGCTCCAAAGAGCCATACATAACATGCTCATACAGGTAGGGGTCACATGACCCGACACTCAAGTCATACATGCATACAAGCACATGCGGAAGAAAATAGTCTGAGTACAGACACTAGAAAGCAAAAAGGCTTCTCGAAGCCTGTCTATCTACATGGGGCCCTCCGTGGCCATGATCACCACCTGGGTGGCAAGTCACTCATCGACATTGAGATCTACATAAAACCCATTGGAGGGGGCGGTGTTGTTGTCTGAAAACAGTAATTAAGCAAACATGAGTACAAAGGTACTCATCAAGTCTTACATCAGAACCTACTATACATGCTCATTCTCAAGAAGGTGGTGGAGTTATTGCAGCAAGCCAGCTTTGACTCTTGGCTAAGCTATCCTACGAGACTCCACTAGTAAAATAGTTTTTCGCACACGAGTTCACTACTCACCAACACAATACCTCACTGGGGATCCTCCCTCGTCATCCTACGAGAGGGCCATCCTCGGCACTCATACTTATCTTGAGTCTTTTAGTAGTATCCATTAACTTGTCTATGAACTGTATATGCAACCAAGTAGTCCTTTACCACAGACGCGGCTATTCGAATAGTTTTATACCCTGCAGGGGTGTACTTCTTCATACATGCTTTCACCACTTACCGCCGTTTACACGACATGTACTAGGCAACCTTCAAGCGGAAGCCCAACGAGGGTGTCGGCCACGGCCTACCTAAACACTCAAGCCTCTAGTCCAGGTTTATTGCCTATCCAGGTTTCATCCGCACGGAGTCCGGCCGAGGTTTCCACATGCGGCCCCGAACGATGTGAACAGGGTTTCCGAGACACCAAACGGGTGACTCGGTACACCGTGACACGGTCTATCTACCGCAACATAGCCCACCCCTAGGGTCAGCCCTACGCACGGCCGCCAACACATAACCTACAAACACCAGAAACTAATTGCAACTCCTGGACAGAGTACTAGGGTGATTAAGAAGCCAAGAGGGTCAATTAAGGATCCCAATGCATGGTAGTAGCTGATTCTTAAAATCACACATACAGAACTCAGTTCTTAGGGACGGACTCAATGAAACAACCCACCATGTACTCCTACATGGCCTCTCATCGATACCTTTACCAAATCATGTTCAACACATCCCTCACATTACCAACATAATCATTTCACTCTAGCCCATCACCCAGATGAACCAGACCTGACACAACTCTAAGCATAGCAGGCATAGCAAGGTAGGAAACACATACATGGCTCAATCAACTCCTACACATGCTAGTGGGTTTCATCTAGTTACTATGGCAATGACAGGTCATGCAGAGGATAAGGGTTCAACTACCGTAGCACACAGCAGTTTGAATCGTGTTGTCTTAATGCAGTAAACAAGAGCAGAAGCGAGAACATGGGTTTGTATCAGAATGATCAATGGGTTGCTTGCCTGATGGAGTGGTAGTAGGGTACTGCCCTTCAGTTGGATACTCGGAGATATCCTCGGAGGAAGAACCTACCACGAAGGGGACGCACAGAACATAATCAACACATCACAATATGAAACAATATGATGCATGCTATGACATGGCAAAATGATGTGTCCTGCCTAATGCAATGCTAAAACAGAAAGGAATGAACTCATTTGAATCAAAGATTCAAATGTTAGTTCATTTAACATAGCCATATTAGTGCATTATCTTATTTCGCTTAAACAGCAAGGTTATCTTGTTTTGTCATGCATGAAACCATTACAGATGGATAGATTGAATTTTTCTAATCATTTTTCATATATAAATTGTTTGATTTGGAGCTATGGTTGATTTTCTATGATTTTTAGAAGTTTTGACTATTTTCTGGAATTTCCTATTAAAGAATAAATCCAGAAAAGGATTTACTGCGTCAGCATTGCGTCAGAGTGACGTCAGAGTGACGTCAGGGGTCAACGGGCCGGTCCAGGTCAAACCTGACCAGTGGGACCCACGTGTCAGTAGTTAATTAACTAACTAATTTTTGATTAGTGCTAATCTAAGTTAATTAGTTGGGTGGTCCCACGTGTCAGAGACTCAAGGGAGGTCAACCTGGGCCCACACGGGGTCAAATAGGGTCAAATCGTCGGTGTTTAGCCGCCGGCGAGGCCAGACGCGGCAGAGGAGCGCGGGTTTTGCACTCCGGCGACCAAAAGGACGACGGAGACCATCTACGTGGTGCGGGGAGTGAGCCGCGTCGAGTGGTGGCAGTGGGTGGAGCTGGGGTGGTCGGAAACGTCGCCGGCGACGAGTTTGGCAGCGGCCGGAGCTCGGGTGAGCTCGGAACCGAGGCTGCGGGGCACGGCGAGGCGCGTGGTAAGGTGCGTTAGGCTCCTGGAAACGTGGTGACGTTAGTGGACTAAGTGGCATGGCCGTGGCATGGACGGAGCCTCGTCGACGACGAGCTCCGCGGCGGCGCGTGCGGGCGAACTCGAGGTGGCGCGTACGGTGCACAAGAGCTAGAACGGAGAGGGGGAGAAGGTCAGTAGCTCACTGCGGTTGCATGAGAGCGAACGGGGAGCTCGGGGAAGAGCTGGAGCGAGCGGGGCGGCGAGGGGGATCTCCAGCGACCGAGGTTGAAGCGAGCTCGATGCAGCGTCTCCGGGGCGAGCGAGCGCTCGGGGATGGGTCGAGGCGAAGCAATGGACGACAGCGAAACTTCTTGGCACGGCGAGGCAACGAGTGGACGGCGGTGGCTGCGGTGGTGCTTGTCGGCGGCGACGGCTGCGCCCTGCTTTGGGGGAGAGAGTGAGAGAGGCGAGACAGGGGGGAGAGTGGAGCAGTCAAGGGGTCCAGTGGGTCTGCGTGGCACTCGTAGACGCGTCCGGGGCGTCGGCAGAAGCAGGAGGTGGCCGGCGTGTGGCTGCGGGCGCTGGCCACGCGCCTCTCGTCCTCCTGGCGAGAGGAGGAGGATGACTGGCGCGAGCCAGTGGACTGGGCCGAGCTGGGCCAGGCCAGGGTGACAGGTAAGTCTCTGCTCTCTCTCTCTCCTTTTCTGTTTTTCATTTATTCTATTATTTCTATAACTTCAGGGCTTTATTAAAAATGCTAGGGCATTTCCAAAAATCATAAAATTAATCATGGCTACTGCTTAGAATATATCCAACAGCAAACATTTTAGTTTATGATTATCTGAGCATTTAAAATATTTTATAGCATTTAAATGCCCAAATGCAAATACTATAAGAATTAATCCAATGACCTTAAGATGTCCTAGAAAAATGTGCACCATTTTTGTCAAAGGTTTTAACCCAATACAAAAAGGGTAGGCTTTTTAGAAGGGCATTTCAGGTTCATTGAAAAAGTTTTTAGTAAACCCTAGTTGTTCCAGGGGGGTGCTGGGGGTTCTGTCATCCCCATTTCAAATTTAAAATAAATTTAAACATGATGCACATGTCCAACCAATCCTAATGCTTGACTAACACATGGATGTGACAACTCACCCCCACTCAAAAGAATCTCGTCCTGAGATTTAGGATTCTCCGGGAAGAAGGTGGGGTACTCGAGTCGAAGACGATCCTCCCTTTCCCAAGTGGCTTCTTTCTCGGAATGGTGTGACCATTGTGTTGGGGAACATTGCAGAAAATTAAAATTTTTCCTACGGTTTCACCAAGATCCATCTATGAGTTCATCTAAGCAACGAGTCAAGGGAGAGAGTTTGCATCTACATACCACTTGTAGATCACGAGCGGAAGCTAGCCAAGGGGATGGTGATGATGGAGTCGTACTCGAACGTGATTCGGATCACCGATGTCCAAGTGCTGAACGGACAGCACCTCCGCGTTCAACACACGTACGGGACGGGAGACGTCTCCTCCTTCTTGATCCAGCAAGGGGGAAGGAGAGGTTGAGTAAGATTGCTCCAACGGCAGCACGACGGCGTGGTGTAGTTGGTGCAGCAGTACTCCGACAGGGCTTCGCCAAGCATATACGGAGGAGGAGAGGTGTTGGGGAGGGGAGGGGCTGCGCCTTGGCTTGTGTTAAGCTCCCATGCGCATCCCCACTATATATAGGGGTGGAGGGGCTGGTTTCTTGCCCTCCAAGTCCATTGGGGCGTTGGACAAGGTGGGAGGAAAGAAATCCCATCATTTCCTTCCCCACCGATTGTTATCCCCCCTTTTTAGGGATCTTGATCTTATCCCTTCGGGATATGATCTTATTCCTTCTAAGGGGGAATCTTGGTGCGCCTTGACCAGGGGTGTGGGGCCTTTCCCCCACTACTCACGTTCATGTGGGTCCCCCCATGCAGGTGGGCCCCACTCCGGAACCTTCTAGAACCTTCCCGGTACAATACCGAAAAATCCCGAACATTTTCCGGTGGCCAAAATAGGACTTCCCATATATAAATCTTTACCTCCGGACCATTCCAGAACTCCTCGTGACGTCTGGGATCTCATCCGGGACTCCGAACAACATTCGGTAACCACATACATACTTCCTTTATAACCCTAGCGTCATCGAACCTTAAGTGTGTAGACCCTACGGGTTCGGGAGACATGTAGACATGACCGAGATGTTCTCCGGTCAATAACCAACAGCGGGATCTGGATACCCATGTTGGCTCCCACATGCTTCTCGATGTTGTCATCGGATGAACCACGATGTCGAGGATTCGATCAAACCCTGTATACAATTCCCTTTGTCAATCAGTACGTTACTTGCCCGAGACTCGATCGTCGGTATCCCAATACCTTGTTCAGTCTCGTTACCGGCAAGTCACTTTACTCGTACCGTAATGCATGATCTCGTGGCCAACACTTTGGTCACCTTGAGCTCATTATGATGATGCATTATCGAGTGGGCCCAGAGATACCTCTCCGTCATACGGAGTGACAAATCCCAGTCTCGATCCGTGTCAACCCAACAGCTACTTTCGGAGATACCTGTAATGCACCTTTATAGTCACCCAGTTACGTTGTGACGTTTGATACACCCAAGGCACTCCTACGGTATCCGGGAGTTACACGATCTCATGGTCTAAGGAAGAGATACTTGACATTGGCAAAGCTCTAGCAAACGAACTAAACGACCTTTGTGCTATGCTTAGGATTGGGTCTTGTCCATCACATCATTCTCCTAATGATGTGATCCCGTTATCAACGACATCCAATGTCCATAGCCAGGAAATCATGACTATCTGTTGATCACAATGAGCTAGTCAACTAGAGGCTCACTAGGGACATATTAAGGTCTATGTATTCACACGTGTATTACGATTTCCGGATAATACAGTTATAGCATGAATAAAAGACAATTATCATGAACAATGAAATATAATAATACTTTTATTATTGCCTCTAGGGCATATTTCCAATAGTCTCCCACTTGCACTAGAGTCACCAATCTAGTTACATTGTGATGAATCGAACACCCATAGAGTTCTGGTGTTGATCATGTTTAGCTCGCGAGAGAGGTTTAGTCAACGGATCTGCGACATTCAGATCCGTATGTACTTTGCAAATTTCGATGTCTCCATCTTGAACATTTTCACGGATGGAGTTGAAATGATGCTTGATGTGCCTGGTCTTCTTGTGAAACCTGGGCTCCTTGGCAAGGGCAATAGCTCTAGTGTTGTCACAGAAGAGTTTGATTGGCCCCGACGCATTGGGTATGACTCCTAGGTCGGTGATGAACTCCTTCACCCAAATCGCTTCATGCGCTGCCTCCGAGGCTTCCATGTACTCCGCTTCACACGTAGATCCCGCCACGACGCTCTGCTTGCAGCTGCACCAGCTTACTGCTCCACCATTCAACATATACACGTATCCGGTTTGTGACTTAGAGTCATCCGGATCTGAGTCGAAGCAAGCGTCGACGTAACCCTTTACGACAAGCTCTTCGTCTCCTCCATAAACGAGAAACATGTCCTTTGTCCTTTTCAGGTACTTCAGGATATTCTTGACTACTGTCCAGTGTTCCTTGCCGGGATTACTTTGGTATCTAGCTACCAAACTCACGACAAGGTTTACATCAGGTCTGGTACACAACATGGCATACATAATAGATCCTATGGCTGAAGCATAGGGGATGACACTCATCTCTTCTTTATCTTTTGCCGTGGTCGGTGACTGAGCCGAGCTCAATCTCACACCTTGTAACATAGGCAAGAACCCCTTCTTGGACTGATCCATTTTGAACCTCTTCAAAATCTTATCAAGGTATGTGCTTTGTGAAAGACCTATGAGGCGTCTCGATCTATCTCTATAGATCTTGATGCCTAATATGTAAGCAGCTTCTCCAAGGTCCTTCATTGAAAAACACTTATTCAAGTAGGCCTTAATGCTGTCCAGAAATTCTATATTATTTCCCATCAAGAGTATGTCATCTACATATAATATGAGAAATGCTACAGAGCTCCCACTCACTTTCTTGTAAACGCAGGCTTCTCCATAAGTCTGCATAAACCCAAACGCTTTGATCATCTCATCAAAGCGAATATTCCAACTCCGAGATGCTTGCACCAGCCCATAAATGGATTGCTGGAGCTTGCATACTTTGTTAGCGTTCTTAGGATCGACAAAACCTTCCGGCTGCATCATATACAGTTCTTCCTTAAGATGCCTGTTAAGGAATGCTGTTTTGACGTCCATCTGCCATATCTCATAATCATAGTATGCGGCAATTGCTAACATGATTCGGATGGACTTTAGCTTCGCTACGGGAGAGAATGTCTCGTCATAGTCAATCCCTTGAACCTGTCGATAACCCTTAGCGACAAGTCGAGCTTTATAGATGGTGACATTACCATCCACGTCTGTCTTCTTCTTAAAGATCCATTTGTTTTCTATCGCTCGCCGATCATCAGGCAAGTCTGTCAAAGTCCATACTTTGTTTTCATACATGGATTCTATCTCGGATTTCATGGCTTCAAGCCATTTGTTGGAATCTGGGCCCGCCATCGCTTCTTCATAGTTCGAAGGTTCACCGTTGTCTAACAACATGATTTCCAGGACAGGGTTGCCGTACCACTCTGGTGCGGAACGTGTCCTTGTGGACCTATGAAGTTCAGTAGCAACTTGATCCGAAGTACCTTGATCATCATCATTGGTTTCCTCTTCAGTTGGTGTGGGCATCACAGGAACATTTTCCTGAGCTGCACCACTTTCCCGTTCGAGAGGTAGTACTTCATCGAGTTCTACTTTCCTCCCACTTACTTCTTTCGAGAGAAACTCTTTTTCCAGAAAGCATCCGTTCTTGGCAACAAAGATTTTGCCCTCGGATCTTAAGTAGAAGGTATACCCGACAGTTTCCTTAGGGTATCCTATGAAGACGCATTTTTCCGACTTGGGTTCGAGCTTTTCAGGTTGAAGTTTCTTGACATAAGCATCGCATCCCCAAACTTTTAGAAACAACAGCTTAGGTTTCTTCCCAAACCATAATTCATACGGTGTCGTCTCAACGGATTTAGACGGTGCCCTATTTAAAGTGAATGTAGCTGTCTCTAGAGCGTATCCCCAAAATGATAGCGGTAAATCAGTAAGAGACATCATAGACCGCACCATATCCAATAGAGTGCGATTACGACGTTCGGACACACCGTTTCGCTGAGGTGTTCCAGGCGGCGTGAGTTGTGAAACGATTCCACATTTCCTTAAGTGTGTGCCAAATTCGTGACTTAAATATTCTCCTCCACGATCTGATCGTAGGCAGTTTATCTTTCGGTCACGTTGACTCTCCACCTCATTCTGAAATTCCTTGAACTTTTCAAAGGTCTCAGACTTGTGTTTCATTAAGTAGACATACCCATATCTACTTAAGTCATCAGTGAGAGTGAGAACATAACGATATCCTCCGCGAGCCTCAACGCTCATTGGACCGCACACATCGGTATGTATGATTTCCAATAAGTTGGTTGCTCGCTCCATTGTTCCGGAGAACGAAGTCTTGGTCATCTTGCCCATGAGGCATGGTTCGCACGTGTCAAACGATTCATAATCAAGAGACTCTAAAAGTCCATCGGCATGGAGCTTCTTCATGCGCTTGACACCAATGTGACCAAGGCGGCAGTGCCACAAGTATGTGGGACTATCGTTATCAACTTTACATCTTTTGGCATCTACACTATGAACATGTGTAATATTACGCTCGAGATTCATTAAGAATAAACCATTGACCATCGGAGCATGACCATAAAACATATCTCTCATATAAATCGAACAACCATTATTCTCAGACTTAAATGAGTAGCCATCTCGTATTAAACGAGATCCAGATACAATGTTCATGCTCAAACTTGGCACTAAATAACAATTATTAAGGTTCAAAACTAATCCCGTAGGTAAATGTAGAGGCAGCGTGCCGACGGCGATCACATCGACTCTGGAACCATTCCCGACGCGCATCGTCACCTCGTCGTTCGCCAGTCTCCGTTTATTCCGCAGCTCCTGCTGTGAGTTACAAATATGAGCAATGGCACCGGTATCAAATACCCAGGAGTTACTACGAGTACTGGTAAGGTACACATCAATTACATGTATATCAAATATACCTTTGGTTTTGCCGGCCTTCTTATCTGCTAAGTATTTGGGGCAGTTCCGCTTCCAGTGACCCTTCCCCTTGCAATAAAAGCACTCAGTCTCAGGCTTAGGTCCATTCTTTGACTTCTTCCCGGTAACTGGCTTACCAGGCGCGGCAACCTCCTTGCCGTCCTTCTTGAAGTTCTTCTTACCCTTGCCCTTCTTGAACTTAGTGGTCTTATTGACCATCAACACTTGATGTTCTTTCTTGATTTCAGCCTCTGCTGACTTCAGCATCGAGAACACTTCAGGAATGGTCTTTTCCATCCCCTGCATGTTGTAGTTCATCACAAAGCTCGTGTAGCTTGGTGGGAGCGACTGGAGGATTCTGTCAATGACCGCCTCATCTGGGAGGTTAATGTTCAGCTGGGTCATACGGTTGTGCAACCCAGACATCTTCAGGATGTGCTCACTGACAGAACTGTTTTCCTCCATCTTACAACTATAGAACTTGTCGGAGACATCATATCTCTCGACCCGGGCATGAGCTTGGAAAACTAGTTTCAGCTCTTCGAACATCTCATATGCTCCGTGATGCTCAAAACGCTTTTGGAGCCCCGGTTCTAAGCTGTAAAGCATGCCGCACTGAACGAGGGAGTAATCATCAGCGCGAGTTTGCCAAGCATTCATAATGTCTTGGTTCTCTAGGACGGGAGCGTCACCTAGCGGTCCTTCTAGGACATATTGTTTCCTGGCAGCTATGAGGATGATCCTCAGGTTCCGGACCCAGTCCGTATAGTTGCTGCCATCATCTTTCAGCTTGGTTTTCTCTAGGAACGCGTTGAAGTTCATGTTGACATGAGCGTTGGCCATTTGATCTACAAGACATATTTGCAAAGGTTTTAGACTAAGTTCATGATAATTAAGTTCTAATCAAATTATGAACTCCCACTCAGATTAGACATCCCTTTAGTCATCTAAGTGTTACACGATCCGAGTCGACTAGGCCGTGTCCGATCATCACGTGAGACGGACTAGTCATCGTCGGTGAACATTCTCATGTTGATCGTATCTTCTATACGACTCGTGTTCGACCTTTCGGTCTCCGTGTTCCGAGGCCATGTCTGCACATGCTAGGCTCGTCAAGTTAACCCTAAGTGTTTTCGCTGTGTAAAACTGTCTTACACCCGTTGTATGTGAATGTAAGAATCCATCACACCCGATCATCACGTGGTGCTTAGAAGCGGCGAACTGTAGCAACGGTGCATAGTTAGGGGAGAACACTTCTTGAAATTTTTGTAAGGGATCATCTTATTTACTACCGTCGTCCTAAGTAAACAAGATGCATAAACATAATAAACATCACATGCAATTATATAGTTGTGACATGATATGGCCAATATCATATAGCTCCATTGATCTTCATCTTCGGGGCTCCATGATCATCTTGTCACCGGCTTGACACCATGATCTCCATCATCATGATCTCCATCATCGTGTCTTCATGAAGTTGTCACGCCAACGACTACTTCTACTTCTATGGCTAACGTGTTTAGCAATAAAGTAAAGTGAGTTACATGGCGTTCTTCAATGACACGCAGGTCATACAAAAAATAAAGACAACTCCTATGGCTCCTGCCGGTTGTCATACTCATCGACATGCAAGTCGTGAATCCTATTACAAAGAACATGATCTCATACATCACAATTCATCATTCATCACAACTTCTGGCCATATCACATCACATGATCAATCGCTGCAAAAACAAGTTAGACGTCCTCTAATTGTTGTTGCATCTTTTACGTGGCTGCAATTGGGTTCTAGCAAGAACGTTTTCTTACCTACGAATAACCACAACGTGATTTTTTCAACTTCTATTTACCCTTCATAAGGGCCCTTTTCATCGAATCCGCTCCAACTAAAGTGGGAGAGACAGACACCCGCCAGCCACCTTATGCAACTAGTGCATGTCAGTCGGTGGAACCGGTCTCACGTAAGCGTACGTGTAAGGTTGGTCCGGGCTGCTTCATCCCACAATACCGCCGAAGCAAGAAAAGACTAGTAGAGGCAAGTAAGATGACAAAATCCACGCCCACAACAAAATTGTGTTCTACTCGTGCAAAGAGAACTACGCATAAACCTAGCTCATGATGCCACTGTTGGGGAACGTTGCAGAAAATTAAAATTTTTCCTACGGTTTCACCAAGATCCATCTATGAGTTCATCTAAGAAACGAGTCAAGGGAGAGAGTTTGCATCTACATACCACTTGTAGATCACGAGCGGAAGCTAGCCAAGGGGATGGTGATGATGGAGTCGTACTCGAACGTGATTCGGATCACCGATGTCCAAGTGCTGAACGGACAGCACCTCCGCGTACGGGACGGGAGACGTCTCCTCCTTCTTGATCCAGCAAGGGGGAAGGAGAGGTTGAGGAAGATTGCTCCAACGGCAGCACGACGGCGTGGTGTAGTTGGTGCAGCAGTACTCCGACAGGGCTTCGCCAAGCATAGACGGAGGAGGAGAGGTGTTGGGGAGGGGAGGGGCTGCGCCTTGGCTTGTGTTAAGCTCCCATGCGCCTCCCCACTATATATAGGGGTGGAGGGGCTGGTTTCTTGCCCTCCAAGTCCATTGGGGCGTTGGCCAAGGTGGGAGGAAAGAAATCCCATCATTTCCTTCCCCACCGATTGTTATCCCCCCTTTTTAGGGATCTTGATCTTATCCCTTCGGGATATGATCTTATTCCTTCTAAGGGGGGATCTTGGTGCGCCTTGACCAGGGGTGTGGGGCCTTTCCCCCACTACTCACGTTCATGTGGGTCCCCCCATGCAGGTGGGCCCCACTCCGGAACCTTCTAGAACCTTCCCGGTACAATACCGAAAAATCCCGAACATTTTCCGGTGGCCAAAATAGGACTTCCCATATATAAATCTTTACCTCCGGACCATTCCAGAACTCCTCGTGACGTCTAGGATCTCATCCGGGACTCCGAACAACATTCGGTAACCACATACAAACTTCCTTTATAACCCTAGTGTCATCGAACCTTAAGTGTGTAGACCCTACGGGTTCGGGAGACATGTAGACATGACCGAGATGTTCTCCGGTCAATAACCAACAGCGGGATCTGGATACCCATGTTGGCTCCCACATGCTTCTCGATGTTGTCATCGGATGAACCACGATGTCGAGGATTCGATCAAACCCTGTATACAATTCCCTTTGTCAATCGGTACGTTACTTGCCCGAGACTCGATCGTCGGTATCCCAATACCTTGTTCAGTCTCGTTACCGGCAAGTCACTTTACTCGTACCGTAATGCATGATCTCGTGGCCAACACTTTGGTCACCTTGAGCTCATTATGATGATGCATTACCGAGTGGGCCCAGAGATACCTCTCCGTCATACGGAGTGACAAATCCCAGTCTCGATCCGTGTCAACCCAACAACTACTTTCGGAGATACCTGTAATGCACCTTTATAGTCACCCAGTTACGTTGTGACGTTTGATACACCCAAGGCACTCCTACGGTATCCGGGAGTTACACGATCTCATGGTCTAAGGAAGAGATACTTGACATCGGCAAAGCTCTAGCAAACGAACTAAACGACCTTTGTGCTATGCTTAGGATTGGGTCTTGTCCATCACATCATTCTCCTAATGATGTGATCCCGTTATCAACGACATCCAATGTCCATAGCCAGGAAATCATGACTATCTGTTGATCACAACGAGCTAGTCAACTAGAGGCTCACTAGGGACATATTGAGGTCTATGTATTCACACGTGTATTACGATTTCCGGATAATACAGTTATAGCATGAATAAAATACAATTATCATGAACAATGAAATATAATAATACTTTTATTATTGCCTCTAGGGCATATTTCCAACACATTGAACCTTGAGGAACTTGATATTATGGCGTCGAGTGGTACGCTCGGCTTGATCAAGGATATGAACGGGATATTCCCGATATGAGAGGTTATCTTGTAGATCAAGCATTTCATGGTCCACTCCACGGATAGGATCCGCGAAGCAACACCTGAGTTGAGAAACGTGGAAGACATCGTGAACTCTGGAAAGATGCGAAGGTAGTTCCAATTGGTAGGCAACTTCTCCTCGTTTGGCAAGAATGCGAAAGGGTCCAATGTAACGAGGAGCCAATTTGCCTTTGATACCGAAACGATGGGTTCCCTTTAACGGAGTAACCCGAAGGTAAGCCTTCTCGCCGACTTCATAAGTCATGAGCTTATGTTTATGATCATATTGGCTCTTTTGACGAGATTGGGCTGTTTTCAATTTCTCACAAATAACGCGAACCTGCTCTTCTGCTTCTTGAATCATATCCGGGCCAAAGAGTTGTCTTTCCCCGGTTGCTGACCAGTTAAGAGGCGTTCGACATTTCCGTCCATAGAGAACTTCGAAAGGAGCTTTGCCCAAGCTAGCTTGATAACTATTGTTATAAGCAAACTCCGTGAATGGAAGGCATTTCTCCCAACCCATTCCGAATGAGATGACAGAAGCTCAGAGCATATCTTCTAGAATTTGATTGACTCGCTCTACTTGACCACTTGATTGAGGATGGAAGGTGGTGCTAAAAGAGAGATGAGTTCCCATAGCATTTTGTAAACTTTCCCAAAATCGAGAGGTGAAGAGACTCCCACGGTCTAAGTTAATTTCCAATGGGACACCATGAAGAGACACTATTCAGGAGATGTATAAATCAGCTAGCTGGCTAGCGGTGATACTCTCACGAACAGGTAGGAAATGGGCTACTTTGGAAAGACGGTCGATCACGATGAAGATGGCATTATTCCCTCTCTTGGTCCTGGGAAACCCATTAATGAAATCCATACTGATTTTATCCCATTTCCACTCAGGAATAGCCAAAGGTTGAAGGGTGCCAGCAGGCTGTTGATGCTCCTCTTTAACACGACGACAGACGTCGCAGCTAGCAATGTATTGAGCAATTTCTCTCTTCATCCTAGTCCACCAAAATCTCTGGCGTAGGTCTTGATACATTTTAGTACTACCGGGATGAATGGTGAGAGGGGATTCATGAGCTTCCTTAAGGATCAATTGCCGTAATTGTTGTTTCTTGGGAACCACCAAGCGGTTCTCGAAGAAGACAACACCTCGCTCATCCATGGAAAAACATTTAGCAACTCCTCTAGCGATGTTTTCCTTAATCCGGGATATGCCCTTATCATACCGCTGGGCGGTTATGATCTGATCCATAAGGTTAGGCTTTGCCACCAGGGTGGATAGGAATCCTTGAGGAACAATGTGAAGATTAAGCTTACGAAATTCCTCGTGGAGAAGTGGTTGACTTTGTTGTAACATCAGGTTGTTACAATAAGATTTACGACTTAACGCATCAGCCATGACATTGGCTTTGCCCGGGGTGTAAGTTATTCCTAAGTCGTAATCCGAGATCAACTCGACCCAACGTCTTTGCCCGAGATTCAAATCCGGTTGGGTGAAGATATATTTCAAACTTTGGTGATCGGTGAAGATCTCGCAACGATTACCGAGGAGGTAATGTCGCCAGGTTTTTGAGTGCATGGACTACAGCTGCAAGCTCTAGATCATGTGTGGGATAGTTTTCCTCATGTGGGTGTAATTGCCGTGAAGCATAGGTAATTACATGACGATCTTGCATGAGTATGCAACCTAGTCCTTGTCGGGAGGCGTCGGAATAGATAATAAAGTCCTTGGAGAAATCTGGTGGTACCAGTACGGGAGCAGATGTCAGGCGTCTTTTCAGTTCCTGAAAGCTGAACTCGCACTATGGGGTCCACTCGAACTTTTTATCTTTCTTGAGGAGTTCAGTTAGAGGTTTAGCAACCTTGGAGAAATTCTCGACGAAGCAGCGGCAATAGCTCGCTAAGCCAAGGAAGCTCCGAACTTGCTTAACCTTCTCAGGTGGAGTCCAATCAAAGACGGCTTGAACTCGCTCGGGATTGACAGCAATACCCTTACCAGAGATTACATGGCCTAGATATGTCACTTCTGGCAACCAAAATTCACACTTGGAGAATTTGGCATAAAGGCGATGCTCTCGAAGTTTCGTCAATACCAGCCTTAGATGTTTGGCATGTTCCTCTTCATTCTTGGAGTAGATGTGTATGTCATCGAGATAAACTACGACGAATTTATCCAAATACTCCATGAAGACCGAGTTCATTAACCGAGAGAAGGTGGCTGGGGCATTGGTTAAACCGAAGGACATAACGGGTACTCGTATTGGCCATAACGAGTAACAAAGGCCGTTTTGGGGATGTCCCCGTTTCTGATTTTGATTTGATGGTAGCCCAACCTCAAATCCATCTTGGAAAAGACTGAGGATCCAGCGAGCTGATCATACAGATCGTTGATCCTGGGATGCAGATACTTGTTCTTGATAGTGACCAAGTTGACAGGTCGGTAATCTACAACCATCCGATCCGTTCCATCCTTCTTTTTAACGAAGAGGACGGGGCAATCCCAAGGAGAGGAACTAGGACAGATGAAACCCTTTTTCAAGGACTCATCGAGTTGGTTCTTAAGCTCGGCTGGTTCTAAGGGTGCCATCTTATAGGGTCTCCTAGAAATTGGAATGGTTCTTGGAACAAGGTCTATCACAAACTCGACATCCCTGTCAGGTGGAACACCTGGCAGTTCTTCTGGAAAGACATCCAGAAAGTCCCGGACTACCGGAATATCCTCAAGGTCTGGAAGGGGGTTGGCATTTAGGGAGTAAAGCTGGCGCTTGGCCACTCGAGTTAAGACATTGACTTTCTTGCCCGATGGGTGAGTAAGTTGAACGGTTCTAGTGGCACAATCAATCTTAGCATAATGAGCTGACATCCAGTCCATACCCAAGATGATGTTTATGTCCGAGGACTTGAGAGCTATTAAGGATGCAAGGAAGACAAATCTATCGACAAGAATTTCGTTCCCATGGCTTACTCTAGAAGTTTGCCATTTGGAACCCGGAGTTTGAATTACCATGGAAGTGGGCATGTCACAGAATGTCGTGTTATGCAATCGAGCATAGTTCTCGGATATGAATGAATGAGATGCTCCAGTATCGAAAAGAACAGATGCCGGATGGCAATTAACAAGGAGCGTACCAAGGACGATGTTAGGATCCTCATGAGCCTCCTCGGCTGAGACATAGTTGACATGGCCACGTGCAGTGGTGACCGGCTTGGCGTAGAATGTCTTTCCCGCTGGCTTACCATGGCCAACGGACTTTCCAGACTGATTGGGGTTGTTGTTCTGGGGACACTCTCGACTATAGTGACCCGGCTCTCCACACTTGAAACAGGTCACAACATTGGGGCGTGGAGCAGCATTAGCAGCGGGGCCACCATAGGGCTTGGGCGGTGCAAACTGCTGGTTGGGACGAGGCGCCTCAAAGGATGGCCTCAGAATGAACCTAGGTGGCAGTGCCGTGCTTGGAATCCACACCCGACGCTGCTCAGATCCAGAGCCGGATGAAGAGCCAAAATCACGGGAGTGCTTGCGTAAAGCGTCATAGTCAGACTGGCCTGTCTCAGCACTGATGGCTTTATTGACCAACTTATGAAAGGAGGTGCACTCGTGCAGACGAAGATCATGGCGAAGCTCAGGGCTAAGTCCCTTGTGGAACCTTGCCTGCTTCTTGGCGTCGGTAGATACTTCTTCAGGAGCATATCATGCCAAATTCCCAAATTCACGACTATATGCATCCATAGTCAGTCTTCCTTGGGTGAAATTGCAGAACTCTTCCCTCTTGCGCTCTATGAGACCTTCCGGAATGTGATGCTCACGGAAAGCCTCACTGAATTCAGCCCAAGTAGTGATTTGGCCGACCGGGCGCATAGCTTCAAAGTTTTCCCACCAAAGGCTAGCAGGGCCTTCAAGGTGATGGGCAACATAAGTAACCTTGTCAGCTTCGGCTACGTCGGCAGAATGTAGCTTGTGGGTGATGCTGCGAAGCCAGTCATCCGCGTCGAGGGGCTCGACGGAATGGTTAAAGTTTGGTGGGTACAGCTTGATGAAGTCATTGATTGACACCAAGTCATTTCGCTGATGGCGTGCAGTGTTCTACTCAATCCGCTCCAACAAGCGGTTAGTCTCACGCTTGTTTCTTTCTGCCTCCAGCATCACTTCGGCCAGAGAAGGCGGGTGAGGCAGATTTTCACCCCTAGCTGCACTGGCTTCCCCCTGCTCTGAGGTAGCAGGGTTGTTGCGGGTGTTGACCATCCTAGGAGAAAACAAGACAACAATTTAGATAAGGATGGCACAAACTTAGCAAGGAAGTGCAGAATGTAATGGATAACATGGAATGCTAAGATGTTCATTGCACGACATGGTAATATAGAAACTTCCATATATATACCATTGGTCATACACACCGTACATAGTTTAGTACAAGCCTAGGCTAGAGTACAACTACGGTGAAAGACATTACATCTCATCGAAGGCATTCCAAGCTCCTATACATTATTTTTCTACACCTCCGGAGCGTGATACACACCAAGTCATATCCCACGGTCGCGCGGGACTGTGGAGAATACAACTACTACAATACTAGTGAAACTACTACTAGCTCAGACGGCTCCGTAGTAATCCTCATAGAAGTCGCCACCAAAACCTGGAAGTGGAACATGATCATCTGGGAACAAACGGTCTTGCGGAGCCTACGGAGCAAAGGGACTCGGATGTGGCCTTGGTCCCACAGGTGATGGCAGACGGGGACCACGAGGAGGGGTGATGCCTCCTACATCGCGCCACTCCATACAATCTGGCAATCCAGACCGTACAGGGTACAGATCTCTCAGATCCATGTATCCTGCCTGTACCGCCGGTGCAAACCGAGTCAAAGTGGCCTAGTGATCAACACGAGAGTTAAAAATCTCCATACGCAAGGCCCGATTTTCGCGGTCCTTATCCTCGAGCATCTCAGCAGTGGTGCGGAGTAGTGACTCCTCATGTGTGGGGTCAGCATAGATAGCCTGGAGATACCCTTGCGCTCCCGGAAGTGAAGCTGGCATATAACGGAAGTTGGTGTTCCGAAGCAGGCCAGTCCGGACTCGCATGATGGTCATCATGAAATAGGCAGCATCCTGCACAGCCATCTCAACAGTAACCCCGAGTCCATAGGAACAGTGAAGGGGCTCAGTGGCTCCAGGATAAGAGGGATATATCATGACGGTACAGAGGTACTGGCTCTGGTTGAAGTCTCGGAATTGCTCTTCGACAGTGTATTCAGGATACCAACGGTAACCCGTCTCGATCATAATCCGGACTAACATAGCAGTATGACCGGGCACATCGAGGCACCGGGTCAGGCGAACCACTTGGTTTTGAGCACGAGTGGCCATCTGAAAGCACAACCATAATGCAAAGACATTAGAATTTCTAGGGAAAATTGGACAGCATAACAGCTGTAAATGCTCAGAAACGGATTTGAGACATCCACAACAGTTTGCAATACCACTCAACAACATCATATCAAGGTTCTGATTCAACTGGCAACATACTAAAAGTAGTAGAAACTGTGCTGAGGCTTGTAACATCAATCCTATAAGCTACTACGGATTAGTAACACGTGAACCTGATAGAAGAAGAGAGCCTAGTCCTTAACCCACGTTGAATGAGAAGAGAATGACTCAGATCAAAGGGCATAAGGTAAAGGAGTAAAAGAGCCTTACGTTCCCTCCCACAATAAATTCCCCTACATATAGCTAAAGCATTTCTAGATTCGACATCGACCAGTTTGGATCAACGAACCTACAGGCAGTCCGGCTCTGATGCCAACGCTGTCACGACCCCGATTCCAAGTCACATCGATCTAGCCGGTAACACCTCATATCACATTGCGGCCTCACGCACGGTATTCCCACGGGTGTCGCCTTACCATGGCCCGGGACCGTTTGCGCCTTTTGGCTCACGTATATGATAGTGTCGCTAGCATCCATATGACAGAGAACCCGGGCTAACATGGCTAGTCATGAACCCAAAGCGGCACAGACCTATGGAGACAGGCATACGTGATTCACATCGAGCATGTCGGTCATCAGCGCATTAATCCGGGCTGTAGCACTGGGCTAACAGGACTCTGGGGAACCCGGGCTGTAGTAGGCTAGGCAGGACTCCGGAAGTCACCGCGTGACATTTCCCCGAAGGGACAGACATAGGAACGAAGTGAAACACATGCCGGCCAGTCAATTGTCCAGAGCAGTAGTGCTGGGCTAGCAGGACTCCGGTGAACCGGGCTGTAGCGGACTACTATCACTCAGGAAGCACTAGACTACATTTCCCCATATGAGAGGCTTCCAAGGATAAACAACTAGATTGTCGGATCCCACTCATACCAAGCATTTCAATCATACACACAATATGCCCGATATGAGTACATACAACATGGCATCACAACAAAACTCCACAACTCAAGTACTTTATTTAAAGGCTCCAAAGAGCCATACATAACATGCTCATACAGGTAGGGGTCACATGACCCGACACTCAAGCCATACAAGCATACAAGCACATGCGGAAGCAAATAGTCTGAGTACAGACACTAGAAAGCAAAAAGGCTTCTCGAAGCCTGTCTATCTACATGGGGCCCTCCATGGCCATGATCACCACCTGGGTGGAAAGTCACTCATCGACGTCGAGATCTACATAAAACCCATCGGAGGGGGCGGTGTTGTCGTCTGAAAACAGTAATTAAGCAAACATGAGTACAAAGGTACTCAACAAGTCTTACATCAGAACCTACTATACATGCTCATTCTCAAGAAGGTGGTGGAGTTATTGCAGCAAGCCAGCTTTGACTCTTGGCTAAGCCATCCTACGAGACTCCACTAGTAAAATAGTTTTTCGCACACGAGTCCACTACTCACCAACACAATACCTCACCGGGGATCCTCCCTCGCCATCCTACGAGAGGGCCATTCCTGGTACTCACACTTATCTTGAGTCTTTTAGTAGTATCCATTAACTTGTCTATGAACTGTATAGGCAACCAAGTAGTCCTTTACCGCGGACGCGGCTATTCTAATAGTTTTATACCCTGCAGGGGTGTACTTCTTCATACACGCTTTCACCACTTACCGCCGTTTACACGACATGTACTCGGCAACCTTCAAGCGGAAGCTCAATGAGGGTGTCGGCCACGGCCTACCTAAACACTCAAGCCTCTGGTCCAGGTTTATCGCCTATCCAGGTTCCATCCGCAGGGAGTCTGGCCGAGGTTTCCACATACGGCCCCGAATGATGTGAACAGGGTTTCCGAGACACCAAACGGGTGACTCGATACACCGTGCCACGGTGTATCTACCGCAACATAACCCACCCCTAGGGTCAGCGCTACGCACGGCCGCCAACACATAACCTACAAACACCAGAAACTAATTGCAACTCCTGAACAGAGTACTAGGGTGATTAAGAAGCCGAGAGGGTCAATTAAGGATCCCAATGCATGGTAGTAGCTGATTCTTAAAATCACACATACAGAACTCAGTTCTTAGGGACGGCCTCAATGAAACAACCCACCATGTACTCCTACATGGCCTCTCATCGATACCTTTACCAAATCATGTTCAACACATCCCTCACATTACCGACATAATCATTTCACTCTAGCCCATCACCCAGATGAACCAGACCTGACACAACTCTAAGCATAGCAGGCATAGCAAGGTAGGAAACACATACATGGCTCAATCAACTCCTACACATGCTAGTGGGTTTCATCTAGTTACTGTGGCAATGATAGGTCATGCAGAGGATAAGGGTTCAACTACCGTAGCACACATCAGTTTGAATCGCGTTGTCTTAATGCAGTAAACAAGAGCAGAAGCGAGAACATGGGTTTGTATCGGAATGATCAATGGGTTGCTTGCCTGATGGAGTGGCAGTAGGGTACTGCCCTTCAGTTGGATACTCGGAGATATCCTCAGAGGCAGAACCTACCACGAAGGACACACAGAACATAATCAACACATGACAATATGCAACAATATGATGCATGCTATGACATGGCAAAATGATGTGTCTTGCCTAATGCAATGCTAAAACAGAAAGGAATGAACTCATTTGAATCAAAGATTCAAATTTTAGTTCATTTAACATTGCCTTATTATTGCATTATCTTATTTTGCTTAAACATCAAGGTTATCTTGTTTTGTCATGCATGAAACCATTACAGATGGATAGATTGAATTTTTCTGGTCATTTTTCATATATAAATTGTTTGATTTGGAGCTATGGTTGATTTTCTATGATTTTTAGAAGTTTTGACTATTTTCTGGAATTTCCTATTAAAGAATAAATCCAGAAAAGGATTTACTGCATCAGCATTGCGTCAGAGTGACGTCAGGGGTCAACGGGCCGGTCCAGGTCAAACCTGACCAGTGGGACCCGCGTGTCAGTAGTTAATTAACTAACTAATTTTTGATTAGTGCTAATCTAAGTTAATTAGCTGGGCGGTCCCACGTGTCAGAGACTCAAGGGAGGTTAACCTGGGCCCACACGGGGTCAAACAGGGTCAACTCACCGGCGTTTAGCCGCCAGCGAGGCCAGGCGCGGCGGAGCAGCGCGGGTTTTGCACTCCGGCGACCAAAAGGACGGCGGAGACCATCTACGTGGTGCGGGGAGTGAGCCGCGTTGAGTGGTGGCAGTGGGTGGAGCTGGGGTGGCCGGAAACGTCGCCGGCGATGATTTTGGCGGCGGCCGGAGCTCGGGTGAGCTTGGAACCGAGGCTGCGGGGCACGGCGAGGCGCGTGGTAAGGTGCGTTAGGCTCCTGGAAACGTGGTGAGGTTAGTGGACTAAGTGGTATGGCCGTGGCATGGTCGGAGCCTCGTCGATGACGAGCTCCGCGGTGGCGCGTGCGGGCGAACTCGAGGCAGCGCGTACGGTGCACAAGAGCTAGAACGGAGAGGGGGAGAAGGTCAGTAGCTCACTGCGGTTGCAGGGGAGCGAACAACGAGCTCGGGGAAGAGCTGGAGCGAGCGGGGCGACGAGGGGGATCTCCGGCGACCGAGGTTGAAGACGAGCTTGGTGCAGCGTCTCCGGGGCGAGCGAGCGCTCGGGGATGGGTCGAGGCGAAGCAGTGGACGACGACGAAACTTCTTGGCATGGCGAGGCAACAAGTGGACGACGGTGGCTGCGGTGGTGCTTGTCGGCGGTGACGGCTGCGCCCTGCTTCGGGGGAGAGAGCAAGAGAGGCGAGACAAGGGGGAGAGTGGAGCGGTCGAGGGGTCCAGGGGGTCTGCGTGGCACTCGTAGACGCATCCGGGGCGTCGGCAGAAGCAGGAGGTGGCCGGCGTGTGGCTGCGGGCGCCGGCCATGCGCCTCTCGTCCTCCTGGCGAGAGGAAGAGGATGACTGGCGCGAGCCAGTGGACTGGGCCGAGCTGGGCCAGGCCAGGGCGACAGGTAAGTCTCTGCTCTCTGTCTCTCCTTTTCTGTTTTTCATTTATTCTATTATTTCTGTAACTTCATGGCTTTATTAAAAATGCCCGGGCATTTCCAAAAATCATAAAATTAATCATGGCTACTGCTTAGAATATATCCAACAGCAAACATTTTAGTTTATGATTATTTGAGCATTTAAAATATTTATAGCATTTAAATGCCCAAATGCAAATACTATAAGAATTAATCCAATGACCTTGAGATGTCCTAGAAAAATGTGCACCATTTTGTCAAAGGTTTTAACCCAAAACAAAAAGGGTGGGCTTTTTAGAAGGGCATTTCAGGTTCATTGAAAAAGTTTTTTAGTAAACCCTAGTTGTTCCAGGGGGGTTGCTGGGGGTTCTGTCATCCCCATTTCAAATTTAAAATAAATTTAAACATGATACACATGTCCAACCAATCCTAATGCTTGACTAACACAGGGATGTGACAAGTGGCGTTGTAGGTTCTGGTGAAGCTTGGTACTCCGATGTTCAGGTACTTAGTGACTTCCTTCAGGTGACGTCCAAAGGGTGTATCTTCATCCGGCCGTGTGAACTTGTTCCTTGCATCCGCCATCCTAAAAGAGAGTAGAAAAGATGAGGAGTCAGAATGAGAAGAGTGAGTAGTGATCTTGGGCTTTAGCTTAGTGGTCGTGTCCTACAGTCAGCTTTTGCTCTGATACCATCTTGTAGCGACCAGACCTCAAATAGTCCAATCTCTATGCTCCGGTGTCATCCCTGGATCGGTAATGCTGACACCACACAATACTTGAAGGATTTATAATAGAGTAGCAAACACACACTTATTACATCGAATGTCTCAAAAGAGAACTTATTACAATAAATATGGCTTAACGCCATCTAATAACGATAACAGCGAAAGGCTTGAAAGATAAGCGAGTCCATCAACTCCAACAGCATCACTCAGTATAGAACCACGACCTAAAGGCACCTTACTCGTCGTCTAAAAAGTCTGCAACATGAACGTTGCGGCCCGAAACGGATCCGCACATGGAATATGCTGGCAATGTAACACATAGAGAGCAAAGAAAGAATAAGGCTATACTACATGCATATTTGGCTGGTGGAAAGCTCTATGGCTACAGTTTTGTGTAAAGCCAATTTTTCCCTACTACAAAGGAATAAATTTTATTTAACTATCATGGTAGTTGTTAAACATTGAGAGTGTAGACACCCTCTCAATCCCAATTAAGCATCATCATTAAAACCCAACAAAATTAATTTAGAGTAACACGATGAGATTCACATGATAATCCAAGTACTAGATACTTAAGATGTCCATAACTGGGGACACGGCTAACCATGATTAGTTTATACACTCTGCAGAGGTTTGCACACTTTTCCCCACAAGACTCGATCTCCTCCGTTGGGATTCTCGCACTACATGATGTTTGAGAAACGGATGACCGAGACATAGTCTTTCAGAAGCGCTTGCACCTTACGAACGGGTAGACCGTACCAACCTACATCCCCTACATTTACTAGTCTACCACTGTAAGAGTTCGCACAACTTAGTCAACTATGCTAGAGCCCGTAGTAGCTTGTGGCTGCACACGGAAGTTTCTAGTATGAATAATCTCATGATCCCTTTGAGCCTGGGTGGCGGTCCAAAAGAAAAACAGGCAATCGCTGGAATACCCAGGTGCCTCAATCCACCCAGATGTGTGTTTAGGTTGCCACCTTAAGTAAACCATTAATTTAACAATATCACATCTGTCATGGATACACTCACCCAATCCACGTCTACTAGCATAGCATAGCAACATAAGCAAACGTAGAAGTAACTCCCAAAGGTTTGATAATAAAACAGGTAATAGGTACTACCTCATCTACTTCCCAAACCCACAATTTAATTAGATCCTAATCATGCAACGGTGTGAGGATTGATCTAATGCAATAAAAACTTGGTAGTAGGAGGTATGATCAAAGTGTTACTTGCCTTGCTGATGATCCGCAAAACCTAGCGATTCGAAGTAGCAAGCGGCGCACTCCGGGTACTCTATCGCAAACAAACAAGCATACAATAAGTACTCATCTAATGCATAGGTAAAACTCGAATAAGAGATCTAACCAGATAGTTCAACTTAAGAACTCCGTTTGGCAAAAAGAATCAAATCAAACGAAGCAACAAAAGACAAACGGCGAAAGAAACAAGCTTCGTTTACTATTCTGGATCTAGGTCAAATTTTACAAAGGCAAAAACTTGTTTGATTTGGTTAAACGGAAAGAGAGTTTCGAGATGAAACTCCAGGTGCTTGAATCGCCTGATTCCAATAAACGAGCGAAAAGTTAAACTAGAACAAAAATCGGATCAGAAATCGCGATCAGAAATAATCGCGGAATAATCCGAGAAAAAGAAAAACAACGAACAAAATAACGAACAAACGTTTGTTTTCTGGAACTAAACGATGAATGCGTTCGTTAAAACAAACGGACGAGCAAACGCTCGCTAAATAAATAAACCGGATAAAAACCGATCTATTAAAAAAACAAAAACAAGGGTTTTAAAAAAAACGAATCGGTTTTTTCTCAGAAAACTGGGCGGCTACCTCGGCTCGGTCCGGCGGGGTTCCGGGCGGCGGCGATGGGCAGCAGGGGCGGCGGGGAGGCGGCAGGCGGCGGCTGGCGGCGCAC
>NC_041392.1:202398227-202430612 GCF_002162155.2 Triticum dicoccoides
GGGCTGCGTGGGCGGGGCGGTGCGGCGACTCGGGGCTCCCAGGGGGCCCCGGGGTGGCTATTTAAGGGGGAGGGGGTGGCCTTGTTTGGGGAGGGGGTCGGCGACGGAGGCGTGCCCGGCTCGGTCTCCCCGAGTCCGGCTGTAGCTCGGCGAGGGAGGCGGTGGCCTGGCGGGCCAGCCTGGCTCGGCTGGGCCTTTGGCCCAGTCGGGCGTGGAGTTTAAAAAAAACCAATTTCGCTGAAACTAAGAAAAATTCTAGAAAAATAAATAAAAATCTAAAATTGCCAAAACAAATTTTCACCGTCTAAATAAAATATTTAGAACATGATGAACATTTTCTTGGCCCTAAATGCAATTTTTTTGAAAACGTGCAATTTTTCCTAAATTCAAATAAAACCACGAAAAACTCCAGAATAAAACCTTATTTGATTTTTTATTTAAATCCTCAATATTTCTTTATTTTGGGAAATTCATTTTATTCCATCTCTCATATTTTATAATAGAAATAATTGAAGATAAAATAAATAAAAATCAAATGATCCTATTTTTAAAATTTGAGAAAACTCAAATATGAAAATACCGAAATCCCCAACTCTCTCCGAGGGTCCGTGAGTTGCGTAGGATTTCTAGGATCAACCCAAAATGCAAATAAATATGATATGCAGTGATGATCTATTGTATAACATTCCAAATTGAAAATTTGGGATGTTACAGATTCCAGCCCGTTTTCACTTCTGGCCCATGTATAGCCCATGACGTCTTTCAGCCCATATGAGGCCCTTTGTAACTCTTGGCCCATTAGCCGCACATGTTGAAACTGGCCCGTAATGAACAGTGTATTACTTTACACCCATTAATGGCCCGTGGTGAAACTGGCCCGAATGAACAGTGTATCACTTTATACCCATTAACGGACCGTTATTCCGTTGGGCCGTTTCCAGCCCAAGTTAACTTTCGGCCTTCTGAGGGCCCATTTATTTTTGGGCTCATTTGCAGCATTCGGTTACTTACGGCCCGTTACTGTCATTTTCTGCTTGTGGGCTAAATTCAGCCCGTCGTTACAGTCGGCCCGTTTGTGGACCGTTAGTCTGTTGGGCCATTTTCATAGCATCACCAAATACGGCCTATTAATAGTTCATTATGGTCAGCCCATAAAACGTACGATTTCCATTAAAGGCTCGTCTACGGCCCATTAAAGGTCCGTACAAGACCCATAAATGAGTCGGCGGCCCATAGATCCTACGAGATGTAGAAGGCCCATGGATCCTACGAGACGTAGAAGGCCCATGGATCCTACGAGACGTAGAAGGCCCATGGATCCTACGAGACGTACAAGGCCCATGGATCCTACGAGACGTAGAAGGCCCATGGATCCTATGAGACGTAGAAGGCTCATGGATCCGACGGCCCGTGAAGGGCTATGGTCGGGCGAGTTGGCCCCCATTTGAACGATATAGCATATTCAAAGAATTATCCTACTCAATACTATCACCTCTAAAAAAGCATACACTATACAACAAAGAGATCAAGGCATAGAAAGGTGGAATAATCCTACACTATACAATAAAGAAATTACAGGCGATTATACCCACTGGGCATTATGGTTCGGCACAGGTGATAATAAAGCATACACAAACAGCAAATTACATACACTGGGCAAATATAGCTCATACATCATGGACACGCATCAACTTAACTCCATTTGAACTATAATCTCTTCTGAAAATAGGATTGGCTGGATTCAGATAGCACAAATTTCAGTCTGCAAAATCTCCAATTCCTTCATGGTTACCTCAGTGTCTTGTTTCATTTTTTGACTCCTGCATCTAATACCTGCATGTCCAGTCTCAACTTGTTGATTATACGTTGACAATCAAGTACATGTTGTCTTGCCACCTCTAGTTGATGCTCGAGAACATCAGCACATTCCAATTCCAATCCATAATCATTCGGTAACAGCCATGCCGAACTGCTCGCAGATCTTTGTGTTGATGTCACTTCATCCTGAAATGTTTTTGTAAGTACACATGACTAGGGCAAAAATATAGTTACAACAGTGAAGTGAACAAGACACTATTTTGTACTACATGGCAAAACAGGACTAACAATAATGTTACACATCACTTTCAAAAAAATGTTACACGCCATGAAGCATAAGCAGGTGATATTTTAAAAATTATAAAAAGATAGTATGTGCAGCCTGCATACAGAAATCCCTCTTAGCTCACCAGAGGAGCATGATGTTGGGGCCCAATCGAAAACACAGACAAGTTACAAATTTAGACAACACGTTGCGTATAAGTAAGCAAGCAGTTGGCCATTCTGTGCCTCAATTAAAGTCTTAGGGAGCATAATGAACAGCAGAGGGTTTCATACAAACATACTACAGCAGGCAAAAATATGCAATCATTAGCGTAGTATAAACTAGATTGCGAGCTTCATGCAATAATAGTTGGTTAATAGACTTCAAAGCTTCAGGCACACTTCGGCAGAGTAATTAAATGGTAAGGCCTTTAATTATGTCAACTAATAGTGATACAAGTACCGAACATCAAGCATGATTATTTGGGCATCTCATTAACTGAGGACAAATATAGCAATTGAAAAGAGAAAATTAACTATGCCTGAAACAAACAAGGAATTGAACTGTTGAGTTGCATACAGTGACTTAGCTTAGCAGGTTGAAGAGGCTCAGCGCAGCTCCTACTTCTCTTGCAAGGCTCCTTCCTAACATCTTGTACTTGGAAATCCTCAATCTTATCTTCATTGCACCCCCTCTGCAAGGTGACACAAACTAGTTACTCGTCTCCTTGGAAGATAAATATGCATACTTTCCAGTCTGTGAACACAAAAGGATGAGATTATAACAAAACAACACCACATAATGAAACATGCCGCATCTCTTGCACTTGCACACAATGAAATGAGCATTTACTATGTCTGCACTATGTAAAAACTAGGCATACCTTCGAACTGGATCTCCAGGTACTCTTGGAGAGCCTACTATAGTGTACAGCCAAACCTTTATGTCACCTATGAGTTAGACAAGGCCCCACTACAGCAGCCCTTAGTGTTTAAATCGTTGACAAGCTCTGTTAGAGTGTTAGGTCAAGAACAACAAGTAATCAAAGCAAAGATTCATAGTATGGCTGGCTGATGCAAACAAGCAATTGAACAGATGTGTGAGCAAATCTTACATATCAAGAAAAGAAGCAAAGAAGGAGGCTTAAAGACCATCACTTGACTGACCAGATTTAAGGGGCATTTAAACATCATGTGCAACGTATGAACTAACATAAACATTGCATGTTCCAGATTCTACAATGGAATGCACATGTATTAGGTTATGCCATGTATGATGATGCCTAAATTTACAGATAGCAGGCAGGAGTGATTCATCATTGCACGCACAATTGAATTGCAGGTTAAGGGCTAGTTCGATTCCGCCTTTTCAGGGCATATTGTCAAAATAAGCCATAAAAGATGAAAGAAGTCATTTTTGAGTTATGGGCTTGGGCTTAACTAATTTCACTTTGGAGGGGGGTGTTTCGGGTAGAACCTCACTAAAAATTGAAGGGAAGGGGAATAGTGAAATGACTCTGTTGTCTGCCTATATTACACTCAAAATGCAACTGCTGACGCCCGTGTCACACCTGACCCTCTGGCACCGCCCGCTTGCATCTCCTCTCCCCTTTCCCTCTACCTCGATCCCCTGCCTGCAGCACTAGGGTTCCTCTAGCGAGCTGTCGCCACTGGTCCATCTGGCCTGGTCCTCGATGATGTTATGTCCAGCTAGGCTACATGGCCGGCGGGTAGGGGCAAATCTCCCTGGCTGCTCCTCCCTCTGGCACCGCCCCTCATTCTCATGGTCTCCAGCAGCTGCTCCACTGTGGCTCGTCTAACGCACTACTCCGGCGGGCGCTGCACAACTACGGTTGATGCCACACTGCGGCAGAAGGCACCTTATTCCCCCTCCCCTCATCCCAGGCCATGGCCTTGAGGTGCCGTTGAAGGATGAGCTCATCCAAAAAGGTGAGGATATCCTCTGATTTTTTGCCAAATTTTCATTCTGATCCACTATACGATGAATTGCTATGAGCTGCTTCTACTGCCGCTATATGATGCATTGCTATGAGCTGCTCCTGCTGCTTCTATATGATGAATTGCTATGAGTTGCTGCTGTATGATGAGTTGCTATGAGCTGCTGCCGCTATATGATGAATTGCTATGAGCTGCTGCTGCTATATGATGAATTGCTATGAGCTGCTCCTGCTGCTGCTATATGATGAATTGCTATGAGCTGCTGCTGGTATATGATGAATTGTAGACTGTTGCTGCTGTATGATGAGTTGCTATGAGCTGTTGCTGCTATATGATGCTTTCAGGTGGTGCCGCTATACGATAATAACCAGCCACTTGGACCATCGAATTTCAATAAATAATTGTTCTTCATTTAAATGTGGGTCATGCGTTCTTCGTTTAAATTAGGCAATGGGATCTCTATGGAAAACATTGACCAAAGTAGATTGTGCCAAGTAGATGGTATCTTTGTATTTGCATTTTGAGCAAATAGTGATGGTCTGTTTTCCTATCATATTAATTAATGCACTGGGTTAAATTTGTGATGTTTGCAAGTAAAATTATTTTCCATATGGGCAGCAAAATGAAAAAAAATACAATCTAGACTTTCCATTGATCATACCAAAGATAAGCTGAAAATGCAATGAAAAGAACTGGTTGGCTTATTACATGGAGCTTATATTCACATGTGCTTATTTTCTTAGGATAACTCGTAATAACTGTCCCTAAGAAACTTGGCTAATAGAACTGGCATACAAATAACATGTCACGATGATTTCAATGGAGGAGTGACATACCATAGCACACTGTATAGGCTCACCACTGCCTCTCCTTTTTTGTGATGTTCCATGAAATTGCCACATACATCTTGTACTTTTTCATTGTGTAACCCTATCTGCAAGTTGACACAGCTAATTTCAGACATCTCTACATGATACTACATTGCATATCCCTTGCGCATATTTAAACTACCAATTAACGATTGTGTGCGTACCATAAACTAGCCATGACTCTGTATGCTGGACTAGCAGGCACTCTAAGGGAGCCTAATGTAGTGCACTGGAATTCCTACATGCCACCTACGATTTTGTGTAATGTACTGCCCCTGTTCCAAAATATATGTCTTTGTAGAGATTCCAGTATGGACCACATACAGATGTATATAGATGCATTTTCGAGTGTAGATTCACTCATTTTGCTCTGTATGTAGCCTATAGTGGAATATCTAGAAAGACTTATATTTAGGAACAGATGTATGAGGTAGTATCATGTATGACATCTACATATCTAATTTAGCAGCCAGTAGTAGAAATCATTGTCTGCACAAAGGGATTACTGGTCGAAAATCCTAGCAAAGCACGCTGGCAGGCATAGAAAAATACAAGAGAGAGAGACGCGCTTACACGATCATAGCAATGCCTCAGTCCAGGATCTTGGTTGGCCAAGCTGTTAGATCCAGAAGAAACATCGTCCTTGTAGTTTTTGCCAGCTGCATAATAGGTAACAGCGACCGGTTAGTATATTTGAAGTACATCGGGCAGGTGATGCTGGACGGGTTTAAAGGTGACAAGTACCTAGGCCCTGGCGGGTGCTTGGCATCTCTCCAGACGGTGGGAATCAGGTTAGAAACGTCGAGGGTGATGACACTGTGCTGGCTATTGGGGTCCGGTAAGGAGATCTAGAACCATCGAGTAGGGTGTTTGTGGAGCGGCTTTGGTAGGGTGGACTACGGTGTGGGCGAAGCGGATCTATGGCCGTGGACGAGGGCATAGGTGAAGCTGCTCCGGTGGTTGGGTTAAGGATGGTGTCGACGACGCGGGTCTGTGGCCGTGGACAGGGCGTCAGAAGCTGCTCCGGTGGTTGGGTTAAGGATGGTGTCGACGATGCGGATCTGCGGCCGTGGATGGGGCGTCAGAAGCTGCTCCGGTGGTTGGGTTAAGGGTGGTGTCGACGATGCGGATCTGCGGCTGTGGACGGGGCGTCAGAAGCTTCTCCGGTAGGTTGGATGAGGGTGCGAGGAAGCGGATCTGAGGCCGTGGACTTGTGAGTTGGCAAAGCGGCCCCGGTAGGGTTGAGAATGGTATAGGCGAAGCTACTCCGGTAGGGTTGATGATGGTGTCGGTGAAGCGGCTCCGGTAGTGTTGAGGAAGGTGTCGACGAAGCGGCTCCGGTAGGGTTGAGGAAGGTGTCGGCGAAGAGGATCATAGGCCGTCGACGGGGGCGTCGGTGGGGCGGCTCCGGGGGGTGTGGACGAAGCGTCTCCGGTGGGGAGTAAGAATGAGCCGCTGCAGATGCGCGGCGGTTGACAAGAGTACCGGCGAAGCAGATCCGGCGCCGTGGACAAGGCCGACACTGAATGGGCTGTGGTATAGTGGGGGATGAGCAGTCTACTTGTTTCTAGGGGAGGTGGGAGGGGTAGATGCGGCCGCAGAAGCAGATCCGACGAGGTGGACGCCGCTGGCAGTGAATGGGCTATGGTACGCCGGTGGATGAGCAGTCTAGGGTTTCGAGAGGGGAGGGGAGAAAGGGCGATGAAGTATGGACGGCGTGATGTAAGATGCTCTGGTGCTGTGGAGTTAGTCATTTTTGCGGGAGGGGAGAGGAAATGGGGGTGCCGTGTAGTGGGGGAACCGGAAGTTACCAAAGCAGCCCCGACCTATCATGTAGATGAGGGCGGTATTGTAACTGTTGGTCTCCGTGCACCAAGGACAATAGGGGGATTTCGCATGCTAAAGACTAAGGTGGCAGAAATTTTAGAAGGAGGCGGGAGATTTTGCCACCTGCGGGATCGTTCGTATCCAGTTTCAACTAATTTTGGACAATGCTAGCGGGAAGGTCATGCTAGACTGTGTACACGGGGCACGCGTCAGCAGTTAATAACTGGTGTGAAGTCCACCCCAGAAAAAAAGACAATAACTCGAGATGATGCGCCGATAACTTGGACGTTCACATGGGCGCAGCCAATCGTACGGGTGTAGTGGCGCGTTCACAAAAAAGGGATCAAACGCTCAGCCTATGTATTTCTCGTGTAAATAGATAATTTAGTGCCATTGGTTATTTACTTTAAACATAATGCATTGACGTGTTAGTGTAGAGGCGCACAAAAAGAAATGGATATTGTAGTCAGCTACTTAAAAGTGTTACCTCATATGATTACATAGCCTCCATTTCATAAATTGCGTACCCGTTGAATTCATATATGAATATTACATATATTACTTCAAAATAGAAACTTAAATCGTCCAAGACTAATGAATTTGAATGCAAGAGTAACAATGGTGCATGTACATGATAGCTACATTGGTTGTTTGAAGAAACATCACTGTAACTTTGGCATGCACAACTGAAAAGGTTTATTTAAATAGAAGAAAATGTGATATGTGAGTGTCCAATCTTTATAGAGTTGAATTGATATTGTACCTTTGGCCACGATACGAAGTAGATATTGACTTATGTTCAAGCGATGCACGTCCACGATCGCTAGATAGTGATACGTGAATGAATTGAGCAATCTCTCTCACACGCATACATATCTCATATCCCTGTGGGCATCGGAATCACACACGCGCACTTCGTGTATTTCTCTCCCTCCTTCAGGGTTAAATTCGTCTTTCTACCCCGTCCTACAAGTCTCTCACACAGAAACACACACGCTCTCTATGTCTAACACGCCCACCCCTTTAATTCCGCCCACCCACAGCCAATAATGTCTCAAAGTATAATAATGTTTCTCACACATATGCTATCTACCTATCCCTTAATATAGCTAGATATGTGTCACACAAACTCCTTCTCCCTACCAGCAAGATGCCCATGCGTTGCACGGAACATCAAGATGCATTTGTATGAGAAGTTTATCTTGTGGGAGAAAAGGATGAACGAGGGAATGCCTTATTTGCAAATGCGGAGAGGGGTGTGGGTATCTTTTTGCAAAATTTCCATAGTTTCCTTCATGTCCGTCGGATATAAATTGGATGGTCTATATTGCAGGATGGCAGGAACACCATCATCACCAACTTTATTTTTTTATAAGAGTAGAGATATGTGAGTGTCACTGCCCCCCTCCCACACTTCCCAACACCGAAGGAGTAGGGTGACACCTCGATCTTGATATTAATCTATCGGCTGGCTTCTCTCTCAAACATACACACACACTACCCGGCACCGAAGGAGTAGGGTGGCACATTGATCTTGATAATAATCTATCTACTCCTCTTTCAAACACACACACACACACACACACTCGCTAGTTGTGCCTCTGTGCCTACCGCGCACACTCTCGATACGTCTTTCTCTCCCTCCCCCCCAACAATGACAGCAGAAGGGTGACAACTCAATCTGATCATAATCTGTCAATTGGTTTCTCTCTCAAACATTGTGTCTCGGTGCCTCGCTCGGTAGCCCCCTCGATATATAGACTTCTCACGCGCGCACAGCTGTAGTGACGATGACGCTGAACCCAGTGTGCCTTGTTTTTACCGGCCTCATGTGATAGTTTTCACCTTGTTTTCTGTTAATTAACAAGGCAACCTTTTCTTTGTTACTACTAGTGAATCTGAAATCATTCGGGGAAGACATAAAATATATCACTTCAACCCAATTATCGCAGCAACTATTTTAAAAGAAATTAGCTAGCTGCCCGTGCGTTGCACGAAACATAAAGATGCATTTGTATGAGTAGTTTATCTTGTGAGAGAAAAGGTTGAATGAGGGAAGGCCTTATTTGCGAATGTGGAGAGACGTGTGGGTATATTTTTGCAAATTTTCCATAGTTTATTTCCTATCCGTTAGATATAAATCCGACGGCCTATATTGCAGGATGGCACGCACACCATCATCACCAACTCTGTTTTCTACTCCCTCCGTCCGAAAATACTTGTCATCAAAATGGATAAAAAGAGATGTATCTAAAACTAAAATACGTCTAGATACATTTCCTTTTATCCATTTTGATGGCAAGTATTTCCGGACGGAGGGAGTATTTGTGTTTTTAGAGATTTCAACAAGTGACTATGACCGGACCTTACCAACATACTCAAAAAAGTAGTCCATAATTTTGATGTTACCCTCTTTTCTTGGCGGTGCAGTGTCATCTAGATACCTCATAAATAAATAAAGTACTACATGATACTAATATATGATACATGGCGCAGGAGTACTAAGTATTATTAATACAGTTTTGCTAGAACTCATCTAGATGAGATATAATTTGGTCTCATTCATCTTTTATAGCCATTGGATGTGATGCTATATAAGATGCGTGTGTGCTGACATGGGTTGTATTTGTTCTTGTGCAACGAACTGACCATTGCATGTCATGTTTGATAGTCTCAAGTCATTAAAAGCATACAAGCCCCACATCTCTTCTTGGTTGATTCCTCTATTTATGTCAAGAAATAAGAAACAACGTGAGAGTTAATGCACCATGCCTATGTGTTTACTATTTGGTTTTGGTAAGATGACTTAATACTCACCTAGCCGGAGGGAGTATTCGATTTGACAGTGGGCGGCGCAGTTCCCGATACGGCTTTAATGCAGACGAGGGAGGGAGTAGCGGTTCCCGATATGTTGAACGGTTAATGCATCCTCCTTCAATTAATGCATGAGGGAAGTAATGGGAGGAGGTCCGGGAAAATAGGCTGCACGATGTGAATGCAACGCAGTTTGCCCTCATTGCCCTCATATAAAGGCGCCCCTCCATTCCAATGCACCTACCACATCGTACGCACCTAAGCATTTGCCTAAGCACCTACACTAAGCGCAAAAGAGCTCACTCCGGACCCATGGTGGCGATGCACGTGAGCGGCCAGCGGCTGCGCTAGATGGTCCACGACGCCGGCCTACGGCATGGCGCCGAGGATCGTCTCCAGACGGTGTTGGAGACCAGCTGGTGGATGGCCGCCGTCGACGCCAACTACGACTCTTAGTTGGACCAGATGATCGTTGCCACCAGCAACAAGTTCACCGTCCTCAAGAAGCTCGCGGACGACATCGCCGTACTCCTCCAGCCCGCGCGCTCGGGCTCCTCATTGCCTGCCACCCTAATCGGCCTCCATGGCCGGAACCTCTTTCAAGCACTGGTGTCCCTGCGACTGCCCGCCGACGCCATGAAGAATGTACACCTAGAGGTCGCGCTCGCCACGAGGCGCCTCGCCCTGCAAGAATTCGTCGACCTACACATCCACGTTTACGAGGAAATCGTGTACATAGGTATCTATAAGGCCAGTGAGGACGCTACAATGTTGGCCTTCCTCAACCGGCTGGAAAGCCTTGGATGCCTTTGCTGAGAAGCACCTCGACCTCGCCACAAAAGCCTCCGCTCCTTAGCTGCCGGTCGGTGGCCCGGTGCACTAAGTTGAGGAGGAGGAGGTCGTACGTTCGTGGATCCATCTTTCTTCTTGCCTTCTGTAACCACCACTGCGATCACATCATCGTGGCCTTAATTCTTATTGTGATGTTGCATTCTCGTTCCAGTCAATACCGACATGTGCGATCCCTTTGCTTAATTATATGCATCACTGTAACTAGTACTCCATCTGTCAATTAATAAGTTGTTCTTACCTTTTCCATCAACTTCGTGCAACGCGCGGGCATCTTGCTAGAAACACTAGAATATGTCTATATAATCCGTATGTGATAGTCCATTTGAAATCTCAAAAAAGACAAATATTTAGGTACGGAGGGAGTAATATATTAGGAGTATATCAAAACAATAGTGATTTCTTTCAAGTTTGTGAACAAATACTACTATTCTACTACTTTGGATCCGTCGCAACGCACGGGCACATTGCTGGTAAAATGAAAAGGCATGTCGCGTTCGCGTCGCACCCCCACACGCCCGGGAATCGGGAGTACAACATGGCCCGTCCGTCACGACACATAGCTTAGGGAAGGTGTGTTGCCTAGCATTTTCACTTTCATGTGGAACCGCCATTGAGCAAACCGACACCCCGCCCGCCGCCGGGTTGGAAAACAGAAACGAGGGGAAGATCTAGCTGTAGCACGGAAGCCAAGAAATTTGGTGTCAGACGGGGCTCATTGATAGAGTAGGAGCATTCCGTACTAGTACTACTCCTACTAGTACCAAGTTTGTACTCCTAATACTATATTACTAGTACTACCACTATATAACTAGTAGGTACGTGCACGACACAACATCGTAGGAACAAAAAATGGAAAGATCTTGTTTTGGGTGATTTATCTTTTTTTCAATCAACATAGTATGAATAATATGATGTGGGGGGCACCCATGAAGCTTATGTGGCTTGGTTGCATGGCTACGGAAGGTTAGAGAAAAATGAATAGATAATGTGTTTAGAGTGCACTCCACTAAATAGATATACTTTGGATCCATTGCAACGGACCGGCACATCTATATCTATACCCCCTATATAGTGTGTGAAAAACTTTGAAAGTTGGTCGTTGGATGAAGCCAATCCGACGGTACAAAGATGGCAAATCCGAGCACTACTGGCCGTTGGATATCATCCACCAGATTCTGCCACATGTATAATCTAGAAGACTCCATGGTTGAACTTAATTCATGACTAACTTTGCCACAACTAAGCTTAGGCAAAGTTATTAGTTCTTCAAAATGAGAGCCACAAGTTGGCAAGCCTAAGGGAATCTTGCCACATTTTTTGTGTCTATGTCATGTGCGGCCTTAGTGTGGCTTGCCTAAGGTGTGGCTTGAACCAAACACTCACCTAAGTTAATCAAACTTGCCTAACCTTACATTCCACCAAATTTTGCCACATGTTAAAATCCAAAAAGCTCCACATGTAGAAGCATAATGCACAAACCACCAGAATCTCATGCGTAATGCACATGTACCTTACTAGTACTAGTTGGTAGTAGTAAGAAACAAATTCCAGTTTTGGCACGAGCTCGTACTGCGGGAGCACCACAAGGCCTGCCACAGGAGTTACATTTCCCTCTCAGGGCCCACGGGACCGAACTTCAGTGGCTTAGTGCCCGGCCTATGAGTAAATGTCATGCAGACCTTAAATGCGGCTGGCCCACATGTCATTCTCATGGTGGTGGCGTGGTTCGCGACTCACTCGTTCGAGATGAACCGGCCGGTGGTGGCGTGGCCGTGGCGAGGGAGCCACAGCTGGGCGTCAGGGCGTTACGAGGCGTAGATGGCCACACCGGCGGGTACTACCTGTAGTACATAAGTACTCCAGCTGAGGATTGATGCCCGGGACGAAATGTGTCACAGCCGCTAGATGAAAATTCGATGGTGCGGGAGTACGGATTGGAGCACAGCAGCGGAGCAGGCAAACCGCGTCCAATCGGGTGTGTCTATGGTAGAAAGTTGATGGTTGCCGCAGTTCAGTTGGCCCGCATGTCATGCACACAAAGGCAGAGGAGCGGTGGGGCCGAGAGGGATGAGGGGCACGTCGGGGGGATGAGTATCCCCTGACGCGAACAATCCTACCATTATGTCACTGACATGTGGGACTCATAAGCGTGGGTCCCACCTGTCAGCAAAGGAAAGGCAGGGCAAGGCAGTCATAGCCACGTCAGAGGATCCATGTCCACGTCGGGGGACATCGTGCCATGGGTTGGAGCGGCGTTGTGGGAATCGCGTGTGGGTGTGGCAGTGGTAGAAACAAGAAACGTGATGGTCGCCATGGTTCAACTTCCATGGACAAGCTGTCATGTCTGTTGACACATGTATATCAAAACTAGAGTGTTTATATTTCAAGCACGTGAACAAGTATTATTCTACTACTTTGGATCCATTGCAACGCATGGTGCAGCACATTGGTAGTAGCAGTGTCCATCTCTATCTCTAGAGGCCTTCCCTCGTTCACATTTTTCTCTCATAAGATAAACTACTCATACAAATGCTTCCTGATGTTCCGTGGAACGCACGAAGATGTTTCCTTGGGGGTCTCTCCAGCGCGGCGTGGCCGTAGTTGCAAGTTGACGCCCCTTGAGATGCCGATGTTGAGGGGCACTCGGATTTCCTCCGATGAGTAGGTAAGATGAGTTTGATCACGTAGTAAATGCATTCTAAAGACTACTTCTGTGTCCATTTCCTAATTCTCCCCTGCCCACTGTTTCACAGGTTAGGCTCGGTGCAAGTGGAGATTGGCTTGCATATGTATGGGAGGGTACCAACATCAATTTGCACAACATTTACAATGGTGACACCGTTCCCGTAGAACCTTTGTCCAACATTGGGATCAACCATGCAACAGGCCACCGCATGAATTGGTACGATGGAACCACGGTGAGATTGAATAAGATAGCACGAACCTTGCACATGGCGGTCAAAGGCGGACCATGCTGTCTGCGGCCAATTTGTTGCCGTACGAGTAGGAAGACGTTGTGCTCCTTTCTAACCGCATCTTTGCGGTGACAAACCAGGGGACTTATTTTGTATGGGACACATCCTACGATATACTCCCTCTCTCCCACTTTATTTGTTTTGAATCTTTTCATTTTATAAGTTTCAAATTCAAATTTAGAGCTCCCCATCACATGTTGAGATTACAGTGTCCATTAAATCATTGCGTGCATGTATAGTAAAGAAACAAATCTCGAGTTTGGCACGAGTTCGTGCTGCGGGAGCACCACAAGCCATGGTGCAGGAGTAACATTTCCCTCTCTGGGCCGTCGGGACTGAGCTTCAGCGCCTTACTACACCTACCTTTGAGTCAATAACATGTGGACCCGATAGGTGACTGGTCCACATGTAATGCTCCCGTAGGCAGAGGGGCAGTGGGGCCAAGAGGGGTGAGGCGCAGGTTGGGGGACGTGTGGTTTTATGGGTTCGAGCGGCGTCGTGGGAATCGCGGGTGGCTGTGGTAGAAACTTGATGCTCGCCGCATTTTAGGTGGCCCACATGTCATGCACACAAAGGCAGAGGGGCGGTGCCGCCTGATAATCCACAAGTATAGGGGATCGCAACAGTTTTCGAGGGTAGAGTATTCAACCCAAATTTATTGATTCGACACAAGGGGAGCCAAAGAATATTCTCAAGTATTAGCAGCTGAGTTGTCAATTCAACCACACCTGGAAACTTAATATCTGCAGCAAAGTGTTCAGTAGCAAAGTAATATGATAGTACTGATAACGGTAGCAAAAGGTAACAGTAGTAAAAGCAATGTTTTTGGTATTTTGTAGTGATGATAGCAATAGCAACGGAAAAGTAAATAAGCGAAGCACAATATATGGAAAGCTTGTAGGCAATGGATCAGTGATGGAGAATTATGCCGGATGCGGTTCATCATGTAACATTCATAACCTTGGGTGACACAGAACTAGCTCAAGTTCATTGATATAATGTAGGCATGTATTCCGAATATAGTCATACGTGCTTATGGAAAAGAACTTGCATGACATCTTTTGTCCTACCCTCCCGTGGCAGCGGGGTCCTTACGGAAACTAAGGGATATTAAGGCCTCCTTTTAATAGAGAACCGGAACAAAGCATTAACACATGGTGAATACATGAACTCCTCAAACTACGGTCATCACCGGTAAGTATCCCGATTATTGTCACTTCGGGGTTAACGGATCATAACACATAATAGGTGACTATAGACTTGCAAGATAGGATCAAGAACACTCATATATTGATGAAAACATAATAGGTTCAGATCTGAAATCATGGCACTCGGGCCCTAGTGACAAGCATTAAGCATAGCAAAGTCATAGCAACATCAATCTCAGAACATAGTGGACACTAGGGATCAAACCCTAACAAAACTAACTCGATTACATGATAGATCCCATCCAACCCATCACCGTCCAGCAAGCCTATGATGGAATTACTCACGCACGGCAGTGAGCATTATGAAATTGGTGATGGAGGATGGTTGGTGATGACGATGGTGACGGATTCCCCTCTCCGTAGCCCCGAATGGACTCCAGATCAGCCCTCGTGAGAGGTTTTAGGGCTTGGCGGCGGCTCCGTATCGTAAAACACGATGATTTCTTCTCTCTCATTTTTTTCTCCCTGAAACTCAATATATGGAGGTGGAGTTGGAGTCAGAGAGGCAACAGGGGGCCCATGAGGTAGGGGGGCGCGCCCCCACCCTCGTGGCAAGACGGTGGGCCCCCTGGCCTTCATCTTTGGCAGGTATTTTTCTTATTTTCTGAAAAGTGTCTGCGTGAAGTTTCAGGTCATTTCAAGAACGTTTGCTCCTGCACATAAATAACACCGTGGTAATTCTGCTGAAAACAACGTCAGTCCGGGTTAGTTCCATTTAAATCATGCAAGTTAGAGTCCAAAACAAGGGCAAACGTGTTTGGAAAAGTAGATACGTTGGAGATGTATCAACTCCCCCAAGCTTAAACCTTTGCTTGTCCTCAAGCAATTCAGTTGACAAACTGAAAATGATAAAGAAAAACTTTTACAAACTCTGTTTGCTCTTGTTGTTGTAAATATGTAAAGCCAGCATTCAAGTTTTTAGCAAAGATTATAACTAACCACATTCGCCATAACGCATAGGTCTCAAGTTTACTCATATCAATAGCATAATCAACTAGCGAGCCATAATAATAAAACTCAGATGACAACACTTTCTCAAAACAATCATAATATGATATAACAAGGTGGTATCTCGCTAGCCCTTTCTAAGACTGCAAAACATAAATGCAGAGCACCTTTAAAGACCAAGGACTGACTAGACATTGTAATTCATGGTAAAAGAGATCCAGTCAAGTCATACTCAATGTAAACTAACAATAATGAATGCAAATGACAGCAGTGCTCTCCAACTGGTGCTTTTTAATAAGAGGATGATGACTCAGCATAAAAGTAAATAGATAGGCCCTTCGCAGAGGGAAGCAGGGATTTGTAGAGGTGCCAGAGCTCGGTTTTGAAACAGAGGTGAATACTATTTTGAGTGGTATACTTTCATTGTCAACATAACAACCAAGAGATGGCGATATCTTCCATGCTACACACATTATAGGCAGTTCCCAAACAGAATGGTAAAGTTTATACTCCCCTTCCACCACAAGCATCAATCCATGGCTTGCTCGAAATAACGAGTGGCTCCAACTAACAAGAGTCCTATGGGGAGTTTTGTTTGCAATTATTTTGATTTAGTTTGCATGAAGCATGGGACTGGGCATCCCGGTGACCAGCCATTTATCTCGTGAGTGAGGAGCGGAGTCCACTCCTCTTGAGAATAACCCGCCTAACATGGAAGATACAGACAACCCTAGTTGATACATGAGCTATTCGAGCATACAAAACAGGATATTTATTTGAAGGTTTAGAGTTTGGCACATACAAATTTACTTGGAACGGCAGGTATATACCGTATATAGGTAGGTATAGTAGACTCATGTGGAATAACTTTGGGGTTTAAGGAGTTTGGGTGCACAAGCAGTATTCCCGCTTAGTACAGGTGAAGGCTAGCAAAAGACTGGGAAGCGACCAGCTAGAGAGCGACAACAGTCATGAACATGCATTAAAATTAATCAACATCGAATGCATGCATGAGTAGGATATAATCCACCATGAACATAAATATCGTGAAGGCTATGTTGATTTTGTTTCAACTACATGCGTGAACATGTGCCAAGTCGAGTCACTTAAATCATTTAGAGGAGGATACCACCCTATCATACCACATCATAACCATCTCAATAGCATGTTGGCACGCAAGGTAAACCATTATAAATCATAGCTAATCAAACATGGCACAAGAAACTATGATCTCTATTTGTCATTGCAAACATGTTTATTCATAATAGGTCGAATCAAGAACGATGAACTAATCATATTTACAAAAAAAAGAGGTCGAGTTCATACCAGCTTTTCTCATCTCGGCCAGTCCATCATATATCATCATAATTGCCCTTCACTTGCACGACCGAACGATGTGAATAATAATAATAATGCATGTGCATTGGACTAAGCTGGAATCTGCAGGCATTCAATAAACAAGAGAAGACAAGACAATATGGGCTCTTTTGTCAGATCAACAATAATGCATACAAGAGCCATTTCAACAATTTAATTATGGTCTTCTCCTATCGACCCCCAAAGAAAAGAAATAAAACTATTTACACGGGAAAGTTCCCAACAAGCAAAAGAAGAACAAGAAATCTTTTTGGGTTTTCTTTTTAATTATTACTACAAGCATGGAAATAAACTAATTAAAAGCTACATCTATTTTTTTGGTTTTTACTAAGGTTTTTTAAACACACAAGAAGAAAGCATAAAAAGGAAAATAGACTAGCATGGATGATACAATGAAAAAGTATGAGCACCGACATCTAGCAATGAGTGTGTGAGCTTAAATGTAATGTCCTTGAGAAATACGTACTCCCCCAAGCTTAGGCTTTTGGCCTAAGTTGGTCTATGGCCACGGCTAGCCTGGCGGATATCCATAATAATAGTTGGGGTCGTACTAGGAAGAAGAGGAGGAAGGCTCCGATTGCCATTGGCTGACAATCATCTCCGGATCCCACTGGTAATTAGACTGTCATGAAGGATCAAATTGTGGTTCCGGCTCTGGCTCCTCGGCTGGTGCAGGGTTCCGGTAGGCGTGGATAGCCGGCAATGGAACAAGGTACGTGCCTACAGTCAAATCAAACAAAGAAGGAGCAGGCAAGGTAATAGTCTCAGGATGATGTTTATTAAAGAACAATTGATATTTAAGCTCTCCTTCCCTATTCTTAACAATAAAATCATGTGCCACCATACTTTTATAATCTAAATAAACACGAGGCCGCACTTTTTCTTCCTTCCCAGCATGCTTAATAGGTATGTTAAAATGTGCAGCTAGGCGTGTAGCATAGATGCCTGCAAAGATGGGGCCCTTGGTACGGTTCAGACTTAACCGTTTGGCAATAATGCCGCCCATACTAAAAGAGTTATCACCGCATAAACCGTGGTGCAAAATAATAATATCAGGGATACTCAGGTCTCCATAGTTTCCGCGACCAATTAAGCAACAACTAGCAAATAAAGCAAAGTAGCGTAAAATAGGAAAGTGTATGCTAGTGATTCATGCATCGGAAACCTTACTTGTTTCCCCTACAATGATAGTGTCGATAAATCCCTCCACATCATCGCGATGTGGTTCTTCTGTATTGCCCTCAAAAGGGACTAAACAAATCCGACAGAAATCATAAAGTGACATCTCCTTATGCTCATCATATAAATGAAACTCCACCGTAGGTGGTGAGTTCCTAGAATGAAAATGAAATTTTTGCACAAAGGTATTTGTGAGCAAGAGATACTGATCGCATTGGTCGTGGAGGAAAGCGGTAAGGCCTGCAGTCTGAGCCAACTCATGAAAATCTTCATAAATCCCGGCTGCTCTCAAGAAATCCTCGGAAGGCCATTCACACGCCCGAACCTTTGCGGTGCGAGGCAAATTATATTTAGGCTTCAGTGCCTTCTCCTTCGAGCTTTGGCTCGATGAGCCCCTCAAAAGTCTCCTCATCATTTTCTGAAAAAATCTGAAATGTTTAGTAACTTCAAAATAAAAGTAAACCAAACTCAATAATATTGATAGCAACTACTCCTACAAGTGCCTAGGGCCTATATCATGCATCAAAACTACTTTTGACCATATAAATTTGACATGCAAGCTCAAGAACAGGGTCACCTAAGCAGCAAAAATTTGCAATGAATAAAGCACTGGAACAAAAACTAATTGGACCAATGGAGGAGTCACACACCAAGGAACAATCTCCCTAAGCAGTTTTGTGAGAGGTGCTTTGAGCAAGGAGATCGAAAATGGTAGCAAAATGAGCTTGGACTCGGGTTTGAGCTGGTTTTTCGTGTTTGGGGAGGAAGAAGGAGTGTATGGGTGCGAGAATAAGTGGAGGAAGGCCACCGTGGGCCCACAAGGCAGGGGGCGTGCCCTCCACCCTCGTGGGCAGGTGGTTGACCCCCCTGGTGTGTTCTCAGTTCCATAAATCCTCAAATATTCTAGAAAAAATCATGTTTAATTTTCAGGGCATTTGGAGAACTTTTATTTTCGGGGTATTTTTATATTGCACGGATAATCAGATAACAGACAAAAAATACTATTTTTATTTTATTTTATATAAATAACAGAAAGTAAAAGGAGGGTACAACAGGTTGTGCCTTCTAGTTTCATCCATCTCATGATCATCAAAAGGAATCCACTAACAAGGTTGATCAAGTCTTGTTAACGAACTCATTCCGAATAACATGGAACGGGAGAAATTTCGAATAACACTATGTTACCTCAACGGGGATACGCACATCGCCACTAATAAGAATATCATATTTCTTCTTGACAGTAGGAAGAGGAAATTCAAAACCTCCAAATATAATCGATGGAATTTTCCAATAGAGTTGATACTATGAACTTGAGGTTGTTTCCTCGGAAAGTGTACCGTATGCTCATTACCATTAACATGAAAAGTGACATTGCCTTTAGTGAAATCAATAACAGCCCCTGCAGTATTCAAAAAGGGTCTTCCAAGAATAATAGACATACTATCATCCTCGGGAATATCAAGAATAACAAAGTCTGTTAAAATAGTAACGTTTGCAACTACAACAGGCACATCCTCACAAATACTGACAGGTATAGCAGTTGATTAATCAGCCATTTGCAAAGATATTTCAGTAGGTGTCAACTTATTCAAATCAAGTCTACGATACAAAGAGAGAGGCATAACACTAACACCGGCTCCAAGATCACATAAAGCAGTTTTAACATAGTTTCTTTTAATGGAGCATGCTATAGTGGGTACTCCTGGATCTCCAAGTTTCTTTGGTATTCCACCCTTAAAAGTATAATTAGCAAGCATGGTGGAAATTTCAGCTTCCGGTATCTTTCTTTTATTTGTAATAATATCTTTCATATACTTAGCATAAGGATTAGTTTTGAGCATATCAGTTAATCGCATACGTAAAAAGATAGGTCTAATCATTTCAGCAAAGTGCTCAAAATCCTCATCATCCTTTTTCTTGGATGGTTTAGGAGGAAAGGGCATGGGTTTCTGAACCCATGGCTCTCTTTCTTTATCGTGTTTCCTAGCAACACTTTCTTATCATAACGTTGATTCTTTGATTGTGGGTTATCAAGATCAATAGCAGGTTCAATTTCTATATCATTGTCATTACTAGGTTGAGCATCATCATGAACATTATCATTAACATTATCACTAGTTTCAGGTTCATTACCAGATTGTGTTTCAGCATCAGAAATAGAAATATCATTTGAATTCTCAGGTGTTTCAACAATAGGATCACTAGAAGCATGCAAAGTCCTATGATTTTTCTTTTTCTTCTTTTTAGAAGAACTAGGTGCATCTATATTATTTCTCTGAGAATCTTGCTCAATTCTTTTAGGATGGCCTTCAGGATACAAAGGTTCCTGAGTCATTCTACCACCTCTAGTCATAACTCTAACAGCATTATCATTATTCTTACTGTTCAATTCATTGAGCAAATCGCTCTGAGCTTTAAGTACTTGTTCTACTTGAGTGGTAACCATAGAAGCATGTTTACTAATAAGTTTAAGTTCACCTTTAACATTATCCATATAATCACCCAAGTGTCCAAGCATATTTGAATTGTATTTCAATTGTCTACCAAAATAAGCATTAAAATCTTCTTGCTTAGCCATAAATTTATCAAACTCATCTAAGCATGGGCTAGCAATTTTAGTAAATGGGATTACAGCTTTATCATATCTATAGAGAGAATTTACCTTTACTACCCGTGTCGGGTTATCAAGACCATGAGTTTCTTCAATAGGTAAAGGATTAAGATTATGTGTTTCTTCAATAGGCGGTAAATTAAGACCGTGTATTTCTTCAATAGGAGGTAAATTCTTAACATCTTCAGCTTTAATACCCTTTTCTTTCATAGATTTCTTTACCTCTTGCATATCTTCAGGACTGAGAAATAGAATACCCTCTTCTTCGGAGTTGGTTTAGGAATAGGCTCAGGAATTGGCTCCAGAGGTGTCCAATTATTTTCATTTGTTAACATATTATTCAATAGAATTTCAGCTTCATCCGGTGTTCTTTCCCTGAAAACAGAACCAGCACAACTATCCAGGTAATCTCTGGAGGCATCGGTTAGTCCATTATAAAAGATACCAAGTATTTCATTTTTCTTAAGAGGATGATCAGGCAAAGCATTAAGTAATTGGAGAAGCCTCCCCCAAGCTTGTGGGAGACTCTCTTCTTCAATTTGCACAAAATTATATATATATATATCCCTTAAAGCAGCTTGTTTCTTATGAGCAGGTAAATATTTAGCAGAGAAGTGATAAATCATATCCTAGGGATTACGCACACAACCAAGATCAAGAGAATTAAACCATATCTTAGCATCACCCTTTAATGAGAACGCAAAAATTTTAAGGATGTAAAAGTAGCGAGTTCTCTCATCTTTAGTGAACAGGGTAGCTATATCATTCAGTTTAGTAAGATGTGCCACAACAGTTTCAGATTCATAACCATGAAAAGGATTAGATTCAACCAAAGTAATTATATCAGGATCAACAAAGAATTCATAATCCTTATCAGTAACAAAGATAGGTGAAGTAGCAAAAGCAGGGTCAGGTTTCGTTCTAGCATTTAGAGATTGCTTACTCCATTTAGCTAATAATCTTTTAAGTTCAGTTCTATTTCTGCAAGCTAAAATGGCTAAAGAAGCATCTTGATCAAATACATAACCCTTAGGAATAGCAAGTGGTTCTTCATCATCACTTTCATCAGTATCATCAAATTCAATATTTTCAATTTCCCTAGCCCTAGCAAGTTGTTCATCAAGAAATTCACTAAGTGGCATAGTAGTATCAGCCATAGAGGTAGTTTCATCATAAGTATCATGCATAGCAGAAGAGGCATCATCAATAACATGCGACATATCAGAACGAATAGCAGAAGCAGGTGTAGGTGTCGCAAGCTTACTCAAAACAAAAGGTGAATCAAGTGCAGAGCTAGATGGCAGTTCCTTACCTCCCCTCGTAGTTGAGGGATAGATCTTGGTTTTTGGATCTCTCAAGTTCTTCATAATGATAAGCAGATATATATCCCAAGTGACTCAAAGAATAGAGCTATGCTCCCCGGCAACGGCGCCAGAAAATGGTATTGATAACCCACAAGTATAGGGGATCACAACAATTTTCGAGGGTAGAGTATTCAACCCAAATTTATTGATTCGACACAAGGGGAGCCAAAGAATATTCTCAAGTATTAGCAGATGAGTTGTCAATTCAACCACACCTGGAAACTTAATATCTGCAGCAAAGTGTTCAGTAGCAAAGTAATATGATAGTAGTGATAACGGTAGCAAAAGGTAACAGTAGTAAAAGCAATATTTTTAGTATTTTGTAGTGATGATAGCAATAGCAACGGAAAAGTAAATAAGCGAAGCACAATATATGGAAAGCTCGTAGGCAATGGATCGGTGATGGAGACTTATGCCAGATGCGGTTCATCATGTAACAGTCATAACCTAGGGTGACACAGAACTAGCTCCAGTTCATTGATATAATGTAGGCGTGTATTCCGAATATAGTCATACGTGCTTATGGAAAAGAACTTGCATGACATCTTTTGTCCTACCCTCCCGTGGCAGCGGTGTCCTTACGGAAACTAAGGGATATTAAGGCCTCCTTTTAATAGAGAACTAGAACAAAGCATTAACACATGGTGAATACATGAACTCCTCAAACTACGGTCATCACCGGTAAGTATCCCGACTATTGTCACTTCGGGGTTAACAGATCATAACACATAATATGTGACTATAGACTTGCAAGATAGGATCAAGAACACTCATATATTGATGAAAACATAATAGGTTCAGATCTGAAATCATGGCACTCGGGCCCTAGTGACAAGCATTAAGCATAGCAAAGTCATAGCAACATCAATCTCAGAACATAGTGGACACTAGGGATCAAACCCTAACAAAACTAACTCGATTACATGATAGATCCCATCCAACCCATCACCGTCCAGCAAGCCTACGATGGAATTACTCACGCACGGCGGTGAGCGTCATGAAAATGGTGATGGAGGATGGTTGGTGATGACGATGGCGACGGATCCCCTCTCCGGAGCCCCGAACGGACTCCAGATCAGCCCTCCCGAGAGGTTTTAGGGCTTGGCGGCGGCTCCGTATCGTAAAACATGATGATTTCTTCTCTCTCATTTTTTTTCTCCCCGAAACTCAATATATGGAGGTGGAGTTGGAGTCGGAGAGGCAACAGGGGGCCCATGAGGTAGGGGGCGCGCCCCCCACCCTCGTGGCAAGACGGTGGCCCCCCTGGCCTTCATCTTTGGTAGGTATTTTTCTTATTTTCTGAAAAGTGTCTCCGTGAAGTTTCAGGTCATTCCGAGAACATTTGCTCCTGCACATAAATAACACCATGGTAATTCTGATGAAAACAGCGTCAGTTCGGGTTAGTTCCATTCAAATCATGCAAGTTAGAGTCCAAAATAAGGGCAAAAGTGTTTGGAAAAGTAGATACGTTGCAGACGTATCAACGCCGAGAGGGGTGAGGTGCACGTCGGGGGGCGTGGTGCCGTGGGTTGGAGAGGCGTCGTGGGAATCACGAGATGAAACGTGATGGTTGTCATAGTTGAACTTCCATGAACAAGCTGTCATGTCTATGGACACATGCACTGCATACCGATCACTGGAAGGAGTAGCAGACAAAGCTATATATGCGGATAAATAGTTCCTTATAGTAAAACGGACCCATGCTACTACTCTGTTCCAAAGACATGCACACCATCGAAATAGTCCATCTATATCAATATACACCGAGAGGGAATAATTTTTTACAAGAGAGGAAATAGTTCATCCATCCATAATGCCCTCCTGCTGGTGCAACCTCTTCTTCTTCTTCTTCTTCTTCTTCTTCTTCTTCTTCTTCTTCTTCTTCTTCTCATTCTCTGTGGGAGACGGCTTCGCAACAAGCTCTTTGGACCTTGCAGCTATCTCGAAGCTCACACGGGCATCGAGGGCAGCATATTTTATCTCCTCGTATGTCAAGGGATAATTCTCCCATCCAGACGACCTTAATGCCACCGTCTCATCACCCTTCTGAAGATTTGTACCGAGCACAAAATTTGCTACGTTGAATAGGATGGTGTCTGTTTATCACAATCTTCTACAAGAATTTTGATTCTGGTTTGTAGGTCAGCGATCCTTTTCAAATCAAGGTTGTACGGCTCCAGCTTTTGTTTGTCTCCTTCGATGGCTTCCCCACAGAAGTATACGTCCTCCCAAGACAAGAAATCGTGAAGCTCACCTGGTATGGAGGGCGAGTGTATGATGTGGTACACCAAAACATCATCTTCGTGGCACAGCTGAAGGATGGCGGCGCGCTGGATCTTCCGAGGGGCACGCTCCGTGTACTCTGCCTCGAGACCGATAACCCTCGTCTCTACCTTTTCGAGGGAGTTGGATACATTGTTGAGCCACTGCCGAACAACCCTTGGGTGGACGGTGACGGTGGCAACTATGCGCATCGAGCCTTCGACGAGGACATGTTGGACGCTAAAAACCTGCATCTCGATCTCATTCGCCATTTGGAACCGCTGGAACGAAGGGCTATGGTTTGGAGAATTAGGATTAGATGGCTAGTCTAGTTGAAGTAGTAGATGATTATTTAAAGAGGTTAAAACAATGTGAACGCAGTGGGGTATGGATGCAAATGAAGATGAAGGGAAGGTGAAGAAGCTGAGGAGAATTGGTTCCCGATGGAGAAGTAAATGGGAGAAGTGGCGTGCAGGCAGTTGATTAGACGGCTAGGTAGACTAAACGAAAAGGCTATGCGGGTAGACTAATGAGTCGTACCTGTTCGTGTACGTGCCCATCCTTCTTGATAGGTGGGACCTATGCAAATAGATAAAAAATGTGTCATAGTTTTTTTAGCGCGTGAGTGGGAGACACAATATTCTTTGGTTAAGGAATACTCCCTCCATTTAGGTGAGTATAATTCACCTTATGAAAATCAGGTTTTCCCAAAACCTTTAGGCGTGGAGCATTAACTTCCTGCTCGATCCCCTCCCAGCCTCGTTAGCCAGCGTTCTCTTCCTCTGCTGCCATGTTCTACCTTTCCATTTTTCCTCTTCTCAAGTGTGGAACGATCTGCATGCCGTCCTTGATGCACCAGAACAACCACTGGATGCATCACGACAGGGCGTTGATTGGGCATGCACGAGAATTTGGTTCTGCTCGCAATATGGATGATACCTGAACGATGAAGTGAACAGGCATGCTAGCACGGGAGACCTATTTCCGCTATACAATACTGGAGTACTCATGTTCCTACTAGTAGGAGTAGTAGTAGTACACCTGTGGTACACTTGATGGTCAAAATACTATTCATCCGGTCCTCACAGTGAAGTGACAACACCCTGCGCCTGACACTAGCCCAGGCGGCGTGTTCGGGTTACCAAAGTCAACCTCACCCTGTGCACTGTGCAGTCTGTCACCGCTGCTGTACAGCACATTGGTGCCTCGCCTCGTCTCCCTCTCCGCTCCCATAGCACCACTCCATCTCCATCTCCGTCTCCGTCTCCATCTCACTGTGCCCCCGCGTACCGTCGCCTCACTCGCCTCCCCCAGTACCACTACTACCTCGCTAGCCACTCCAGCACCGACATCCTTCTCCCCCGTAAATCAAGCCCCCTTCCAAACTCCACCATGGCCGAACGCGAACCGTGCAGCATCCATATGAGCCGCGATTGGAGCAATCTCCCCAGTGACATCCTCGACCTCTGTTGTTCGTGTATGGATATGTTGAGCGCCCTGCGGCTGGCTGCATGCTCGAGGGACATGCACACGGCCATCGTCGAAGCGAGGCCTAAGCTTTTCAAGACACCCTGCTTACTGCTATCTGGTCTTGCGAGATTCGCTCACCATGATACGGAGGCGTGCATGATGCTCCTCGACTTCAATCCGATCTCCATTAGCCGAAACTTCTTTGCAGGTATGTAGTGGGTCGCCGTACATCATTTCCCTCGACATCGATCCGATCACCATCGCCCAAAACTTCTTGGCAGGTATGTACTGGGTCGGCATGAAATCCCACTGGATGGCTGCCTTCAGAGAAGATGGTAAAAAGTTGGTGCTCGTGAACTTCCAGACCTCCCATGAGATTATCCTTCCTCCGTTGGATTATATAGAGTATTACCATCGCGGTCCAAGTCATCTAGATTACTATGTCAGTTGGGCGGACCTTGTTTTGCAGAAGATTGTAGAAACATGCACCTCACTGTTGGTTTCATCTAACCATACATTAGGGAAGCAAATGTGCATATGGAGAACTCTATATTTGGAAGTAGTGAAATCCTGGCTTACCATGTGTACATACGTATATTCGCCCTTCAACAATCAATGGCTAGAATAATATCCTCACAAAAATTTTGCCCACAGAACACGAGTATATAACAATGCATGGTCTGTTAGTTACCTTGAAGAATTTGTTTGTGAGGACAGAACATGATTACATAACATGCATGACATGGTAGTTTCCTGTGAAGAATCGATTGCGAGATAACATGAGTATAACCGTGCATGGCACTTCTATATTTTCGAACCCAGTATACATTTCCCTGTATTTTCCTCCCAGTTCCAACAGGGACATATCAATGTTGTTTCTTGCATTATCCTACTCATACTCTGAACAATGCTGATCTTACATTAACAATGCCTGTCCTTTTTGATATGATGCAGTGTCCCTACAGTTACTGCCCTTTGTAATCACACCACCTTTGCCAAAAACAGGGAAGCACAACCGGTTCCCCGCTCGATCAGACGACGACAAAAGACTGATGATCACTCGGACACATGAGCCGGAAAAGTTATATTGCAAAACCCCCACTATATACAAGCACCGTGTAATACGTGAGTATCCGGACAATGGCTTTTACGTCTATGAGCAGGATACCAGCTTGTTGGGGCCTTTAGGATTTTTTTAGTTGGAGGCGGGTAAACAGCCTTGGTTCACACTCTCTGTTTCTCGGACTCAATTATCCGATTAACCAGGAGATCACCGTTGGCAAGGACCTTGATGGCAAAGAGGCTCTGTTTGCTATGGAAAACTGTGTCTACACGGCGAGCCCTAGGAGTTCGGGAGCAAACTCCCCTGATTATCAACAATACAGCCTACAACCAAAAGAAGGTGAGAATGACAAAGGCATCCGGATTAACTTTGATCCTTGGATGTCTCAATTACGACAGGCAGTGATGTGGTTCAAGCCTTCAGGTTGATAGGTAATTGGGCTGTTGCATCGAAAGGGTGGAGTACTGGTGTCTCCGGATCACTGGTCGCTGAAGCAGGGCTGCAAATTATGATGGTGTTGGATCATCTCTTCGAATGACTTTGTTGTCTTTGCTGCTGGTTCTGGATGGGTAGTTCTTTCTTTTGTTATGCATATTCCTTGTCATTTGGTCATCCTCGTCTATGTCACTCTTACTATGTAATAGTTGCTTCTGTTTAGAATGTCATTCTCGTCTGGATCACGAGAGTCTGAGCGCTACAGATGGGTGGGTTTTGGTGGTGTAGCAAGACTTCTTATGAACTATCATGTCTTGCTGTTTATGTCAGTAGTAGTCACTAGTAAGTGTTTGAATGTTGTATATATCGTTGTTTCGAACTATTTATTGTCTCGAACTACTGGTGGGCTAAATGAGGGCATCACCATTCTCTAGTGTTCAGAGTATATCTCCTTTTTTAAAGTTATATAATTTGAGCTCAGTGTCTTTTCGATGATGTACACTTGTTTGGGCCAGTGAGGTGTCGTTGAATATGGGCCGAATAGTAACGCAATGCCAAACAGGTCAATCATGACTCTCAGGCCGGGCTCTCAAAAGATCCTGAAAAAAAGGTCGGGCTCTCCAAAAAAGAAAGAATAAGGACTCTTAGGCCGACATGTGGGCGCCACCGGTGTTTTTGTGCGCTTGCGCGCCGAGAGCATATTTGCGCGTCGAAGTCTGTTCGCCACCAGCTGATTTCTTCGTCAGGTTCCGGACAACTTTCGACTGTAGTCGTGTGTTCGAATCTTCCCGGCGTTTGTTCTGCGATGGCGCGCTGGTGAGCTTTGATCGATGGCACCCAGGATGGGGCTCGGTGCCCTCTGAGCTTGAGTTTTTAACAAAGCTTACCTTCCACAGTATGCCTCGATGTGCTTGGAACAGCGAGTCCATGAACGAGCTTATCAACGACCTTGGAGGTGAGCTCGTAAGTATGTTTGTTCCTCCAGACAGCTGGGCTCTGACGGTTATGGCATGGATGAAGAAGCCGTCCACCATACCGAAGGTGATTGGTGTTGAGATACCGGTGCAGGAACCAGGGTTGTACTATTCGTCGCCACCAAGGCCGTCGTGGACCACGTTAGGGATGTACCTGTATCGAGTGTTCGTGCATTTCGAAGAAGTGGTCAATCCATCAATCGAAGTCCTGATGCCACCGCTGGTGCCAAGGTCCGTCGACGACGTCCTTTACAGGAGTCAACCTTAGACTTTCCCCATGTTGCTCGAAACGATGGATGGCACAGGGCCTACTCCATCGCGCGGCGGAGGCCACTGCTTCTTTGGGAGAAGAGGCAGGGCTGGCTGCCTGGATGTGCTCTAATTTGAGGTAACAACTGAATCTTGTCATATACTAGTTAAATCCGAGCTATGGGTGTGAAGCACTGATATGCCAGTACATTTGATTGTGACCTGTTCTAATTTTGTACCTGAACTATTTTTAGAAAGGGTTGTACGTCAACTTAATGTGCTAGCAGAACTTATTGTGTTGTCTGTCTGGTTTCTTTGCACAATATTCAAGATATTTCCCCATCATTGATAAAGACGATGAACCATTATGTACAACTTCGTTGGTTTCAACATAGCCCTTCCCGTAGCGATCCACTGCTTCCATCCTGATTGTGCCGCCTGCGTGAAATTTTTGTATGCAAGTTCAGTGTGCTATGATGTTCTATATGATTGTGTCAACTATATAAGTTTTTACTGAGCATCGGCAATGCATATGGCTGAAAGATGTATTTACGAGCATTGACTGATGGGTCTCTCTCTATCTCTCTCTCTCTCACACACACACACACGCACGTGCGCGTGCACACACACAAGTGGGAGCCGTTGAATTATTTATTTGCTTGTGACAGCTTTTAATTAGGTTCCACTGTAATCTAACTTTTTTCTTAAGTTATTAATTGAGCTCAGTGACTTCAAAAAGTTGTAGAGAAGCTTTGTTTGGGCCTTTCCGGTGTCGCTGAATGTGGGCCGAGTAACCATGTTAGGTTGTACTGTACCACACAGGCCTTTTTTTACAACATCACCAATGCAACTGGGCCGACAGTTGTACACAATATCCGGGTCAACTTGTTATTCTTCGCCCCGCTGAGCTGCAAACTTTCCTAGGAGGTATGCATTAGGCTTAACAAGAAAATGGACTTTAAGAAATAATAAATGGGATGTAATTATAATAACTGGACAGTTACTATGCACCAAACACGTAATTAGTTTGAAAAATATATTATTTTTGGAATTTGAAATTTTTAATTTCATTACTTGTTGCGTGCGCAATATTTCGTTGGATTTTAATGTAATACAACTTTATTTTGAAATTATATTTAACCTGACTAGAAATTTCGGATAAAAATATTTCGGATCCCATCAAAATGTGGGAATTTTTTTTGAATTCTGTTTTGAGCGGTTGTTTGAAATTATTAATCGTTGTCCTAGCTAGAAGTTGGGCTGTACTTTTAACAAATTGTAAATGGGTTGTAGTAAATTCCATTAGAATTAAAAAATGGGATGTACATTCTTTCAAATCGCAAATGGGCTATATTTTCTCTACCAAATCCGAGCTGTGGGCCTACTAAGTTGACGCGTACCAATGGCTTTGTCAACTTAGTCAATATAAACGATTCTAGTTGCAGTGATCGTACGATGTCCATCCAACGGCCGTAGTGCTTCTTCAACCTCTGGTCTTCTTGCTCTAGCCGCCCAAAGTAGCGCCGGTCGTGTCGCATGCTCCTGCCTCCCGTGGCCGGATGTGATGCCGCGGAGGCCTCACCGCCCCGTACTACTCCCACTGCTGGCCAGACCATCCCTATACTCACCCACACCCCCTGTTATTCTGCGGCGACGGCAGCCTCACACCGCAATCGAACTAGTGAACCCTCGTACTACTCTCCGCGCGGGCTTCCACTCCTGCGTGTTCCCTGGCTCCGCGTCGTCCCCTTCCTAGGCCTCGCCATCGTCCAGACCACCGCCCTGGTGCTCTCGGCGCGGCGTGGTCAATGACCGACTTCCATCGGAAGAGTACTGTACGTGGAGAGGCTGACAGCTAGGTCCAGGCGGCTGCAAGGAAGTACCTCCTTATTATGCGCAAAATAATTATTCCTCCACCTGACAGCAGGGACCCATCGGACGGGCCCTTATTTGGCGAAAAAACGTTCCCCCTGACTGCTAAGACCCACCGGACGGGCCAGCGTATTTTGCGAAAAAACGTTCCCCTCGCTGTCAGCTTGGACCCACCGAAAGTGCCTCCTTATTACGCACAAAAAAAAATGAATACTCCCCTTGCTAGCTGGGATCCACCATGGTGGGAGGCTGACTTGTGGGCCTACTAAGTTGACTGGGACGGGGGCCTTTGTCAACTTTAGTCAATATGAACGATTCTAGCTCCAGTGACAGTACGATGTCCATCCAATGGCCGTAGTGCTTCTTCAACCTCTGGTCTTCTTGCTCCAGCCGCCCAAAGCAGCGCCGGTCGTGCCGCATGCTCCTGCCTCCCGTGGCCGGCTATGCTACCGCGGAGGCCTCACCGCCCCCTACTATTCCCACCGCTGGCCAGGCCCTGCGGTGACGGCAGCCTCACACCGCAGCCAAACCAGTGAACCCTCGTACTCCTCTCCGCGCGGGCTTCCGCTGCCGCGTCTTCCCCGGCTCCCCGTCGTCCCCTTCCTAGGCCTCACCGTCGTCCACCGCACTGGTGCTCTCGGCGAGGCGTGGTCAACATGGTCAAGGAACGACTTCCATCGAACATGGACTGTACATGGAGAGGCTGATAGCTGGGTCCACGGCCGCAGCAAGGAAGTGCCTCCTTATTACGTGGAAAATAATGATTCCTCCACCTGACAGCTGGGACCCACCGGACGGGCCACTGTATTTCGCGGAAAAAAACGTTTCCCCCTGACTGCTGGGACCCACCAGCTACATCTTCGCAAGCAAGGAAGTGCGTCCGGGCAAAAAAAGATTCGCCCCCCTGACTGCTGGGACCCACCAGCTATATCTTCGCAGGCAAGGAAGTGCCTGATAGTCGGGACCCACTTGGTCGAAGCGTACGTAGCGTTGTCATTCTGGTCGCGAACGTGTACATACATATATACTGGTGGATGTAGAGGCGCGCACGTGTCATAGTAGAGGTGTGTACGTGTCGTAGTAGAGGCGCGCACGTAGCATGTACACGTACGTACAGCGGTCAGGGTGCAAGAAAGAAAATACGGCCACGTATGTGTACATATGGGCGGGGTCTCGAACGCCTACTCGCGCATACGTACGGCCAGGGCTCGTGTACATGGCTGGGTTGGAACGGAGAAACATCATCGTCGTGTTCATGGGGAGGCAACGGAATGCGTCGTGTTCATCGGGAGGCAACAGAACGTGTGGGAGCCAATCAGCTGGGTCGGAACGGAATGCGTGGTGGTGTTCATCGGGAGGGCTTGGACAGAACAGGCGATGGAAATGAGGCTTAGCGTACTGCACAACGGAGGAAACGGACCTCCTACGTTCGAAACGGGGTCCTGTTGATTGGGAGGGGTCTGGCGTACTGCAAAACGGAGGAAACGAACCTCCTACGGTCGAAATGGGGGTCCTGTTGATCGGGAGGGGTGTGGCGTAATGCGAAAAGGAGGAAATGGACCTCCTACGGTCGAAACGGGGGTCCTGTTGATCGGGAGGGGTGTGGTGTACCGCAAAACGGATGAAACAGACCTCCTACAGTCGAAACGGGGTCCTGTTCATCGGGAGGGGTGTGGCATACCACAAAACGGGACTCCACGGGATATTGTTCATCTCCACCGTCGACCTCCTCCAGCCTCCACGGGCTACCGTCGACCTCCTCTAGCCTCCACGGGCTCATGTTCATCCAGCCTCCACCGCGCGCTACTCCACCGGCTACTGTTCAACCACCCCTCCACGGGCACCCCTCCACCGTCTACTGTTTATCTAGCCCTCCACACCACGGGGTCCTGTTCAACCACCCCTCCACGGGCACCCCTCCATCGTCTACTGTTCATCCAGCCCTCCACCACACCACGGGGTCCTGTTCATCTAGAGGCAACGCCACCGCTCACT
>NC_041392.1:202430885-202459383 GCF_002162155.2 Triticum dicoccoides
GGCTTCAATTAGCAGCAGTAGCGAAGGAATCGCTCGATCGGGTTCAGTTAACAGCCATCGATCGATCGGTCGGGTTCAGTAACGCGTAGCCTGTAGTGCAATCGCTCGGGTTCAGTTAGAGCCCAACGCCTCGCTTGGGTTCAGTTAGAGCCAACGCCTCGCACACACGCGCATACGTGTACGAGAAACGCGCATCGCTCGGCCCCCGACCTCCCACCGTAATCGGGAACTCCCCGAAATTTTCCTCGCCCTCGCTTCTACCACGGTTTTTTCCGTCATGGATGGCCCAAAGAATGTCATGCAACTGCTTCTCCGGCCCGCCCAAGTCGAAAAGCCCATTTTCTATCATGATTTTTTGTCATAGAAGTAGGAGCCCACCACATCTATGATGATACCGGGTTTTGTCACAATTATCGTCATAGAAGTGTCATATGTATAACAGAAAAAAATTCGTTCGGCCCAAAATGTCACGGATGTGTCTTTTTTTTGTAGTGTGTGTCCAGTGACTTATTGCATGTTTGCTTATTTAAGGATGTTGTAGCATGTAAATTTGATGCAACTAAGGTTTATTCACCAATGTTAGGATGGTTTAATGATGAACATTGTCAATCTTTTGAAATGAAAAGAGCTTCACTTATATGTGCAAACTGAGTTGCAATATTTTCATGCCTTCTACTTCTTGTGATAATTTTTTGGCCTAAGATTTTATGAACTATGAAGGTTACTCATGTATACATGTGTCATATGTGCAAAAATCAAGGGAAGTAAAAATGGATGACATATACATATACAACATGTAGACCTTGTCTCTTTTGTTAGCCACATTTCAGATTAAGCAACGGCGAGTACGGCTTTGTTTTCAAGAAGAGGAGGATGATGACATAACTACCTTGGATACGACCAAAAATATTGCATACATGCATATTTGTCAGGTGATTTCTAGTGCAAACTATTCAATAATCTATTTATGTTATCCAGAACAAAAATACTTCATACACTTTTGTGTTTTGTCTAATTGCATGTGTATGGGACGTTTGTACAATCCCCATATGAAAATAAGGGAAAAGGAGAAGTTTAGCTTCTGTTCAAAAAGTTCTCCCACGTTTTGGATTCAGATTTGGTCTGCACAGACATACCTGACTCAAAACGCCAACAACTTTTTCATACGGACTCCGAATTGGGTGATTCTTTTTTTTGTTGGAAAGTAGCTTTGGTGCTCTTTCCAACCCAATTGGATTCACCTTAAAATTCGTCTGGAGCGTTGAGATATCGACGAAACAATCTGACTCTACAGCAGAGTCCGAGTCAAACAACAAGTCCAAAGGTGTTGCATCACCTCCACTTGGGCCCATGAGCCTTGTACGACCTAGGGTTAGTTTTAGGCTGCCTTGGGACGTCCTCCCACCTCCTTGACCGCGACCCATTGCTCCTTGATATGTCTCCGTCGTATCTACTTTTCCAAACACTTTTGCCCTTGTTTTGGACTCTAACTTGTATGATTTGAATGGAACTAACCCGGACTAACGCTGTTTTCAGCAGAATTACCATGGTGTTATTTTATGTGCAGAAAACAAATATTCTCGGAATGACCTGAAACTCCACGGAACATCTTAGAAAAAACAATAAAAAAATCCTCACCAAAGATGAAGACCAGGGGGCCCACACCCTTGTCACGAGGGTGGGCCCCCCCTAGGGCGCGCCCCCCTACCTCGTGGGCCCCCTGTTGCGTCTCCGACTCCAATTCCACCTCCATATATTGAGTTTCGATGAGAAAAAAATTAGAGAGAAGAAATCATCGCGTTTTACGACACGGAGCCGCCGCCAAGCCCTAAAACCTCTCGGGAGGGCTGATCTGGAGTCCATTCGGGGCTCCGGAGAGGGGGATTTGTCGCCGTCGTCATCATCAACCATCCTCCATCACCAATTTCATGATGCTCACCGCCGTGCGTGAGTAATTGCATCGTAGGCTTGCTGGACGGTGATGGGTTGGATGAGATTTATCATGTAATCGAGTTAGTTTTGTTAGGGTTTGATCCCTAGTATCCATTATGTTCTGAGATTGATGTTGCTATGACTTTGCTATGCTTAATGCTTGTCACTAGGGCCCGAGTGCCATGATTTCAGATCTAAACCTATTATGTTTTCATGAATATATGTGAGTTCTTGATCCTATCTTGCAAGTCTATAGTCACCTATTATGTGTTATGATCCAGCAACCCCGAAGTGACAATAATCGGGACCACTCCCGGTGATGACCATAGTTTGAGGAGTTCATGTATTCACTATGTGCTAATGCTTTGTTCCGGTTCTCTATTAAAAGGAGGCCTTAATATCCCTTAGTTTCCAATAGGACCCCGCTGCCATAGGAGGGTAGGACAAAAGATGTCATGCGAGTTCTTTTCCATAAGCACGTATGACTATATACGGAATACATGCCTACATTACATTGATGAGTTGGAGCTAGTTCTGTGTCACCCTATGTTATGACTGTTACATGATGAATCGCATCCGGCATAATTATCCATCACTGATCCGGTGCCTACGAGTTTTCCATATACTGGTTCTCGCTTATTTACTTTCCCGCTGCTACTGTTACAATCACTAGAAAATACCAAAAACATTACTTTTGTTGTCTTTACTTTTGTTGCCGCTACCACCACTATCATATTACTTTGCTACTAAACACTTTGCTGCAGATACTAAGTTTCCAGGTGTGGTTGAATTGACAACTCGGCTGCTAATACTTGAGAATATTCTTTGGCTCCCCTTGTGTCGAATCAATAAATTTGGGTTGAATACTCTACCCTTGAAAGCTGTTGCTATTCCCTATACTTCTGGGTTATCAAGACCTTTTTCTGGCACCGTTGCCGGGGAGCATAGCTCTATTTTTTGAGTCACTTGGGATTTATATCTGCTTATCACTATGAAGAACTTGAGAGATCCAAAAACCAAGATCTATCCCTCAACTACGAGGGGAGGTAAGGAACTGCCATCTAGCTCTGCACTTGATTCACCTTCTGTTATGAGTAAGTTTGCGATACCTACATCTGCTTCTGCTATTCGTTCTGATATGTCACACGTTATTGATGATGCCACTTCTGCTATGCATGATACTACTGTGCCCCTTAGTGAATTTCTTGATGAACAAATTGCTAGGGCTAGAGAAAAAGAAATTATTGAATCTAAATACGATGATGATAGTGATGATGAAAATATGCCTGTTATTCCTGAAGGTTATCTTTTTGATATGGAATCTTCTGCCGCTATTTCTGCTTGCAAAGATAGATATAGGCTTAAGAGGTTATTAATTAAATGGAACAAGGAATCACTTAGAGATAGAATGAAACCCGACCCTGCTTTTGCTACTTCACCTATATGTGTTTCTGATAAAGATTATGAATTCTCTGTTGATCCTGATATAATTACTTTGGTTGAATCTGATCCATTTTATGGCTATGAATCTGAAACTGTTGTGGCACATCTTACTAAGTTAAATGATATAGCTGCCCTATTCACTAATGATGAGAGATCGCGTTACCTCTATATACTCAAAATATTTTCGTTCTCATTAAAGGGTGATGCTAAGATATGGTTTAATTCTCTTGATCCTGGTTGTGTGCGTAGTCCCCAGGATATGATTTATTACTTCTCTGCTAAATATTTCCCTGCTCATAAGAAACAAGCTGCTTTGAGGGAAATATACAATTTCGTGCAAATTAAAGAAGAGAGTCTCCCACAAGCTTGGGGGAGGCTTCTCAAGTTACTTAATGCTTTGCCTGATCATCCTCTTAAGAAACCTGAAATACTTGATATCTTTTATAATGGACTAACTGATGCTTCCAAAGATTACCTGGATAGTTGTGCTGGTTCTCTTTTCAAGGAAAGAACACCGGATGAAGCTGAAATTCTATTGAATAATATGTTGACAAATGAAAATAATTGGGCAGCTCCTGAGCCAGCTCCTGAGCCATGTCCTGCTCCAATTACTGAGCCTATTCCTAAACCAACTCTGAAGAAGAGAGGTGTTTTATTTCTCAGTCCCGAAGATATGCAAGAGGCAAAGAAATCTATGAAAGAAAAAGGTATTAAAGGTGAAGACGTCAAGAATTTACCTCCTATTGAAGAAATACACGGTCTTAATTCATCGCCTGTTGAAGAAACCTATGATCTCAATTATTTATTTACTGAAGAACCTCCTGATCCCGATATCCCGACACAGGTAGTAAAGGTAAATTCTCTCTATAGATATGATAAAGCTGAAGTCCCTCCTACTAAAATTGCTAGTCAATGCTTGGATGAGTTTGATAACTTTATGTATAAGCAAGATGACTTCAATGCTTATTTTGGTAGACAATTAAAAGAAAATGCTTATATGATTAGACGCTTGGGTGATTATATGGCTAATATTAAAGGTGAACTTAAACTTGTTAGCAAACATGCTTCTATGGTTACCACTCAAGTAGAACAAGTACTTAAGGCTCAAAAAGAAGTGCTTGATGAAATGAATAGAAAGAAAAATGATTATGCTGTTAGAGTGGCTACTAGAACTGGTAGAATGACTTAGGAACCTTTGTATACTAAAGGCCACCCTAAGAGAATCGAGCAAGATTCTCAAAGAAATAAAATTGATGTTTCTAGTTCTTCTAAAATGAAGAAGAAGAAAAATGATAGAACTGTGCAAACTTCTAGTGAACCTATTGCTGAACCACCTGATAATCCAAATGATATATCTATGTCTGATGCTGAAACACAATCTGGTAATGAACATGAACCTAGTAAAAATATTAATGATGATGTTCATGATGATGCTCAACCTAGTAATGATAATGATGTAGAAATTGAACCTGCTGTTGATCTTGATAACCCACAATCAAATAATCAACATTATGATAAAAGAGACTTTGTTGCTAGGAAACATGGTAAAGAAAGGGAACCTTGGGTCCAGAAACCCATGCCTTTTCCTTCGAAACCATCCAAGAAAAAGGATGATGAGGATTTTGAGCGCTTTGCTGAAATGATTAGGCCTATCTTTTTGCGTATGAGATTAACTGATGTGCTCAAAACGAATCCTTATGCTAAATATATGAAGGATATCATTACTAATAAAAGAAAGATACCGGAAGCTGAAATTTCCACCATGCTTGCTAATTATACTTTTAAGGGTGGAATACCAAAGAAACTTGGAGACCCGGAGTACCTACTATACCTTGCTCCATTAAAAGAAATTATATTAAAACTGCTTTATGTGATCTTGGAGCCGGTGTTAGTGTCATGCCTCTCTCTTTATATCGTAGACTTGATTTGAATAAGCCGACACCTACTGAAATATCTTTGCAAATGACTGATAAATCAACCGCTATACCTGTCGGTATCTGTGAGGATGTGCCTGTTGTGGTTGCAAACGTTACTATTTTAACGGACTTTGTTATACTTGATATTCCCGAGGATGATAGTATGTGTATTATTCTTGGAAGACCTTTTGTTAATACTTCAGGGGCTGTTATTGATTGCAACAAAGGCAATGTCACTTTTCATGTTAATGGTAATGAGCATACGGTACACTTTCCGAGGAAACAACCTCAAGTTCATAGTATCAACTCTATTGGAAAAATTCCATTGATTATATTTGGAGGTTTTGAATTTCCTCTTCCTACTGTCAAGAAGAAATATGATATTCTTATTATTGGGGATGTGCATATCCCCGTTGAGGTAACTTAGTGTTATTCGAAGTTTCTCCGGTTTCATGATTATCGGAATGAGTTTGTTAACAATACTTGATCAACCTTGTTAGTGGATTCTTTTTGATGAGCATGAGATGGATGAAACTAGAAGCACAAACTTCTGTACCCTCTCTATATTTTCTGTTATTTATATTAAATAAAGTAAAAATAGTATTTTTCTGTCTGTTTCCTGACTTATCTGTGCAATATAAAAATATCCCAAAAATAAAAGTCCTCAAAATGCCATGCCAATTTAATATGATTTTTTCGGGAATATTTGAGGATTTACTGTGCAAAAATTACCGCGGGAGGAGCTGCCACCTGGCCACAAGGGTGGTGGGCGCCCCCCCTATAGGGCGCGCCCCCTGCCTCGTGGGCCCATGGTGGCCCATCTCCACTTATCCCAGCACCCATCTTCTTCCTCTATCTCACACAAACCCGAAAAACCAACTCAAGCACGAGTTCCAGCCACTTTTGCTGCGATTTTCGATCTCCTTGCTCAAAGCACCCCTCGCAAAACTGCTTGGGGAGATTGTTCCTTGGTATGTGAGTCCTCCATTGATCCAATTAGTTTTTGTTCTAGTGCTTTATTCTTTGCAAATTTGTGTTGCATAGGTGACCATGTTCTTGAGATTGCATGTCAAATTTATATGGTTCCAAGTAGTTCTAATGCTTGATATAGGCTCTAGGCTCTTGTAGGAGTAGTTGCTATCAGTTTTATTGAATTTGGTTTACTTTTATTTTGAAGTTACTAAAAGTTTCAGAATTTTTCAGAGAAAAACAATATGTTTAGGAAGATGTTCCAAGGTGGTTCCGCTAAGAAGCAAGGACCCAGAATTGCTATGCGCGATGCTGACGAGGATCCACCAAGAGATGCTCCAGTACGGCCTTGCGAATGGCCGTCGGAAAATTTTATGGACCGTGCGGGAATCAAAGAAGAATTCAAATCATATTTGCACAATGCCGGTCTTGAGGATTTTGAGGCTAACAAATGCCCCCAATATCATGATCTCACAAGTTCATTTGTGAGGAGGTTTGAGTATTCATCTTCGCATAATTCTCCTTCGGTCATGTTTGATCTTTATGACAAATCTTATACCATGGACCTAGAGGATTTCACTTCTGCTTGTGAACTTCCATCATGGGGCAGTATTAGGGATCCCCCTAAATCTGAATTTAGAAACTTTCTTGCTAGTATAACTGTGGGGGAATCCAGAGATATAACGCAAGCTACCATAGGGAGCATTCACTTTCCTGCTATACATTATTTTGCTCTTTTCATCGGTAGATGCATAAATGCTAAGGATGAAGCATGTCACATGTGTGTCCCTGATCTCAGCATTCTTAGGAGTGCTGTGTTAGGAGACCAATCTTATCATATGGGAGCCATTATAGCTCGTAGGTTGCATCATAATAGACATAATGGAGATTTCTTTGGAGGAATTTATGCAACCCGCTTAGCTCATTTTCTTGAAATAGACATTCGTGAGGGTGATATGGAGTTGCCTCCTACATATTTAGATTATAACTATGGCTTCGCACCAGTTTGTCGAGAGGCCTGAATCACCTCTCTTATATCGCTTAATTTTTGATAAACGACGTGTTTTCCGTATTACTCTCCCTGCTCCTGCCTTCTTTGATTCACAGACAAAAGGAAGATATGTTATTACCAGAGAGGAGGCAGAAGAGTACGAGAGGAGAGCGGAGGCAACCCAACTCCACGCTGCAGCTCAGCAGGCGATAACCGCTGCACATCAGTATGACCCCAACTATCCTTCCTCATCATAGTACGACCCCAACAACTATTATTATGGATATCCGCCAGGCCAGCCGTGGCCATAGACCAACTTAGGCCAAAATCCTAAGCTTGGGGGAGTACGTATTTCTCACTGACATTACATTTATGTTCACACACACTCATTGCTAGATGTCAGTGCTCATACTTTTCACTGTAATATCCATGCTAGTTTATTTTCTTTTTCCTGCTTTCTTCTTGTGTGTTTGTTAGACCTTAAGAAAAACAAAAAAAATTAGTAGTAGTTTATTTTTCTGCTGTAGTAGTAATAATTAAAAAGAAAACCTAAAAATATTTCCCGTTCTTCTTTTGCTTGTTGGGAGCTTTCCCATGTAAATAGTTTTATTTCTTTTCTTCTATTTGGGGGTCAGTAGGAGAAGACCATAATTAAATTGTTGAAGTGGCTCTTATATGCATTATTGTTGATTTAACCAAGAGCCCATATTGCCTTGTCTTCTCCTGTTTAATGAATACTCGCAGATTCCAGCTTAGTCCAATGCACGTGCACTCTTATTATTATTCACACCGTTCGGTCGTGCAAGTGAAAGGCAATTGTGATGGTATATGATGGACTGATTGAGATGAGAAAAACAGGTATGAACTCGACCTCTTTTGCTTTTGTAAATATGATGAGTCCCGCGTTCTTTATTTAGCTTATTATGAATAAACATGTTTGCAATGACAATTAGAGATCAGAGTTGCTTGTGCCATGCTTGATTAGCTATGAGTTATAATGATTTACCTTGTGTGCCAACATGCTATTAAGATGGTTATGATGTGGTATGATGGGGTGGTATCCTCTTTTGAATGACTTGACTTGGCACATGTTCACGCATGTAGTTGAAACAAAATCAACATAGCCTTCACGATATTTATGTTCATGGTGGATTATATCCTACTCATGCTTGCATCCAATGTTTATTAATTTTAATGCATGTACATGGCTGTTGTCGCTCTCTAGTTGGTCGCTTCCCAGTCTTTTGCTAGCCCTCACCTGTACTAAGCGGGAATACTGCTTGTGCATCCAATCCCTTAAACCCCAAAGTTATTCCAGATGAGTCCACCATACCTTCCTATATGCGGTATCTACCTGCCGTTTCAAGTAAATTTGTATGTGCCAAACTCTAAACCTTCAAATAAACATTCTATTTTGTATGCTCGAATAGCTCATGTATCAACAAAGGCTGTCCTTATCTTCCATGTTAGGCGGGTTATTCTCAAAGAGGAGTGGACTCCGCTCCTCACTCACGAGAAAATGGCTGGTCACCGGGATGCCCAGTCCCATGCTTTATGCAAACTAAATCAAAATTAATTGCAAACAAAACTCCCCCTGGGACCTGATGTATGTTGGAGGCACTCGTTGTTTCGAGCAAGCCATGGATTGATGCTTGTTGGTGGAGGGGGAGTATAAACTTTACCATTCTGTTTGGGAACCGCCTATAATGTGTTTAGCATGGAAGATATCGCCATCTCTTAGTTGTTACGTTGACAATGAAAGTATACCGCTCAAAATACAATTTATCCCTATGTCAAAATCGAGCTCTGGCACCTCTACAAATCCCTGCTTCCCTCTACGAAGGGCCTATCCATTTACTTTTATGTTGAGTCATCACCCTCTTATTAAAAAGCACTAGCTGGAGAGCACAGCTGTCATTTGCATTCATCACTATTAATTTATATTGGGTATGACAATGGTTGGATCTCTTTTACCATGAATTACAATGTCTAGTCAGTCCTTGATCTTTAAAGGTGCTCTGCATTTATGTTTTGCGGTCTCAGAAAGGGCTAGCAAAATACCATCTTGTTATATCATATTATGATTGTTTTGAGAAATTGTTGTCATCCGAGATTTATTATTATGACTTGCTAGTTGATTATGCTATTGATATGAGTAATGATGAGACCTGAGAATTATTGCAAATGTGGTTAGTTATGATCTATGCTGAAAACTTGAATGCTGGCTTGACATAGTTACAACAACAAGAGCAAACAGAGTTTGTAAAAGTTTTTCTTTCTTTCTTTCAGTTTGTCAACTGAATTGCTTGAGGACAAGCAAGGGTTTAATCTTGGGGGAGTTGATACGTCTCCGTCGTATCTACTTTTCCGAACACTTTTGCCCTTGTTTTGGACTCTAACTTGTATGATTTGAATGGAACTAACCCGGACTGACGCTGTTTTCAGCAGAATTACCATGGTGTTGTTTTATGTGCAGAAAACAAATATTCTCGGAATGACCTGAAACTCCACGGAACATTTTAGAAAAAACAATAAAAAATCCTCGCCAAAGATGAAGACCAGGGGGCCCACACCCTTCTCACGAGGGTGGGGGTGCCCCCCCCCCTAGGGCGCGCCCCCCTACCTCGTGGGCCCCCTGTTGCGTCTCCGACTCCAAATCCACCTCCATATATTGAGTTTTGATGAGAAAAAATCATAGAGAAGAAATCATCGCATTTTATGATACGGAGCCGCCGCCAAGCCCTAAAACCTCTCGGGAGGGCTGATCTGGAGTCCGTTCGGGGCTCCGGAGAGGGGGATTCGTCGCCGTCGTCATCATCAACCACCCTCCATCACCAATTTCATGATGCTCACCGCCGTGCATGAGTAATTGCATCGTAGGCTTGTTGGACGGTGATGGGTTGGATGAGATTTATCATGTAATCGAGTTAGTTTTGTTAGGGTTTGATCCCTAGTATCCATTATGTTCTGAGATTGATGTTGCTATGACTTTGCTATGCTTAATGCTTGTCACTAGGGCCCGAGTGCCATGATTTGAGATCTGAACCTATTATGTTTTCATGAATATATGTGAGTTCTTGATCCTATCTTGCAAGTCTATAGTGACCTATTATGTGTTATGATACGGCAACCCCGAAGTGACAATAATCGGGACCACTCCCGGTGATGACCATAGTTTGAGGAGTTCATGTATTCACTATGTGCTAATGCTTTGTTCCGGTTCTCTATTAAAAGGAGGCCTTAATATCCCTTAGTTTCCAATAGGACCCCGCTGCCACGGGAGGGTAGGACAAAAGATGTCATGCGAGTTCTTTTCCATAAGCACGTATGACTATATACGGAATACATGCCTACATTACATTGATGAATTGGAGCTAGTTCTATGTCACCCTATGTTATGATTGTTACATGATGAACCGCATCCGGCATAATTATCCATCACTGATCCGGTGCCTACGAGTTTTCCATATACTGGTTTTCGCTTATTTACTTTCCCGCTGCTACTGTTACAATCACTAGAAAATACCAAAAACATTACTTTTGTTGTCTTTACTTTTGTTGCCGCTACCACCACTATCATATTACTTTGCTACTAAACACTTTGCTGCAGATACTAAGTTTCCAGGTGTGGTTGAATTGACAACTCAGCTGCTAATACTTGAGGATATTATTTGGCTCCCCTTGTGTCGAATCAATAAATTTGGGTTGAATACTCTACCCTCGAAGCTGTTGCGACCCCCTATACTTGTGGGTTATCACTCCTATGTAAGTATATCCATCTAGTAGCTTTTTCCTTGGGATTTGTTTAGTTAAAAGTTAGTCATTGCAACTTCGTGTACTTCGTTTTTGTCCAGCGACCAGACCAAGACCGCTTACGGATCCCCACCATTATCATTACTTTTTATATATTCGCAATATTCAGATTGCTTTATCATATTCTTGCTCGATCTTCGATTGCTTGCAGGAATAGACCTTCGTGGTCAGGCTGACCGTGCTTCCGGCATCGTCAGTAACCTTAGGAGATTGGTTTAGCGATTGCTAAGGCGCAATGTCGTGCACGTTTGTAGTCGGATCGTGAAAGTCGTCTCCACCAAATCGATAGTTTTCATCTCATCAAAAGATCAGGACCCTCGCCTCTATCACCCCCTCCCCCTCTGGTCCGAATTGGACTAGGAAGGGGGGCGGCGCCCCCTTTCCTTCCTCCCTCTCCCCAAAGGGAGTAGGACTCCTCCAGGGCGTGCCATAGAGGGCCAGCCCTCCCCCTCCTCCACTCCTTTATATACGGGGGAGGGGGCACCCCATAGACATCCAAGTTGATCATTGATCTCTTAGCCATGTGCGGTGCCCCCCTCCACCATAATCCACCTCGGTCATATCATAGCGGTGCTTAGGCGAAGCCCTGTTCTGGCAGCATCATCATCACTGGCATCACGTCGTCGTGCTGACGAAGCTCTCCCTCGACACTCTGCTAGATCGTGTGTTCATGGGACATCACCGAGCCGAACGTGTGTAGATCGCGGAGGTGCCGTACTTTCGGTACTAGGATCGGTCGATTGTGAAGACGTACGACTACATCAACCGTGTTTTCATAACGCTTCCGCTTAGGATCTACGAGGGTACGTAGACAATACTCTCCCCTCTCGTTGCTATGCATCACCATGATCTTGCATGTGCGCGGGAATTTTTTTGAAATTACTGTGTTCCCCAACAGTGGCATTCGAGCCGATCTATGCGTAGATGTTATATGCACGAGTAGAACAGAAAGGAGTCATGGGCATGGGTATATACATCACTAGTTGATTCTTGGTTCAGTAGTATTGTTGGATGAAGCGGTATTGTTGGTTACGCGAGACTGGTTCTACTGGCGTGCTTCGCACACAGGTGGCTGGTGGGTGTCAGTTTCTCCAACTTTAGTTGAATCGGATTCAATGAACAGGGTTCTTTCTGAAGATCAAAAAGCAATCACTATACTGCATTGTGATTTTTGATGCGTAGGTAAGAACGGTTCTTGCTCAGCCCGTAGCAGCCACGTAAAACTTGCAACAACAAAGTAGAGGACGTCTAACTTGTTTTTGCAGGGCATGTTGTGATGTGATATGGTCAAGACATGATGCTAAATTTTATTGTATGAGATGATCATGTTTTGTAACACAGTTATTGGCAACTAGCAGGAGCCATATGGTTGTCGCTTTATTGTATGAAATGCAATCACCATGTAATTGCTTTACTTTATCACTAAGCGGTAGCAATAGTCGTAGAAGCAATAGTTGGCGAGACGACAACGATGCTTCGATGGAGATCAAGGTGTCAAGCCGGTGATGATGGTGATCATGACGGTGCTTTGGAGATGGAGATCAAAGGCACAAGATGACGATGGCCATATCATATCACTTATATTGATTGCATGTGATGTTTATCCTTTATGCATCTTATTTTGCTTAGTTCGGCGGTAGCATTATAAGATGATCTCTCACTAAATTTCAAGGTATAAGTGTTCTCCCTGAGTATGCACCGTTTCTACAGTTCGTTGTGCCGAGACACCACGTGATGATCGGGTGTGATAAGCTCTACGTTCACATACAACGGGTGCAAGCCAGTTTTGCACATGCAGAATACTCGGGTTAAACTTGACGAGCCTAGCATATGCAGATATGGTCTCTAAACACTGAGACCAAAAGGTCGAGCATGAATCATATAGTAGAATATGATCAACATAGTGATGTTCACCATTGAAAACTACTACATCTCACGTGATGATCGGACATGACTTAGTTGATATGGATCACGTGATCACTTAGATGATTAGAGAGATGTCTATCTAAGTGGGAGTTCTTAAGTAATTTGATTAATTGAACTTTAATTTATCATGAACTTAGTACCTGATAGTACTTTGCATGTCTATGTTGTTCTAGATAGATGGCCCGTGCTGTTGTTCCATTGAATTTTAATGCGTTCCTAGAGAAAGCTGAGTTGAAAGATAATGGTAGCAACTACATGGACTGGGTCCATAACTTGAGGATTATCCTCATTGATGCACAGAAGAATTACGTCGTGGAAACACCGCTAGGTGACAAACCCGCTGCAGGAGCAATGCCAGATGTTGTGAACACCTAGCAGAGCAAAGCTGATGACTACTCGATAGTTCAGTGTGCCATGCTTTATGGCTTAGAACCGGGACTTCAACGATGTTTTGAATGTCACGGAGCATATGAGATGTTCTAGGAGTTGAAGTTAATATTTCAAGCAAATGCCCAGATTGAGAGATATGAAGTCTCCAATAATTTCTATGATGACCCACAAGTATAGGGGATCTATCGTAATCCTTTCGATAAGTAAGAGTGTCGAACCCAATGAGGAGCAGAAGGAAATGATAAGCGGTTTTCAGCAAGGTATTCTCTGCAAGTACTGAAATAAGTGGTAATAGATAGTTTTGTGATAAGATAAATTGTAGCGAGCAACAATTAACAAAAGTAAATAAAGTGCAGCAAGGTGGCCCAATCCTTTTTGTAGCAAAGAACAAGCCAGAACAAACTCTTATAATAGGAAAAGCGCTCCCGAGGACACATGGGAATATCGTCAAGCTAGTTTTCATCATGTTCATATGATTCGCGTTTGATACTTTGGTAATTTGATATGTGGGTGGACCGGTGCTTGGGTGCTGTTCTTACTTGAACAAGCATCCCACTTATGATTAACCTCTATTGCAAGCATCCGCAACTACAACAAAAGTATTAAGGTAAACCTAACCATAGCATGAAACATATGGATCCAAATCAGCCCCTTACGAAGCAAAGCATAAACTAGGGTTTAAACTTCTGTCACTCTAGCAACCCATCATCTACTTATTACTTTCCAATGCCTTCCTCTAGGCCCAAATAATGGTGAAGTGTTATGTAGTCAACATTCACATAACACCACTAGAGGCTAGACAACATACATCTTATCAAAATATCAAACGAATACCAAATTCACATGACTACTAATAGCTAAGACTTATCCCTTGTCCTCACGAACAAACGTAATTACTCACAAAGCATATTCATGTTCATAATCAGAGGGGTAATAATATGCATATAGGATCTGAACATATGATCTTTCACCAAATAAACCAACTAGCATCAACTACAAGGAGTAATCAACACTACTAGCAACCTACTAGCACCAATCCCGGACTTTGAGACAAGAATTGGATACGAGAGATGAAGTAGGGTTTGGAGATGAGATGGTTCTGGTGAAGATGTTGATGGAGATTGCCCTCTCCTGATGAGAGGAGCGTTGGTGATGATGATGGTGATGATTTCCCCCTCCCGGAGGGAAGTATCCCCGGCAGAACAGCTCTGCCGGAGCTCTAGATTGGTTCCGCCAAGGTTCCGCCTCGTGGCGGCGAAGTCTCGTCCCGAAAAGTTCATTCTTATTTTTTTTCTCATCGAAAGACTTCATATAGGAGAAGATGGACGTCGGAGAGCCACCAGGGGGCCCACGAGGTAGGGGGCGCGCCCTAGGGGGGGCGCCCCCCACCCTCGTGAGCAGGGTGTGGGCCCCCTGGCCTTCATCTTTGGCGAGGATTTTTCTTTATTTATTTTAAGATGTCCCGTGGAGTTTCAGGACTTTTGGAGTTCACAGAATAGGTCTCTAAAATTTGCTCCTTTTCCAGCCCAGAATTCCAGCTGCCGGCATTCTCCCTCCTTATGTAAACCTTGTAAAATAAGAGAGAATAGCCATAAGTATTGTGACATAAAGTGAAATAACAGCCCATAATGCAATAAATATCGATATAAAAGCATGATGCAAAATGGACGTATCATTCTACAGCTGCAAAATGGAGGAGAATAGTTCTGTCAGTGAACATATACTCAGAATGTCTGGGTACCACAACCACTTGACTCAGCTGGGAGTTAATCTCCCTAATAATAGTGTCATTGACAGAGTTCTTCAATCACTGCCACCAAGCTACAAGAGCTTCGTGATGAACTATAATATGCAAGGGATGGATAAGACGATTCCTGAGCTCTTCCAATGCTAAAGGCTGCGGAGGTAGAAATCAAGAAGGAGCATCAAGTGTTGATGGTCAACAAGACCACCAGTTTCAAGAAAAAGGGTAAAGGGAATAAAGGGAACTTTAAGAAGAACAACAAGCCAGTTGCTGCTCAAGTGAAGAAACCCAAGTCTGGACCTAAGCCTGAGACTGAGTGCTTCTACTGCAAAGGGACTGGTCACTGGAAGCGGAACTGCCCCAAGTATTTGGCGGAGAAGAAGGATGGCAAAGTGAAAGGTATATTTGATATACAAGTTATTGATGTGTACCTTACTAATGCTCGCAGTGGTATTTGATACTGGTTCAGTTGCTAACATTTGCTACTCGAAATAGGGGCTACGGATTAAGCGAAGATTGGCTAAGGACGAGGTGACAATGCGGGTGGGAAATGGTTCCAAAGTCGATGTGATCGCCGTCGGCACGCTACCTCTACATCTACCTTCGAGATTAGTTTTATATATAAATAATTGTTACTTGGTGCCAGCGTTGAGCATGAACATTATATCTGGATCTTGTTTGATGCGAGACGGTTATTCATTTAAATCAGAGAATAATGGTTGTTCTATTTATATGAGTAATATCTTTTATGGTCATGCACCCTTGATGAGTGGTCTATTTTTACGAAATCTTGATAGTAGTGATACACATGTTCATAGTATTGAAGCCAAAAGTTGCAGAGTTGATAATGATAGTGCAACTTATTTGTGGCACTGCCGTTTAGGCCATATTGGTGTAAAGCGCATGAAGAAACTCCATTCTGATGGACTTCTGGAATCACTTGATTATGAATCACTTGGTACTTGTGAACCATGCCTCATGGGCAAGATGACTAAAACTCCATTCTCCGGAACAATGGAGCAAGCAACAGAGTTATTGGAAATCATACATACTAATGTATGTGGTCCAATGAACATCGAGGCTCGCGGCGGATATCGTTATTTTCTCACCTTCATAGATGATTTGAGCAGATATGGGTATCTCTACTTAATAAAACATAAGTCTGAAACATTTGAAAAGTTCAAAGAATTTCAAAGTGAAGTGGAAAATCATCGTAACAAGAAAATAAAGTTTCTACGATCTGGTCGTGGAGGAGAATATTTGAGTTACAAGTTTTGTCTTCATTTGAAAAAATGCGGAATAGTTTCACAACTCACGCCACCTGGAACACCACAGCGTAATTGTAAGTGCATCTAGTGCCACCCCTAGTTGGTTTTGGAGTATTGACGACAAACCTGGTTGAGGGACTAATGTGTTTGTGAGAATTGCAGGATAACACAGGTAGTAGTCCCTCACTGATTCGGTTTACCTACCAGAGATGACCCCTAAAAATGTATGAAGACATTGAAGACAAAGGTGGTATGTGAAGGTATTCACATTGAAGTCTATGACAAGAGAAGACATTGTGTGAAGACTATGGAGCACGGAGACTTAGTTGTTTTGTTGTTTCGTTTTCTTCTTTGTTGAGTCATAGGAACCACCGTACTATTAAGTGGGGTCCAAGTGAACCAGTCAGAATGACTGAAGTGATGCTTAACCAAAATCCTATGTCTTCGAGCGAAGACAATGAGAGTAAATCTTATCCAAAGCTAGATAAGTCAGCTTTGCTTGTAGCTCAAGTAAAGTTGTCGTGTGTGTTTGAAATCTGACCATTGGAACATGTGTCAGTTTCTTAGTGACTGCTACCTCTTGAGCACTGCGTTGGATTTCCCCGAAGAGGAAGGGATGATGCAGCAAAGTAGCGTAAGTATTTCCCTCAGTTTTTGAGAACCAAGGTATCAATCCAGTAGGAGGCTATGCTCGAGACCCTCATACCTACACAAAAACAATATCTCAATGCAACCAACGCGCTTACGGGTTTTCAATCCCTTCACGGTCACTTACAAAAGTGAGATCTGATAAAGATGATAAATAATATTTTTGGTATTTTTGGTATAGAGATGCAAAGTAAAAAGTAAAAGCAAAGTAAAGTAAAAGCAAAGCAATAATAAAGTGATGGAGATTGATATAATGAGAAAGAGACCCGGGGGGCCATAGACTGTTGGAAATATGCCCTAGAGGCAATAATAAAATGGTTATTATTATATTTCTTTGTTCATGATAATTGTCTATTGTTCATGCTATAATTGTGTTATCCGGAAATCGTAATACATGTGTGAATACATAGACCACAACACGTCCCTAGTGAGCCTCTAGTTGACTAGCTCGTTGATCAAAGGATAGTCATGGTTTACTGACTATGGACATTAGATGTCATTGATAACGGGATCACATCATTAGGAGAATGATGTGATGGACAAGACCCAATCCTAAGCTTAGCTCAAAGATTGTGTAGTTCGTTTGATGTAGCTTTTCTGAATGTCAAGTATCATTTCCTTAGACCATGAGATTGTGCAACTCCCGGATACCGTAGGAGTACCTTGGTGTGCCAAATGTCACAACGTAACTGGGTGACTATAAAGGTACATTACAGGTATCTCCGAACGTGTCTGTTGGGTTGGCACGAATCGAGACTGGGATTTGTCACTCCGTATGACGGAGAGGTATCTCTGGGCCCACTCGGTAATGCATCATCATAATGAGCTCAATGTGATCAAGTGGTTGATCGCGGGATCATGCATTACAGTACGAGTAAAGTGACTATCCAGTAACGAGATTGAACAAGGTATTGGGATACCGACGATCGAGTCTCGGGCAAGTAACGTACCGATTAACAAAGGGAATTGAATACGGGATTGATTAAGTCCTCAATATCGTGGTTCATCCGATGAGATCATCGAGGAGCATGTGGGAGCCAACATGGGTATCCAGATCCCGCTGTTGGTTATTGACCGGAGAGGCGTCTCAGTCATGTCTGTGTGTCTCCCGAACCCGTAGGGTCTACACACTTAAGGTTCGGTGATGCTAGGATTGTAGAGATATTAGTATGCAGTAACCCGAAAGTTGTTCGGAGTCTCAGATGAGATCCCGGACGTCACGAGCAGTTCCGGAATGGTCCGGAGGTAAAGATTTATATATAGGAAGTCCAGTTTCGGCCAGCGGGAAGGTTTCGGGGGTTACCGGTATTGTACCGGGAGCACCGGAAGGGTCCCGGGGTTCCACCGGATGGGGCCACCTATCTCGGAGGGCCCCATGGGCTGAAGTGGCGTGCAAACCAGCCCCTGATGGGCTGGTGCGCCCCACCCAAGGGCCCAAGGCGCCTAGGGTTGGAAACCCTAGGGGGGCGTTGCCCCCCGAGTGGGCATGCGCCCCCTGGTTGGAAACCCTAAGCCCCCCCCCCCTTTTAGATGGGATCTCCAAGGGGGCATGCGCCCCCCTAGCCCCTATATATAGTGGAAGGGAGGGAGGGCAGCCGCACCTTGCTCTTGGCGCCTCCCTCTCCCTCCGTAACACCTCTCCTCCCCGCTTGTGCTTAGCGAAGCCCTGCCGGGATCCTGCTGCATTCACCACCACGCCGTCGTGCTGCTGGATCTTCATCAACCTCTCCTTCCCCCTTGCCGGATCAAGAAGGAGGAGACGTCTTCCCAACCGTATGTGTGTTGAACGCGGAGGTGCTGTTCGTTCGGCACTTGGTCATCGGTGATTTGGATCACGGCGAGTACGACTCCATCATCCCCGTTCACTTGAACGCTTCCGCTCGCGATCTACAAGGGTATGTAGATGCACTCCTATTCTCCTCGTTGCTAGAATACTCCATAGATTGATCTTGGTGATGCATAGAAATTTTTTTAATTTCTGCTACGATCCCCAACAGGTTTCACTAGTGGCTTCTCTCAAGAACATAAGTATTCTACGGTGGGTGAACAAATTACTGTTGAGCAATTGACAGAATTGAGCATAGTTATGAGAATATCTAGGTATGATCATGTATATAGGCATCACGTCCAAGACAAGTATACTGAAACGATTCTGCATCTACTACAATTACTCCACTCATCGACCACTATCCAACATGCGTCTAGAGTATTAAGTTAAAAACAGAGTAACGCCTTAAGCAAGATGACATGATGTAGAGGGATAGTTTCATGCAATATGATAAAAACCCCATCTTGTTATCCTCGATGTCAACAATACAATACGTGCCTTGTTGCCCCTTCTGTCACTAGGAAAGGACACCGCAAGATCAAACCCAAAGCTAAGCACTTCTCCCATGGCAAGAACAACCAATCTAGTAGGCCAAACCAAAATGATAATTCGAAGAGACTTGCAAAGATAACCAATCATACATAAAAGAATTCAGAGAAGATTCAAATATTATTCATAGATAGACTTGATCATAAACCCACAATTCATCAGTCTCAACAAACACACCGCAAAAACAAGATTACATCGAATAGATCTCCACGAGAGAGGGGGAGAACTTTGTATTGAGATCCAAAAAGAGAGAACAAGCCATCTAGATACTAACTATGGACCTGTAGGTCTGAAGTAAACTACTCACAATTCATCGGAGGGGCTTGGATGATGATGTAGAAGCCCTCCATGATCGATGCCCCCTCCGTCGGAGCTCCGGAACAGGCCCCAAGATGGGATCTCGTGGATATAGAAAGTTGCGGCGGTGGAATTAGGTTTTTGGCTCCGTCCCCGATCATTTGTGGGTACGTGGATATATATAGGAGGAAGAAGTACGTCGGTGGAGCTTCGAGGGGCCCAAGAGGCAGGGGGCGCGCCCTCCACCCTCGTGACCACCTCGTGGCTTTCTTGACGGAGGGTCCAAGTCTCTTGGATCTTATCCAATGAGAAAATCACGTTTCCGAAGGTTTCATCCATTTGGACTCCGTCTGATATTCCTTTTCTTCAAAACCCTAAAACAGGCAAAAAACAACAATTCTGGGATGAGCCTCCGGTTAATAGGTTAGTCCCAAAAATAATATAAAAGTGGATAATAAAGCCCAATAATGTCTAAAACGGTAGATAATATAGCATGGAGCAATCAAAAATTATAGATACGTTGGAGACATATCAGTGACCCAGGGTCATTTCGGACAAATCAGGTCGGGTTGCCTAGTGGCTATAAATAGCCCACCCCCTACACCATAAATTGGTTGGTTGCTCAGAGTTAGTGCACGGCTTTTGTTGTTTGAGAGCAACCCACATCGAAGCCTTTGAGAGAGAAATCCTTGCGAGGACAAAGCCCTAAACACCCAGAGCAAAAGAGTGTTAGGCATCACTGAAGTCTTCCTATCTGTGTGATCTGAAGACTTATTACACTTGAGGACTGTGAATCCTCCAGCCGGTTAGGCGTCGCGTTCTGAGCATCCAAGAGTCACTGTGGATCGCTGGTGAATGAAGTCTGTGAAGGTTTGGAAGTCTACCTTGAAGACTTTCCAGAGTAATTGGGCGAGGACTGGGTGTCCTTAGCTCAAGGGGAATAAGGTGAAGACGCGGTCTTCTGAGTTGAATCTCAGCCTCCCTAACCAGACGTACAATTGTCATAGCAACTGGAACTGGTCCAACAAATCATTGTCTTCAACGAGCCACTGATCCTTCCCATCTCTTTATTTGCAGATTGGTCCTTGTGAAGTCATTGCCTGTTTGCATTATCTATTTGTCTTCACTGTGTGACTGCTTGTTCTGATTGGCTTCATACTATCTTCCATCCTAATCCATACTTCCTAGCTGCTAGTAGGCTTGTGCTTTCACTTCATTGAATACTTGACTATGGCTTGGCTAGTGTAGTCTTCCTTCCGCTGCATGTTAATAGGTTCATTTCTATCGTCTGTCTTTGAAACTTCCATGTTTTGAAGACTTTCATAAAAATCGCCTATTCACCCCCCTCTAGTCGATCACTAGCACTTCCAATTGGTATCAGAGCAAGGTACTCCCTTGTTCTGTGTGATTCGGTTTAACCACCTGGAGTTTTAGCTATGTCGACTGCAGGCATAATCAAAGTCTCTGTTGCATGCCCAGTCTTCGATGGAATTGAATATCCCTACTGGAAGAATAAGATGCGCATGCATCTGGAAGCCATTGATGTCGACCTCTGGTATGTCATCAAGAATGGCGTCCCCAAGGCTGGTGAAGGTGTCACCGTTGCTGATGTCAAGAAGTTCGTTCAACTGGATTCCACTTCCAAGAATATCATTTGTGGTCATCTGACCAAAGGACAGTATGGCCGTGTGAGTGCTCTGCAAACATTCAAGCTAGTCTGGGACTGGCTCTCCAAGGTCAAGAAGGCGTCTCAACGCAGAGAGATCAAAGAATCAGTGTCCTTCGCAACCTCTTTAACCGCTTCAAGAGAAACGACAATGAGAATGTTCAGCTCATGTTTGATCGACTCACTGACATCACAAATGAGCTTCAAGCTCTCGGCGCTACTGAGATCACCAAGCATGAAGTCGTCAAGACACTCCTAAGATCACTTGATAGCTCGTTTGACAACCTAGCCCTGATGATTCAAGAACGCCCTGACTTCAAGACACTCGATCCGTCTGACATACTTGAAAGGCTCAACACACATGAGTTTCAGCTTTCTGAGAAAAGAGACATCTACGGTCCCAACTATGGGCGAACTCGTGCTTTGAAGGCAAAAGCTATTTCCTCATCTGAAGAAGAATCTGACTGCAGTTCTGATGATCCTGAAGACATTAGAAAGGAGCTTGCTATGCTTGTGAAGAAGTTCCAGAAATTCACCAAGAAGAAAGGCTTCAGAAAGTCCTCACGATCCAGCTCAAGGATGATGAAGCTTCTGCTCATGACTACAAGAAGAGAACATGCCACAAGTGCAAGAAACCTGGTCACTGCATCTCTGAGTGTCCACAGTGGGACAATGAGAAGAACAAGAAGAAGAAGAAGAAGAAGAAGAAGAAGAAGAAGAAGAAGAAGAAGAGCAAGCAATATGATTCTGACGACAAGAAAAAGAAGAAATACTCAAAGTCTTCTTCCAAGTCTTCCTCAAAGTCTTCATCAGACAAGAAGAGCTCATCTGGCAAGGCACGTGCGTTTGTCGACAAGGAAATGGATTCAGAGGAGGAGTCTGCTTCTGAGGAGGCTGAGGTGGAGTCTGAGGAGGAGTCCGATTCTAGCGTTGCAAATCTGGCTACAGCCTACGTTGCCAAGTCCATCTTCAACATTGAAGACAATGACTTCGTCACCGACGCCGATGCTAATGACAAGGACAACTCCTCTCCCACCTACTGCTTTATGGCACGCGGTGCCAAGGTAAACTCACGCACCACTCACTATCAAACATCAAGTTAAGATGACTCTGATTGTGGTTCCAAACCCAGCTACAAAACACTTGCTAAAATTGCAACTGAACAACAGAAAGCTATGGAACATATTCAAAAACTGTTAGACAAAAGCGATGACCTGCTAGACGCTGAAATGACTCGATCTCAGTCCTTAATTGAAGACATAAAAATCTTCATGTTAAGTATGAGGAGCTTGAAAGTCGTCATGAAATGCTCTCAACAACTCATGAAAAGCTTTCCTATGATTATCTTCAAAGGAAGCAAGAACTTGAGAAATTGAGAGCGGCTCATGAAGATCTTCAAAAGGAAAACGAGTCACTTCGCGCCAAACAGATCAGTCCCGCTCAGGAAGGATTTGAACCACCATGTCTTAAATGCATTAAGCGTGATAATGCTACTTCTGTTGCTGGATGTTCTACTGCTGCTACTGTTGCAATATCTTCAACTGTTGATGTGGTAACGAACCCCTCTGCTGAGGATACCACTGCTATTGCTGATGAAAATGCTAGGTTGAAGACATTGCTTGAAACGGGGATGTAAAAAAGTCTCAAAGGGCATCAGACTCTATGTGATGTTCTCAAAAGGCAGATTCTGAACCGAAACCCTAGGAAAGAGGGTGTCGGGTTCGAGAGGAAAATGAATGCTGATGGCTCTTACTGGAAACCTGAGCAGTACCCCAAAACCACATGGGTTGCTGCAAAGGAACCTTCAGTGGATCCATCCACCCTATCTGGCTTCACTTGTGCTAATCCCATTGTCATTGATGAATCCTTTGATGCAAACTATAAACTGTTTAAGAATCAGAACGGTGAAGTGTTTGCCAGGTATATTGGTACTAACTGCAGGAATGGGCAACCTATGAAGAAAGTCTGGGTGCCGAAAAAGTGTGTGGAAAATCTTCCTGTGTATGTCGTCATGACACCACAAGTGAAGAAGACAAACCCCAGACCACGGGCTTCATATGGTCCAAAGGCTTCATACAGACAGAGGACTCACCTGAGTTGCACTAACGCAAATGTTTTGCAGGGAAACCATACTCAGGCCTATGAATATGAGCGCATTTCATCAAACCGCCATGTTCATAAGACCCAAAACTACCTGCTTATTCTTATGAGTACTATTGTCCACCTGCAAGACTATTTGTTAGGGCTCCCAAGCCAAAGTTCTCAAATGCTGCACTTAGACTCATTGCTTCGAAGCCACCATTGAAGATGTGGGTGGCTAAGAAAGCTTAACTCTCTTTTGCAGGGAAAGGTCTCCAGCCGAAAATCAAATGCATCTGAAGCTATTGCTGGGGACCTTAAACATCTTGTAGGGCGCAAGATCAAATGCCCAAATGGTCTTATTATGTACCTTGTTCCTGAGTCACTTGCTACTTGCCCTATCATTCCTACCCTTGATCTAAGCTTTAATAAACCTCTTGCTCGTCAAATGTTTATGCTTCACAATGCTCTTCGTGAAGCCTATCCCCCTAACTGCACTGTAGGGTATGACACCAGCTGCTTCAGAATGGATTATTGATAGTGGATGTACTAATCACATGAATGGCAAGCGAAGTCTTCTCATGGACTTAACCTTACGTCCATCTGACAAGAGTCACATCACATTTGCTGATACTGGTAAAAGCAAGGTATTGGGTCTAGGTAGAGTTGCAATCTCAAGGGATCAGCACATGGATAAAGTGATGCTTGTTGAATCCCTTGGTTTCAACTTAATGTCTGTCTCAATGCTTTGCAATTTAAATATGATTGCGATGTTTGGAAAATATCGTTGCCTTGTTCTAATGGAATCTGAAAAGTCTCTAGTCTTTCAAGGGTATCAGAAAGATGATTTGTACATGGTAGATTTCTCAGCAGGACCACAGCTTGCCATATGTCTTCTTGCAAAAGCTTCAGAATGCTGGCTCTGGCATCGGAGGCTAGGGCATGCTGGCATGAGGAACTTGCATACTCTTGCAAAGAAGAAGCACGCCATAGGCATCAAGGGCGTCAAGTTAAAGAAGGATCACTTATGCGGTGCCTGCGAAGCAGGAAAGATGACAAGGGCCAAGCATCCCTCGAAGATAATCATGACAACAACTCAACCCTTCGAACTGCTACACATGGACCTCTTCGGTCCCACTCACTACTCAACTCTTACTACTACTGCTTGTCTCTATGGCTTCGTCATTGTTGATTATTATTCAAGATATACATGGGTGCATATAATCCTCTACAAGACTGAAGTGCAGGATGTCTTCAGACGCTTCGCCAATCGAGCCATGAACAACTATGGCATCAAGATCAAGCACATCAGAAGTGACAATGGCACTGAATTCAAGAACACCGGCCTCGACACTTATCTTTATACTTTGGGCATCACTCATGAGTTCTTAGCTCCGTACACACCACAGCAGAATGGCATCGTGGAACGCAAGAACAGAACACTCATTGAGATGGCCCGGACGATGCTCGATGAATACAAGACTCCAAGAAAGTTCTGGCCTGAAGCCATTGATACTGCATGCCATGTCATCAACCGTGTTTATCTTCACAAGCTTCTGAACAAAGCATCCTATGAGCTCCTCACTGGTAAGAAGCCAAATGTTAGTTACTTCAGAGTATTTGGTGCCAGGTGCTGGATCAAGGATCCACATCACACTTCAAAATTTGCACCGAAAGCACATGAAGGTTTTATGCTTGGTTACAGAAAGGATTCGCACTCCTACAGAGTATTCAACCTCTTTCACTATAAAGTGCTTGAAACTGTGGATGTGCGGTTCAATGAGACTAACGGCTCGCAAAGAGAGCACCTGCCAAATGTGCTAGATGAAGTTCCATCCAGTGAATCCATCAAGCTTATGGGAACTGGAGAAATCATACCGTCTGAAGCACAGCCCGAAGAGGAACTCATCATCTCTGCACCTGATCAACCTGAAGACAATACTCAGCCTGAAGACAATCCTTCTAACGATGATAATGATCAGCAAGAGCAAAATCTTCGTCATGTTCATCCTCGTGTTGCAAATGAAGTACAGATTGAGAAAATAATTGATAGCATCAATGCACCTGGTCCACTCACTCGTTCAAGGGCAACACAACTAGCAAATTTCTGTGGGCACTTCACATTCGTCTCAATATCTGAACCCAAGAAAGTTGATGAAGCCTTCATGGAACCTGAATGGATTCAAGCTATGCAAGAAGAGCTTCAACAGTTTGAGTTGAATAATGTATGGGAACTGGTCAAGCGTCCTGATCCTCGTAAGCACAATATCATAGGCACTAAATGGATATATCGCAACAAGCAAGATGAGCATGGTCAAGTTGTCATAAACAAGGCTCGTCTCGTTGCTCAAGGATACACTCAAGTTGAAGGAATTGACTTCAATGAAACATTTGCTCCTGTGGCTAGGCTTGAAGCTATACGCATACTGCTGGCCTATGCAAATCATCATAACATTCTTCTGTATCAAATGGATGTGAAGAGTGCCTTTCTCAATGGCAAGATTAAAGAAGAAGTGTATGTTGCACAACCGCCTAGCTTTGAAGATCCAAAACATCCTGACATGGTTTACAAGCTCAACAAGGCACTGTATGGCCTCAAACAAGCCCGTCGTGCTTGGTATGATACACTCAAGGACTTCCTGGAGAGCAAAGGCTTCAAACCTGGTTCCCTGGATCCCACGCTCTTCACGAAGACATATGATTGTGAACTTTTTGTGTGCCAAATATATGTGGATGACATTATCTTCGGCTGCACTAATCAGAAATGCAGTGATGAGTTTGGATACATGATGCAAGAGCAATATCAGATGTCCATGATGGGTGAGCTGAAGTTCTTTCTTAGTCTTCAAATACGACAGCAACGCAACGGCATCTTCATATCTTAAGAGAAATACCTCAAGGATTGCTTGAAGAGGTTTGGAATGCAAGACTGCAAAGGTTACACGACGCCAATGCCTACCAAGAGTCATCTAGATTCTGACGCCAATGGTAAAGAGTTCGATCAGAAGGTATACTGCTCCATGATTGGTTCCTTGCTTTACTTATGTGCATCTAGGCCAGATATCACGCTTAGTGTTTGCATGTGTGCCCGATTCCAAGCGGCAGCTAAGTAATCGCATCACTTAGCTGTGAAGCGAATTCTTCGATATTTGGCTCACACCCCAACGCTAGGATTATGGTATCCAAAGGGCTCAGAGTTTGATCTAGTTGGATTCTCGAATGCTGATTATGCTGGTGACAAGGTGGATCGCAAGTCTACATCAGGCACATGTCACTTTCTAGGACGATCACTTGTATGTTGGTCTTCAAAGAAGCAGAACTGTGTATCTCCACTGCTGAATCTGAATACATTGCTGCTGGATCTTGCTGCGCTCAACTTCTATGGATGAAGAAAACACTCAAAGACTATGGCATTCATCTGAAGCAAGTGCCACTCTACTGCGACAATGAAAGCGCCATCAAGATCGCCAACAACCCAGTTCAGTACTCGAAGACAAAGCACATTCAGATCTGTCATCACTTTCTCAGAGACCATGTCATGAAGGAAGATATTGATATCATTCACGTCAACACTGAAGAGAAGCTAGCAGATATCTTCACAAAGCCCTTGGATGATAAAAGGTTTTGCAAGTTGCGGTGTGAGCTAAATATCTTGGAATCCTCAAATGTCATGTGATCATGCACACATCCTAACACTTATGCATGTTCATGACTTAGATGTGCAAACACACGAAGTAACGTATATCTTCAACTAATTGTAACGCCCCATATGTAACCTGTCATATTTGTATTCCAACTCTTGCCTTTTCCGGCACTAAGTTATGATATTTCCTCGTTGTTGGGTTTTGTCTTCGTGTTGCTTTTGTCTTTGTCATGCATATCATATCATGTCATCATGTGCATCGCATTTGCATATGTGTTCGTCTCATGCATCCGAGCATTTTCCCCGTTGTCCGTGATAGTAACATCCGGGACGCAGATATTAGCTGCCATTTGCTTGCCCGGGGACACAATTGATAATGATCTTGGCAAAAGAAGCGATCTTGCCTATCAACTTGAGCTTCCATCCAACTTTGCAAACATGCACAACGTGTTTCATGTGTCTCAGCTCTGCAAGTGTTTCAAGACTCCTAAACGCACCATCGACTTCAAAGAGATTGATCTCCAAGAAGACATGTCTTATCATGAGCATCATGTTGCTATTCTTGAAAAAAATTGAGCGCAAGACTCGCAACAAGTCTATCAAGTTCCTGAAAGTGAAGTGGTCACATCATTCCGATCGTGAAGCCACCTGGGAACGCGAGGACCACCTCCCTTCCGAATATTCGGAGTTTTTTTCCAGTCCTAGATCTCGGGAAGAGATCCTTTCATAGTGGTGGAGTGTTGTAACGCCCCATATGTAACCTGCCATATTTGTATTCCAACTCTTGCCTTTTCCAGCACTAAGTTATGATATTTCCTCGTTGTTGAGTTTTGTCTTCGTGTTGCTTGTGTCTTTTTCATGCATATCATATCATGTCATCATGTGCATCGCATTTGCATACGTGTTCGTCTCATGCATCCGAGCATTTTCCCCGTTGTCCGTTTTGCATTCCGGCGCTCCTATGTCCTTCGGTGTTCCCTTTTACCTCTTTTTGCGTGCGGGTGTTAAACATTCTCGGATTGGACCGGGACTTGTCTTGCGGACTTGGTTTACTATCGGTAGACCGCCTGTCAAGTTTCGTACCATTTGGACTTCGTTTGATACTCCAACGGTTAACCGAGGAACTGAAAAGGCCTCGTGTGTGTTGCAGCCCAACACCTCTCCAAAGTGGCCCAAAACCCACCTAAAACCCTTCCATCATCTCGGTCGTTCGATCACGATCGCGTGGCCGAAAATCGTGCTCAATTTGGAGCCTCCTAGCTCCCTCTACCTTTAAATATAGACCCCCCCCCCCTCCGAAAATCTGGATCAAACCCTAACCTCCCCCTCTCCTCGCGCCGCCGGACGAAATCAGCCGGGCCGGATGTGTTTGACCCGCGCCGCCGCCGCCAGGTGG
>NC_041392.1:202459956-202467253 GCF_002162155.2 Triticum dicoccoides
CGCGCGCGCCCGCCGCCGCCTTCGCTCGCCCGTGCCGCCCGTCCCTTCGCCGTGCCGCCCTGCTCCACCTCGACGCCGGCGCCGCCTCGCCCATCTCGCCGCCCGCCGCCGCTCACCTCCGCCCGCGCCACCCGAAGCCTCCGCCGCCGCCGTCGCTGGCCGCCGTCCGCCGCTCCGACCCCGGGCGGCCTCTCCTTCCTCCTCCCCGTCCACTCTGGCCGCCACCGCCCGTCTACTCCGGCAAGAGCTCCGGCGAGCTCGAGATCCGATCTCGGTTCGCGTGCCCCGGACGAACCCTAGATCTCGAAGGTCGTTTTTCTTCTAAGTCCCCAGCATTTTTAGCATTTTTCATCATGTCATAACTCTGCATCTGTGGCTCCGTTTTGGGTGTGTAGCATGTCAAATTGTTCGTATCGATGAGTAATTCATTTCATTCCATTGCACCATGTTCATTTGAGTTCATCTTGATTCCCTAAATGTTGTTGCAAGAGTTCTATGCAATGTTAGTTTCAGATTCTTATCAGTAATTGGACATTTGTCATTTTTGCCATGATTAATGTGTGCCTCCTATGAACTTGAGCCCTACATCTATTTTGAAGTATGCCATGCCATCTTTATAGGGGTGTATGCCATGTATTTTTGTGATCTTTGTGGTGACTAGCACAAGCATGCAAAGTAGCTCTCGTAATGTTGCTGATTTTAGGGACTTAGAAATATTCTAAGTCATTTCCTTGATAATATTTTTATGCCATGTATTCATGTTGCTACAGAGTGATCCATGCCTCTTTTGAGCATGTTCAGTAAGGGTCATTTTGAGATAATGTTGTGCTCTATCCATCCATGTCTTTTTTTAGAATTATGGAGCACCCTAGCTTGACTCAATCTTGCTCTACTTTTGCTATAAAATGTTCCTGGCAGATTGTTTACGTGTTAAGCAATTTTGCCGAGGTTGTTGTAGTTGATCCATGCATGCTATGAGGTTGTTCTTCCTATGTTTAGCTTCTATGCCATGTCTACTTGCTGGGTGTATGCTTAGTTTGTCATGCAATGCCTTGTGGTGAGTGCATCGAGCTCGCAAACATGCCTACGTGAATCTGTTTTGCCATGTTCCAGTTTTCTACTAAGTCTGAATTTGTTAACGAAAGTTACTATGTTCACATGGTTGCCATTGTATTTTCTGATCCCTTTTGGCTTATGGCCAGTAAGAGACTTTTGTTGTATGCTTTGAGTAGCTTCATGCCATGCTTTGCCTTGCCATGTTATGTTCCTGTGGCATGTTGTTATCATGCTCTAAACATTGCTTCCTGATGTTAAATTCCTAACATGTTGTTATTTTCACAAAGTCTGTAACCTAATATCTTTTGGATTTTTGCCATGCTTGTTTGAACCTGCTATTGAGTGAATTAGTGAAAGTACGTTATATCGACTAGAGGGGGGGTGAATAGGCGATTTTTATGAAAGTCTTCAAAATATAGAAGTTTTGAAGACAACCGATAAAATTAAACCTATTACCATGCAGCGGAAGGTAGACTACACTAGGCAAACCATAGTCAAGTATTCAATGAAGTGAAAGCACAAAGACTAATAGCAGCTAGGTAGTAAGGATCAGGTAGGAAGATATTGTGAAGCCAAACAGAACACGCAGTCACTCAGTGAAGACAAATGATAGTGCAAACATACAATGACTTCATAAGGAGTAACAGTAAGTAAAGGGAAGTGAAGATGAAACTAGTGACTCGTTGAAGACAATGATTTGTTGGACCAGTTCCAGTTGCTGTGACAACTGTACGTCTCATTGGAGTGGCTAGGTATTTAAACCTTAGGACACACAGTCCCGGACACCCAGTCCTGAACACGCAGCTCAGGACACCCAGTCCTCACCGTATTCTCCTTGAGCTAAGGTCCATAGACCTCGCCCAATCACTCTGGTAAGTCTTCAAGGTAGACTCCCAAACCTTCACAGACTTCGTTCACCGGTAATCCACAATGTCTCTTGGATGCTCAGAACGCGACGCCTAACCGGCTGGAGGATGCACAGTCCTCAAGTGTAATAAGTCTTCAGATCACACAGACAAGAAGACTTAAGTGATGCCCAATTCTCTCTGGCTCTGGTGGTTAGGGCTTTATCCTCGCAAGAAATTCTCTCTCAAAGGCTTCGAGGTGGGTTTCTCTCAAACGACAAAAGCCGTACTTTCAATCTGAGCAGCCAACCGTTTATGGTTGTAGGGGGTGGGCTATTTATAGCCACTTGGCAACCCGACCTGATTTGTCCGAAATGACCCTGGGTCACTAAGGAACTGACACGTGTTCCAACGGTCAGATTTCAAACTCACACAGCAACTTTACTTGGGCTACAAGCAAAGCTGACTTGTCCGACTCTGGATAAGATTCACTCTCATAGTCTTCACTCGAAGACATAGGTTTTTGGTTTAGGCATCACTTCAGTCATTCTGACTGGTTCTCTTGGACCCCACTTAACAGTACGGTGGTTCCTATGACTCAACACAAAAGAAAAAGAACTACGAAAGATCTAAGTCTTCGAGCTCCATAGGCTTCATATAGTGTCTTCTCTTGTCATAGTCTTCAATGTGAATATCTTCATATACCACCTTTGACTTCAATGTCTTCATACATTTTTAGGGGTCATCTCTGGTAGTAAAACCGAATCAATGAGGGAATTCTACCTGTGTTATCCTGCAATTCTCACAAACACATTAGTCCCTCAACTAGGTTTGTCGTCAATGCTCCAAAACCAACTAGGGGTGGCACTAGATGCACTTACAATTAGCTGTAGCTCAGTGTTCATCTTTTGTCAAGAATTTTGAGTGGATCACTGCCATGTGTTTCATGTAGAGCCACAAGAAGCTCTCGGTCATTGAGAACACGAGTGCGCTTCTTGGGTCTTGGAGCAGTGGCACTGTTAGTGGCTTCAGTGGAAGCAGGGTGTGGTGCACGTGTAGTGCCAGCCAAAGGATACACCCGAGAAACTGCTTCAACTCCTTCAACGTTCTGAGTAAAACTTTGATGTTCTGCATTCTGAAGACTTAGAGGTTGCTTGGCAGGCTCAGAATATATGGCTTCAGTAGACAAGTCCACGTCAGGCAAGAAGATCCGATGGTTGCGGGCTGAGGGCTGATACGAGATGGCGGAGTGTAGCTTGATCAGGCGCATGACCCAAGGGGCGTAGAACTTCAAACCAAACAGATCAATGCCTGATGCAGCAAGTTGGTGTATGAAGAAGTCCTGTGCATTGAAGCATTTGCCATGAAGTATATAGAAGACCAAAGTCTTCATTGCACCCTGAAGCTTGGCATTTGGAGAGTGCCCTTTGATAGGCCAGAGAGTTCGCCTGATGATGTGATAGATGGTTCTTGGCAGGTATTCAAGGTCTTCAACGAAGAACTCTGTGGGATAAACAGCATCTTGGGGCAATGGCTTCATCATGCTGAGCATCTGACTCATATCAGGTTCTGGCCGCTGAAAGATGCTCTCAATAGCTTCAGCATGCAGCTGGCAGCCTTGCTCGAAGAGATCGCCAGGAGTGGGCAAGCCAGTGAGCTCAATGATGTCAAATGCATTGGCTTCATGATGAACGTTGCCAGTCATCCACTCCAGGACCCAAGTCTTCGGATCTCTGCTGTACCCTCTGATGTGAAGTGTGGCATAGAATTGAAGCAGCAGCTCTTCATTCCAATGCTCTTCGTCAGTAATGAACGGCAGCAGTCCAACTTCCTTGAAGCAATCTAAAGCTTCTTCCAGACAGGGCATACCAGCTATAGCTTCAACGTCAAGGCGCTTGTGTGGGAAGATGCGACCTTGGTTGTAAAGAATGCAAGAGTAATAGCTTCGCTGAGAATAGCTCCAGAACCGATCAGATGATATCCTTTCCCTTGAGTAGGGGTTCCTGGAGCTATTGAAGAACGTGTTGTCTGCCCTGAAGCCATTGATGTTGAAGGAGCCAGGTGCTGATGCAGGACCTGGAAACCTTGGCAGTCTTGGGATTGGCTTCTAGACCTGAGGCCTGTGCTCAACATGATAGTTGAACTGGGGACCGGCAGCAGACTCAGGAACAGAAGTGGCGGGATCAGTGGCTTCGCTATCTTCTGAAGCTTTTGCTGGGGAGGGCTCCGCATTAGCTTCATTGGTGGTTGTGGCAGCCTCACGATTTTCATCCTCCACTTGACTAGCTGGAGGGTCCGTCACAAGAACATTCTCCTGGAGAACTTCTTCTTGGTGGGACAGGGGAGTGGGATCTTGTGGGACTCCTTCTTCTGCGGCTGATGCAGCCGGAATGTCTTCAGCAGAGACTTGAGGCCTTGGACCTTTGCGAAGCCTGCGGAACGCAGACGACGCCTGTGGAGTTGGAGTGGGCTGGGCCTCATAGTCTTCTTCCTCTTGTGGGGGATCCGCCCATGAAGCATCATGTGCAATCGGCGTCAGTGGACGACCAATGCTGATGAGTTCGCTGTTTTCATGCTGAGGAAGGACTGCACCATCTTCTACATTGTCATGTTGACCAATGTCTTCAGCAGCGATGGGATCAGCTGCTAGAGTGTCTTCAGCTTCATGAGCCTCTGTGGAAGCAGGCTCATGAATTGTCAGTTGTCGTTCAGCTTCAGGATAGACCATAGAAATGGGTTCAACTATCAAGGGCTCTATGGAAGCAGCCCGAGCTTTCTTGGTCTTCCTCTTCTTCTTGGAGGGGGCAGTAGGAGAGGCTTCAGAGTGTTTCCTCTTCCTGGCTTCAGCCTCAGCAGTCCTTGTCTTCTTGAGCTCTGAAGCTGTTGACCGGCTTTTCGAGCCAGTCAGTCTAGTTGGGAAGACAATCGGAACTGCTTCTTGCCTTGGTGCATCAGATTCAGCCGTAGCAGGCTTCTTCTTCTTCTTTGCGGCCATCCTGGGGTCGACGCCAGGACGCCTAAGTGCCTTGCGCTTCTCAGCCTCATTATAGGCTTGCACACATCGGTCAGCCAGAGTCTTCATGCGCTCACGCGAACCCTGAGCTTCTGCACGCTTCTTCACAAAGGCTTCCTTGAGCTCGTGCATCATTTTCTTGAAGTTCTTCACTTCTTGCACGCTAAGCTTGGCCATATGTTTCTTGAACTGAGCCTTTTCATAGTCAATCTTCTGCTTCAGTTCAACAATGCGCTGGGCAATAGCAAGTTCTGAAGCAATGGCGCCTTGGAAGGCGACACTGAGGCCAATGGGTAGCTGCAGATCTTCAAAGATGATGTTTGGCGTGTCAAACCACTCGTCAATGAAGTTGTGGATGATGGTGACATCAAAGAGAGGCAGATCATTGAAGATTTCTGCTTCTTCTTTGCTCTTGATGAGTTGCTCAAGAGCGTCATCTGCAAGATCTTCATCACTTGACAGATCAATATCGTCATTGCGCAGAATGGCAGCAGCTGTTAGCTCTTTGCCAGTGTGAGACAGAGGCATCTTGGCCTTCTGGGGCTTGGAGACGCATGATAAATCTTCAGACTGCACACTGTCTTCAGGAGGTGCAGTTGCCAATGGCTTCGCCCTTGAGATTTTTGGTGAAGGGGTCGGCTTTGAAGCTTTTGGCTTCTTCAACTGCTTTGGCTTCGGCACTGCAGGCGCGTCATCAGACTCAGTGTCAGCTGCAGGCTCATTCACTGCAGTCCCTTGAACCAAGATGTAGGTGATGAGGCCTTCAAGGTTGGCGAAAGGACGGATGACATTGGGTTCTGCATGTCGTGTGCCATCTGCCCTTGGAGATGAGGGACCAGGGTTGAAGTCTAACCCAAAAGTCTTCTTGTTCTGCTTCACTGAGTTCTGAGCAAACTGGAAGTTGCGCTTGAACAGATTGTCGTCACGACACCATAGCAGTGACGACGAGTGTGCATCAGCAGGCTGTTGTCCATGGACCATGCATGGATAGAAGCCTTGAGCAATGGCTTCATCTCTGGACCTGGGTAGAAGATTCTTGAATAGGATGTCTCCCCACGGTCTCTTGATGGCGTTTTTCTCAGCATACTCCTGGGTCACAAATCTGTATTTGAACCATTGTTCTGCCCAATATCTTTGAATCCATTGGATTCGGGTCTTGCGCTGACTGTAATCCTCTTCAGGATCTGTCTTGTACATTTCTGAGAGTTCATCTGGCAGATCTCTAGAGGTCTCACCACGACGCTTTCTGCCACCCTTCCTTGCTGCTTTCTCTGAAGCCATAAACTTTAACTTGAAAGGCTTCAAGATGTTCAAAGGCTTCAAAGGTTTTCGTTTGCTGGACCAACAGGAACTGGCTTCGGGAGAATTTATGTGATGCCTTAAGAATTCTGCAAATGAATGCAGACTATGAGAACCAAAGGATTCTCCCACGTACATGTACCTGTGACAGCATTAAGGTGCGAGGGAAGGGGAAGAGGTCATATGCATTCTCAGAAGATTTTGAAGATAAATCAGTTTAGAAGACATTGACCTCATCGTGCGAAGACATTCACTCATAGATAAGAAGTTGGTTCCAGATTTGTACGAATCCACAGATCAGTACAAGTGAGGAATCTAACTACTTTGTGAAGCACAAGTGAATATACTAGGCATGTTATGAGATGCAGTATGAGAGAGATCTAGCTTGTGTGAACAGAAACTACTTGTAGTAGAAAGTGACAAATCCATAGGATCAATGGTGCTGTAAAAAGAGGAAGTTTTATTTACCACACTAAGAACTGCTAGACGGAGTGTAAGATGAGGCCGAGCATTTCGATCTTCCGTGCCCTAACTTGGCGACGGAGGACACCTACGGCGACGGCGGAGAGGACGATGTCCACGATCGGCATGAAGACGGCGTCGGAGAGGTTGCGGCAGCGAAGCGCTTCATCGCCGGCGTCGTCGAGGGCTAGTGGTGGCGCTAGGGTTCGTGCATGGGTGGAAGAAGAGATAATGACCGCTGTGAGTGTGTATTTATAGGTACAGGGGCGGCACTGTGCTATTACTCAGGTGCCCCTGGCGATTTGCATCTGAGGAACACGTGGCCATTATGCGGAATTTTGGGGTTTATTCCACGTCCCACGCACGCCTGGATTGTCGGGTGGTCGTTCCTACTTCTCCGGATTTCATGTGGAGGAATGAGCATTGAAAACAGACTTAATGGTTGTCTCTGTATCTTCTGGTGACAAGGACACAGAGAAGACATTCGACAGTTTCAATAGAATGCATATGACTTGGAGAGATAGAGTTTGAGATAGAAAGCATAGAGAGGTTAGGGTCCGATCACATTCACTTAGTTCAAAAGATTCAACACGAAGACATAGCTATAAGTGAATGCTGTAGA
>NC_041392.1:202467469-202500674 GCF_002162155.2 Triticum dicoccoides
TAGTGAAGATAATCATGAAGACATGTTGAGATTGAAGCCAAACCAAATATGAAGACATTGCAAGGTAACGCCATGAGTGAAACACTTCAAAATAGAACGTTTGGTGGTGGCGTTACCCACCGTATAGGAAGTATTAGACCCAGACACGGCGCACAATTATCGTGGCGCTCCGAAGTCAAATTCCACATTAATGTATTCACACTTAGAATGTATGTCTTCATTGATTGAAGATATACTTTACTTTGTGTGTTGCACATCTAAGTCATCAATATGCATAAGGGTTAGGATGTGTGCCTGATCACAGGACATTTGAGGATTCCAGGATATTTAGCTCACACCGTATCTTGCAAAACCTCTTCTCATCCAAGGGCTTGGTGAAGATATCTGCCAATTGCTCTTCAGTGTTGACGTGTATGATATCAATGTCTTCCTTCACAACATGATCTCTGAGAAAGTGATGACAAATTTCAATGTGCTTTGTCTTCGAGTGCTGAACTTGGTTGTTGGCAATCTTGATGGTGTTTTCGTTGTCACAGTAAAGTGGCACTTGCTTCAGATGAATGCCATAGTCCTTGAGTGTTTGCTTCATCCACAGAAGCTGAGCGCAGCAAGATCCAGCAGCAATGTATTCAGATTCAGCAGTGGAGAGAGATACACAGTTCTGCTTCTTTGAAGACCAACATACAAGTGATCGTCCCGGAAAGTGACATGTGCCTGATGTAGACTTGCGATCAACTTTGTCACCAGCATAATCAGCATCCGAGAATCCAACCAGATCAAACTCTGAGCCCTTTGGATACCATAATCCTAGAGTTGGGGTGTGAGCCAAATATCGAAGAATTCACTTCACAGCTAAGTGATGCGACTCCTTTGGTGCCGCTTGAAATCGAGCACACATGCAAACACTAAGCATAATATCTGGCCTAGATGCACATAGATAAAGTAAAGAACCAATCATGGAGCGGTATACCTTTTGATTGAACTCTTTACCATTGTCGTCAGGACCCAGATGATGTTTGGCTGGCATTGGTGTTGTGAAGCCTTTGCAGTCTTGCATACCGAACTTCTTCAGGCAATCTTTGAGATACTTCTCTTGAGATATGAAGATGCCATTGCGTTGTTGTCGTATTTGAAGACCAAGGAAGAACTTCAGCTCCCCCATCATGGACATCTGATATTGCTCTTGCATCATATATCCAAACTCTTCACTGTACTTCTGATTGGTGCAGCCGAAGATAATGTCATCCACATATATTTGGCACACAAACAGTTCACCATCATATGTCTTCGTGAAAAGAGTGGGATCTAGGGAACCAGGTATGAAGCCTTTGCTCTTCAGGAAGTATTTGAGTGTGTCATACCAGGCCCGAGGGGCTTGTTTGAGGCCGTACAGTGCCTTGTTGAGCTTGTATACCATGTCAGGATGTTTTGGATTTTCAAAGCCAGGCGGTTGTGCAACATACACTTCTTCTTCAATCTTGCCATTGAGAAAGGCACTCTTCACATCCATTTGATATAGAAGTATGTTATGATGATTTGCATAGGCCAGCAGTATGCGTATGGCTTCAAGTCTAGCCACAGGAGCAAATGTTTCATCGAAGTCAATGCCTTCCACTTGAGTATATCCTTGAGCAACGAGACGAGCTTTGTTTCTGACAACTTGACCATGCTCATCTTGCTTGTTGCGGTATATCCATTTGGTGCCTATTATATTGTGCTTCCGTGGATCAGGACGCTTAACCAGTTCCCATACATTATTCAGCTCAAACTGTTGAAGCTCTTCTTGCATAGCTTGAATCCATTCAGGTTCCATGAAGGCTTCTTCAACTTTCTTGGGTTCTGTTATTGAGACGAATGCGAAGTGCCCACAGAAATTTGCTAGCTGAGTTGCCCTTTAACGAGTGAGTGGACCAGGTGCATTGATGCTATCAATTATCCTTTCAATCTGCACTTCATTGGCAACGCGAGGATGTACAGGGCGAAGACTTTGCTCTTGCTGTTCATTGTCATTGTTGGAAGGAATGTCTTCAGGCTGAGAATTGTCTTCATGTTGATCAGGTGCTAAAATGATAAGTTCTTCTTCAGGATGAGCTTCAGAAGGTATAATTTCTCCAGTTCCCATTAGCTTGATTAATTCACTGGATGGAACTTCATCTAGCACATTTGGCAGCTGCCCTCTTTGTGAACCGTTGGTCTCATCGAACCGCACATCCACTGTTTCAACCACTTTGTAATGAAAGAGATTGAAGACTCTGTAGGAGTGCGAATCCTTTCCATATCCAAGCATAAAACCCTCATGTGCTTTTGGTGCAAATTTTGAGGTGTGATGTGGGTCCTTGATCCAGCACCTTGCGCCAAATACTCTGAAGTAACTGACATTTGGCTTCTTGCCAGTAAGGAGCTCATAAGATGTCTTGTTTAGTAGCTTGTGAAGATAAACACGATTGATTGTATGGCATGCAGTATCAATGGCTTCGGGCCAGAATTTTCTTGGCGTCTTGTATTCATCTAGCATCGTTCTGGCCATCTCAATTAGTGTTCTGTTCTTGCGTTCGACGACGCCATTCTGCTGTGGCGTGTACGGGGCTGAGAATTCATGTGTGATGCCCAAGGTATCAAGATATGTATCAAGGCCAGTGTTCTTGAATTCAGTGCCATTGTCACTTCTGATGTGCTTTATCTTGGCGCCAAAATTGTTCATAGCTCGATTGGCGAAGCGTCTGAAGACATCCTGCACTTCAGTCTTGTAAAGGATTATGTGCACCCAAGTATATCTAGAATAATCATCAACAATAACGAAGCCATAGAGGCAAGCAGTAGTAGTTAGAGTTGAATAATGAGTGGGACCGAAAAGATCCATGTGAAGCAGTTCGAAGGGTCGAGTAGTAGTCATGATTGTCTTCGAGGGATGTTTGGCCCTCGTCATCTTCCCTGCTTCACAGGCACCGCATAAGTGGTCTTTCTTGAACTTGACGCCCTCGATGCCTATGACATGCTTCTTCTTCGCAAGGGTGTGGAGGTTCCTCATGCCAGCATGTCCAAGCCTTTGATGCCAAAGCCAGCATTCTGAAGCCTTTGCTAGAAGACATACTGCAAGCTGTGGCCCTGCTGAGAAATCTACCACGTACAAATCATCTTTTCGATACCCTTCAAACACTAGAGACTTGTCACATTCCATTAGTACAAGGCAACGATATTTTCCAAATATTACGATCATGCAAATGTGATGTGGCTCTTGTCGGATGGACGTAAGGTTGAGTCCATAAGAAGACTTCTTTTGCCAGTCGTGTGATTTGTACACCCACTGTCAATAATCCATTCTGAAGACGCTGGTGTCGTACCCTACAGTGTAGTTAGGGGGATAGGCTTCACCAAGAGCATTGTGAAGCAAAAACATTTGACGAACCAGTGGGTTATGAAAGCTTAGATCCAGGTTAGGACTAATAGGGAGAGTAGCAAGCGATTCAGGTACGAAGTACATAGTAAGACCATTTGGGCATTTGATCTTGCGCCCTACAAGATGTTTAAGGTCCCCAGCAATAGCGTCAGACGATTTTGGTTTTCTGCTGGAGACCTTTCCCTGCAAAAGAGAGTTAAGCTTTCTTAGCCACCCACATCAAGGGCGGCTTAGAAGCAATAAGTCTAAGTGCAGCATCTGAGAATTTTGGCTTTGAAGCCTTAGCAAACAGTCTTGCAGGCGGACAATAGTACTCATAAGAATAAGCAGAATAGTTCTTGGTCTTATGAACATGGCGGTTTGATGAACCGCTATCATATTCATATGCCTGAGTATGGTTTCCCTGCAAAACATTTGCGTTAGTGAGACTCAGGTGAGTCCTCTGTCTGTATGAAGCCTTTGGACCGTATGAAGCCTTTGGTCTGAGGTTTGTCTTCTTCACGTGAGGTGTCATGATGACATTCACAGGAAGACTCTCCAGACACCTTTTCGGAACCCAGATCTTCTTCATAGGCGGTCCATTCCTGCAGTTAGTACCAATGTACCTGGCAAACACTTCACCATTCTGATTCTTAAACAGTATATAGTTTGCATCAAAGGATTCATCAATGATAATGGGGTTAGCACAAGTGAAGCCAGATAGATTGGATGGATCTGCTGAAGGTTCCTTTGCAGCAACCCACATGGTTTTGGGGTACTGCTTAGGTTTCCAGTAAGATCCATCTGCATTCATTTTCCTTACGAACCCTACACCCTCTTTCCTAGGGTTTCGGTTCAGAATCTGCTTTTTCAGGACATCACATAGCGTCTGATGCCCTTTAAGACTTTTGTACATCCCTGTTTCAAGCAATGTCTTCAACCTAGCATTCTCATCAGCAATAGCGGTGGTATCCTCAGCAGACGGGTTAGTTACCACATCAACAGTTGAAGATATTGCAACAGCAGTAGCAGTAGAACATTCAGCAACAGAAGTAGCATTATCACGCTCAATGCATTTAAGACATGGTGGTTCAAATCCTTCCTGAGCGGGACTGATCTGTTTGGCGCGAAGTGACTCGTTTTCCGTTTGAAGATCTTCATGAACCGCTCTCAATTTCTCAAGATCTTGATTCCTTTGAAGATAATCATAGGAAAGCTTTTCATGAGTTGTTGAGAGAGTTTCATGACGACTTTCAAGTTCCTGATACTTAACGTGAATATTTTTTATGTCTTCAATTAAGGATTCAGATCGAGTCATTTCAGCACCTAACAGATCATCGCTTCTGTCTAACAGTTTTTGAATATGTTCCATAGCTTTCTGTTGTTCAGTTGCAATTTTAGCAAGTGTTTTGTAGCTAGGTTTTGAACCACAATTAGAGTCATCGTCACTAGATGTTTGATAGTGAGTAGTGCGTGTGTTTACCTTGGCACCGCGTGCCATGAAGCAGTAGGTAGAAGCGGAGTAGTCCTTGTCATTTGCATCGGTGTCGGTGATGAAGTCATTGTCTTCGGTGTTGAAGATGGACTTGGCAACGTATGCTGTAGCCAGACTTGCGACGCCTGAGTCGGATTCCTCCTCAGACTCCACCTTCGCCTCCTCAGAAGCAGACTCCTCCTCTGAATCCATTTCCTTGCCAACAAACACACGTGCCTTGCCAGATGAGCTCTTCTTGTGTGATGAAGACTTTGAGGAAGACTTGGAAGAAGACTTTGAGTATTTCTTCTTCTTCTTCTTGGCGTCAGAGTCATATTCCTTGCTCTTCTTCTTCTTTTTGTTCTCATTGTCCCACTGTGGACACTCAGAGATGAAGTGGCCAAGTTTCTTGCACTTGTGACATGTTTTCTTCTTGTAGTCATGAGCAGGAGCTTCATCATTCCTTGAACTTGATCGGGAAGACTTTCTGAAGCCTTTCTTCTTGGTGAATTTTTGGAACTTCTTGACAAGCATAGCAAGTTCCCTTCCAATGTCTTCAGGATCATAAGAACTGCTGTCAGATTCTTCTTCAGATGAGGAGACAGCTTTTGCCTTCAAGGCACGAGTTCGCCCATAGTTTGGACCGTAGATATCTCTTTTCTCCAAAAGCTGAAACTCATGTGTGTTGAGCCTCTCAAGTATGTCAGATGGATCGAGTGTCTTGAAATCAGGACGTTCTTGAATCATCAGGGCCAGGATGTCAAACGAACTATCAAGTGATCTCAGCAACGTCTTGACGACTTCGTGTTTGGTAATCTCAGTGGCGCCGAGGGCTTGAAGCTCATTTATGATGTCAGTGAGTCGGTCAAATGTGTGCTGGACATTCTCATTGTCATTTCGCTTGAAGCGGTTGAAGAGGTTGCGAAGGACACTGATTCTCTGATCTCTCTGGGTTGAGATGCCTTCATTGACCTTGGAGAGCCAGTCCCAGACCAGCTTGGATGTCTTCAAAGCACTCACACGGCCATACTGTCCTTTGGTTAGATGACCACAGATGATATTCTTGGCAGTAGAGTCCAGTTGAACGAATTTCTTGACATCAGCAGTAGTGACACCTTCTCCATCCTTGGGAACGCCGTTCTCGACGACATACCATAGGTCGACGTTAATGGCTTCAAGATGCATGCGCATCTTATTCTTCCAGTAGGGATATTCAGTTCCATCGAAGACGGGGCACGCAGCGGAGACTTTAATTATCCCTGCAGTCGACATAGCTAAAACTCCAGGTGGTTAAACCGAATCACACAGAACAAGGGAGCACCTTGCTCTGATACCAATTGAAAGTGCGTTATATCGACTAGAGGGGGGTGAATAGGCGATTTTTATGAAAGTCTTCAGAATATAGAAGTTTTGAAGACAACCGATAAAATTAAACCTATCACCATGCAGCGGAAGGTAGACTACACTAGGCAAACCATAGTCAAGTATTCAATGAAGTGAAAGCACAAAGACTAATAGCAGCTAGGTAGTAAGGATCAGGTAGGAAGATATTGTGAAGCCAAACAAAACACGCAGTCACTCAGTGAAGACAAATGATAGTGCAAACATACAATGACTTCACAAGGAGTAACAGTAAGTAAAGGGAAGTGAAGATGAAACCAGTGACTCGTTGAAGACAATGATTTGTTGGACCAGTTCCAGTTGCTGTGACAACTGTACGTCTGGTTGGAGCGGCTAGGTATTTAAACCTTAGGACACACAGTGCCGGACACCCAGTCCTAAACACGCAGCTCAGGACACCCAGTCCTCACCATATTCTCCTTGAGCTAAGGTCCATAGACCTCTCCCAATCACTCTGGTAAGTCTTCAAGGTAGACTCCCAAACCTTCACAGACTTCGTTCACCAGTAATCCACAATGTCTCTTGGATGCTCAGAACACGACGCCTAACCGGCTGGAGGATGCACAGTCCTCAAGTGTAATAAGTCTTCAGATCACACAGACAAGAAGACTTAAGTGATGCCCAATTCTCTCTGGCTCTGGTGGTTAGGGCTTTATCCTCGCAAGGAATTCTCTCTCAAAGGCTTCGAGGTGGGTTACTCTCAAACGACAAAAGCCGTACTTTCAATCTGAGCAGCCAACCGTTTATGGTTGTAGGGGGTGGGCTATTTATAGCCACTTGGCAACCCGACCTGATTTGTCCGAAATGACCCTGGGTCACTAAGGAACTGACACGTGTTCCAACGGTCAGATTTCAAACTCACACGGCAACTTTACTTGGGATACAAGCAAAGCTGACTTGTCCGACTCTGGACAAGATTCGCTCTCATAGTCTTCACTCGAAGACATAGGTTTTTGGTTTAGGCATCACTTCAGTCATTCTGATTGGTTCTCTTGGACCCCACTTAACAGTACGGTGGTTCCTATGACTCAACACAAAAGAAAAAGAACTACAAAAGATCTAAGTCTTCGAGCTCCATAGGCTTCATATAGTGTCTTCTCTTGTCATAGTCTTCAATGTGAATATCTTCATATACCACCTTTGACTTCAATGTCTTCATACATTTTTAGGGGTCATCTCTGGTAGTAAAAGCGAATCAATGAGGGACTTCTACCTGTGTTATCCTGCAATTCTCACAAACACATTAGTCCCTCAACTAGGTTTGTCGTCAATGCTCCAAAACCAACTAGGGGTGGCACTAGATGCACTTACAATTAGCCGTAGCTCAGTGTTCATCTTTTGTCAAGAATTTTGAGTGAATCACTGCCATGTGTTTTTTTGCTATGTTAGAGTGCAGTAGCTTTTTGTTCTTGATGCATTTAGATGGCCTCGTGTTGTTAATCGTAGCTTTGTGCCATTATTGTTTTGCTTGCCATTTGCAAACCGTGCATCCGATTCCGGTGATCTTTATATCGATTTCGACCAAAATCAACTCATCTTTCCAGTGGCACTCTTGGTTTTCCAAGTTGAGGCCAGGTTTAATCTTTCCTTTCCAAAACATGCATATGCATCGCATATCATATCCCGCATATCATGCCATGTTTTGCATCATGTTGCTTGCGCATTGCACCGTGGTTGATTGTGTCTCCCTTTGCTTGTGTTCTTGCTTTGGGTAGAGCCGGGAGACGAGTACGTGATCGAGGAACCCGTTGAGTATGCTTACGAGGATCAAGCTTACGTCAACTCGGAGAACTTTGCAGGCAAGATGACCATACCCTCGAAATCACTTCTATCTTTGCTTGCTAGATGCTCGCTCTTTTGCTATGCCTATGCTACGATACCTACCACATGCTTATCATGCCTCCCATATTGCCATGTCAAACCTCTAACCCACCTTGTCCTAGCAAACTGTTGTTTGGTTATGTTACCGCTTTGCTTAGCCCCTCTTATAGCGTTTCTAGTTGCAGGTGAAGATTGGAGTTTGTTCCTTGTTGGAACATGTTTATTGTTGGGATATCACTATTATATATTGTATATTTTTAATGCATCTATATACTTGGTAAAGGGTGGAAGGCTCGGCCTTATGCCTGGTGTTTTGTTCCACTCTTGCCGCCCTAGTTTCCGTCATACCGGCGTTATGTTCCATGATTTTGCGTTCCTTACACGGTTGGGTTATAATGGGAACCCCTTGACAGTTCACCTTGAATAAAACTCCTCCAGCAAGGCCCAACCTTGGTTTTACCATTTGCCACCTAGCCTTTTTCCCTTGGGTTTCGCGGACTCAAGGGTCATCTTTATTTTAAACCCCCGGGCTAGTGCTCCTCTGAGTGTTGGTCCAAACTAGAGCCCTTTGCAGCGCCCCCTCGGGGAAACTCGAGGTTTGGTTTTAGTTGTATGAAGCGCTCATCCGGTGTGCCCTGAGAACGAGATATGTGCAGCTCCTATCGGGATTTGTCGGCACATTCGGGTGGCTTTGCTGGCTTAGTTTTACCATTGTCGAGATGTCTTGTAACCGGGATTCCGAGTCTGATCGGATTGTCTTGGGAGAAGGAATATCCTTCGTTGACCGTGAGAGCTTGTGATGGGCTAAGTTGGGACTCCCCTGCAGGGATTTGATCTTTCAAAAGTCGTGCCCGTGGTTATGGGCAGATGGGAATTTGTTAATGTCCTATTGTAGAAAACCTAAACTTAACTTAATTAAAATGAATCAACAGAGTGTGTGGCCGTGAGGGTCTCTTTTCGGCGGAGTCCGGGAAGAGAACACGGTCTCGTGTTATGCTTGATCGTAGGTTGTTCTAGGATCACTTCTTGATCATAGTTTATTGACCGTTCCTTGCCTTCTCTTCTCGCTCTCTTTTGCGTATGTTAGCCACCATATATGCTAGTGCTTGCTGCAGCTCCACCTCATACCTTTTACCCTACCTATAAGCTTAAATAGTCTTGATCGCGAGGGTGTGAGATTGCTGAGTCCCTGTGACTCACAGATTCCTTCCAAAACTAGATGCAGGGACCGATGATACCATTCCAGGAGATTTGACTGAGCTCAAGTGGGAGTTCGATGAGGACTCAGGACGATACTACGTTTCCTTTCCACACGATCAGTAGTGGAGCCCAGTTGGGGCGATCGGGGACATTATGCATTTGGGGTTGTCTTTATTTTGGTTCCGTAGTCGGACCTTGATTGTACCTGGATGATTGTAATGTTATATTTATGCATTGTGTGACGTGGCGATTGTAAGCCAACTATGTACCTCTTTCCTTATTCAGTACATGGGTTGTGTGAAGATTACCCCACTTGCGACATTGCTTACAATGCGTTTATGCCTCTAAGTCGTGCTTCGACACGTGGGAGATATAACCGCATCGTGAGCGTTACACTAATGAAGACTTACACTCTAAGTGTGGATACATTAACGCGGAATTTGACTTCGGAGCGCCATGATAATTGTGTGCCGTGTCTGGGTCTAATATTTCCTATACGGTGGGTAACGCCACCACTAAACTTTTGTTTGGAATACTTTCTGTTGGTGTTGCATTTGCAAAGTCTTCGCATTTGGTTTGTCTTCATTGTTAACATGGCTTCATGTTTATCTTCAATGTACTGATTTGGTTTCTGTCCTCTACAGCATTCACTTATAGCTATGTCTTCTAGTTGAATCTTTTGAACTAAGTGAATGTGATCGGACCCTGACCTTTCTATGCTCCCGTCTTAAGTCTATCTATCCAAATCATATGCATTCTATTGAAACTATCGAATGTCTTCGCTGCGTCCTTGTCAGCAGAAGATACAGAGACAAACATTAAATCTATTTTAAATGCTTAATCCTTTTTTGCCTAAAACCCGGAGAAGCGGGAACGACCACCCGACAATCCAGGCATGCGTGGGAACGTGGAACAACCTCCAATGTGTTGCATGGTCGCTATGTGTCCTTCAGATGTGAATCACCAGGGGCACCTATGTAATAATGTGCCGTCCATGTCCCTATAAATGCACGCCTCACCCCAGTCATTATCTCTTCTTCCACTCTCGCACAAACCCTAGCGCCACCGCTAGCCCTTGACGACGCCGGCGACAAAGCGCTTAGTTGCCGCGACCTCACCGATGCCATCCTCACGCCGGCCGCGGACATCGTCTTCTCCGCCGTCGCCATAGGTGTCCTACGTCGCGAAGTTAGGGCACGGAAGATCGAACTGCTCGGCCTCCTCTCCTACTCCGTCTAGCAGTTCCTCGTGTGGTAAATAAAAACTCTTTTTACGGTCCTTTTGATCCGATAGATTCATCCTTTTCAACCACAAGTGGTTTCTGTTCCTACAAGTTGGATCTATCTCGTTCTACATCTCATAGCATGCCTAGTATGTTCACTTATGCTTCACAAAGTAGTTAGATTCCTCACTTGTACTTATTCGTGGATTCGTACAAATCTAGAACCAACTCTCTACATATGAGTGAATGTCTTCGCACTATGAAGTCAATGTCTTCTAAACTGATTTATCTTCAAAATCTTCTGAGAATGCATATGACCTCTTCCCCTTCCCTCGCATCGCTAATGTTGTCACAGGTACATGTCCGTGGGAGAATCCCTTGGTTCTCATAGTCTGCATTCATTTGTAGAGTTCTTACAGCGTCACATAAATTCTCCTGAAGCCAGTTCCTGTCTGACCAGTAGACGGAATACTTCGACAGTGTTGAAGCCTTTCAGTCTAAACTTCATGACAACTCAAAAATCAGTGAGGAAGGGCGGCAGACAACACCGTGCAAACACTGCTAAGGACATGCCACTGGATCTCTATGAGTTATACAAGTCAGATCCAGAAGAAACCTATGGAGAATGCAAGAACCGAATCCAATGGATTCGAAGACATTGGGCAGAGGAATGGTTCAAGTACAGATTCGTCACCAAGGAGTATGCTGAGAAGAATGCCTTAAAGGGCCCCTGGGGAGATATAATATACAAAGGTCTTCAGCCCAAGTCGAAGTCCGAAGCTATTTCTCAAGGCTTCTACCCCTGCATGATTCGTGGACCTCAGCCTGCTAATGCCGATCCATCCTCTCTGTTATGGTGTCGTGAAGATAATCTGTTCAAGCGCAACTATCAGGCTGCAAAGAACTCGGCCAAGGAAAACAAGAAGTCTTTGGGATTAGACTTCAACCCAGGCCCCTCTGCACCACGAGCTGACGGCACACGCAAAGCTGAACCCAATCTTATTGGGCCCTTCTACAACTTAGAAGGTCTCATCACTCACATTCATGTTCAAGGGGCAGCCGTGGACCACTCTGCAGATGACTCTAATTCTGATGAAGCGCCTGCACCTCCGAAGCCTGTGAAGCAAAAGAAACCAAAGTCTTCAAAGCCCCCCTCTGCACCAAAGGTCTCACGGGCGAAGCCTCTGTCCACTGCACCTCCTGAAGCCAGTGTGCAGTCTGAAGATCTCTCACGCATCTCCAAGTCAGCCAAGTTGAAAAAGCCCATGCAACCCACTAGTCAAGCACTGACCTCTGCTGCTATTTTGAGAAACGAGAATGATGCCATTGATCTGTCCAGCGACGACGATCTTGGCGATGACACTCTTGAGCAGTTGATAAAGAGCAAGCAAGAGGCGGAAATCTTCAATGATCTTCCCCTCTTTGATGTGGAAATCTTATACAAGTTTATTGATGAATGGTTTGACAGCCCAGATCTCAGTTTTGATGATCTTCAGCTCCCGATTGGCATCAGCATCTCCTTCAATGGAGCCATTGCTCCTAAGCTGGCTCTTGCCCAGAAGATTGTTCAGCTGAAGCACAAAATTGACTATGAAAAGGCTCAGTTCAAGAAGCACATGGCCAAGCTCAATGTTGAAGACATTCAAAACTTCAAGGTCATGATGCATGAGCTCAAGGAGGCATTCCACAAGAAACGAGAAGAAGCAAAAGGTTCTCATGACCGCATGAAGAATCTTGCTGCCAAATGTGTTCAAGGCTACAATGAAGCTGAAAAGTGCAAGGCTTTGGGGCGACCAGGCATCGACCCCAGGATGGCTGCCAAGAAGAAGAAGAAGCCAGCTATGGCCGAACCAGAAGCATCAAGGCAGGAAGCACCTCGCATTGTCTTCCCGGCCAGTATGACAGGCTCGAAGCCTAAGGCCCTCACAATGGCTTCAGAGTTCAAGAAAACTAGAGCAGCTGAAGCCGAAGCCAGAAAGCGAAAGACCAAAGTCACCACTGATGATGCTCCCCCAACCAAGAAAAGGAAAACAAACAAGAGAGACCGGGCTGCTTCCACAGAGCCCCTTCTTGTCGAGCCAATTTCTGTTGCTCGTCCTGCGTCTGAACATCGTGAATGTCGTCTGGTAGTTCATGAGCCTGCTTCCACAGAGGCTCCTGAATCTGAAGAGAATCCAGCTGTGGACCCCACCACAGCTGAAGACATTGGTCCTCACGACAATGTTGAAGATGATGAAGTCCTTCCTCAGATCGAGCACAATTTGGTATCATCGCCTGTTCTCACGAACAGCGAACTCATCAGCATTGGTCGTCCATTGACGCCAATTGCTCAGGATGACTCATGGGCTGATCACCCTCAAGAATCCCCTCGTGCTGAAGAAACACCAGTCACTCCCCCACCAGAGGTCACCACTCTGGTGATTGACAGTGAAGACTTTGAGGTCCAACCAACTCCATCTCCATAGGCGTCGCCAGCATTTCGCAGGCTTCGCAAAGGACCTAGGCCACAAGTCACATTGTCAAGTGTTCCCGAAGGAGAAGAGCGCCAATCCATCTCACGCGAAGTCTTTCCTGATGCCTCTCCTACTGTGAACATCCCTGAATCTGAAGCCAAAGCGGCTGAAGATATTCCGGTTGCATCAGCCGATGAAGAAAGAAGAACCACGTGATGAAGAAAGAGTTGCTACACCCTCGTCCAACCCCGAAGTTGTTCTCAAGGAGAACGTGTCTGAACCTCCATCTCCTGAAGTGGAGGTTACTAATACTGAGGCGGCCACCAACATCAACACTGAAGCTAATGACGTTGTCATGGCTGAAGCTAATGTGGCACCTGAAGCTAATGTGGTCCCAGATGACGCTGCACCTGAAGCTTATGCTGCACCTGATGCAAATCTGCAGCTTGAAACCAATGCCTCTGCTCCTGTACCACCTCCCAGGCCACACACCATCGAGCAAGCATATGATCGTGGTCAGCTTGTGACCATCCGCTGGCCAATTCTGGTTCCTCCGCCTGCTCCCGGTCCTTAATTTGCCTATCATGTGGAGCACAGGCCTCAGGTCCAGAAGCCAAAGCCCAGGCTACCATGGTTTCCAGGTACTGCAATGTCACCAGGATCATTTAATCTGAATGGATTCAAGGCACACAACACATTCTTCGACAGTGACAAGAACCCCTACACAAGGCCAAGAATCTCTTCGGACCGATTCTAGAGTTATCAGCAGCGAAGCTATTATTCATGCATCTTGTACAATCAGGGACGCATCTTACCTCACATGCATCTCGATTGTGAAGCCATTGCTGGACTGCCATGCCTTGAAGAAGCCCTTGACTACTTCCGTGATGCGGGTCTGCTTAATTTTGTGATTGTCAAGGAACACTGGAATGAAGAACTTCTGCTTCAATTCTATGCTAACCTCCACATTCGTGGATACAACAGGGATCCGAAGACTTGGATTCTTGAGTGGATGACAGGAGATGTTCATCATGAAGCTAAAGCTCAAGACATCATTGAGCTCACAGCCCTACCCACTCCTGGTGAATACTATGAACCAGGTTGTCAACAACACCAGAATGCTTTGTAGAGCATTTTTCAGAAGCCATAACCCAACATGAGCCAAATCTAAGCATGATGAAGCCTCTGCACGCGATGCTGAATACCCAACGGAATTCTTTGTCGAAGACCTAGAGTACCTACCCCGTACCATTTACCATATCATCAGGAAAACTCTATGGCATGTCAAAGGACATTCATATGCAGTGAAGCTTGAAGGATCAATGAAGACTTTGGTTTTCTATATCTTCAATGGCATCAGCTTAAATGCTCAAGACTTCTTCATCCGGCAGTTAGCTGCATCTGGCTCCGACATCTTTGGTCTGAAGTTCTACGCTCCGTGGGTAATGCGCCTTATCAAGCTTCACTCTGCCTTCAACTATCAGCCATCTGCGCGCAATCATCTTGTATTCTTGCCAGAGGTTGATCTGTCTGTTGAAGCTATTTACCCAGAGCCTGCTAAGGATCCAATCTATCTTCACAATGTTGATCATCAAAGCTTCACCCAGCCCATTGAAGGAGTTCAGGCAGTCTCTCGTGTTTATCCCTTGGCTGGTAACACACGTGCCCCTCGCGCCCAAACTGACGCCACTGGAAGCACCATTGCCCAAAGGCCTCGGAAGCGATCTCGTGTTCTCAATGACCGAGAGCTTCTCGTCGCGCTACATTAGAAACATGATAAGCATCATGATTGGCTTAAGCATCAGATGTAAAGCCTCTTGGTGGATGTCAATCGCATTCGCAATCTTGCCACCAAGAATGCCTTTGTTACACATGAAACATGTCAGAGGTCTTGGAAGAGTTTGACATTGCTTAGTGCTGAAGCTGATCTGCAAGACGATGGCTTCACAGAAAGATTCAAGTTTGACTCAACTCCTCCAAGGAATGCTCACTTGCGTCAGACTCCCTCACTTGAAGACTCTGACTATTCGTCCTCAGCTGCGATGATGAATGCCAGAGTCATCGATGACCAAGATGATGCCACTTCACCACCTCCAACTTCAGCATGTGTCGACACTGCACCGAGTTCTTCTGCACCACCGGACCTCAACGACGACCATGCTGCTTCGCCTGCAGCTCATGGGAATGAGTAGAAGCTCTAGTTCTTCAAACCTTTTTGGTCCTTACTAACAAAAGGGGGAGAAGCATATGAGTTGATAGTCTTCAAGCGGGTCCATATGGGTGGTTGCTTTACTTTTTGCTACATTTGCAAAGTGCTTACAACTCTCGCTTTTGAAATATTTGGTTCGTTTTTGAGTTGTCACACTTAAACTTGATGGTCGTCTGCTACTTTTTCGACACTATGTGATGCGATGATAAATTCCGCATGTGCGACGATAAATTCCGCATGAAGTCATTTGGCAGACGCCCATTTTCCATTATGCATGTCATTATCTTCGATATATCCTTTCATGCATGATGAATTGTCTTCATAAGTAAAAGAGGAGCTCCGCAAGTACAACCTGCCATGTGCATTTGCATTCAAAAGCAAATACTTATATGCACATCTTCAGGGGGAGCCTTCCTGCTACTTACGAAGACAATACTCTAATCCTTTACAATTTCACATACTTTTATTCTCGTTGAAAACTTCAACTAGTTTGTCATCAATCACCAAAAAGGGGGAGATTGTAAGTGCATCTAGTGCCACCCCTAGTTGGTTTTGGAGTATTGGCGACAAACCTGGTTGAGGGACTAATGTGTTTGTGAGAATTGCAGGATAACACAGGTAGTAGTCCCTCACTGATTCGGTTTACCTATCGGAGATGATCCCCTATGTATGAAGACATTGAAGACAAAGGTGGTATGTGAAGGTATTCACATTGAAGTCTATGACAAGAGAAGACATTGTGTGAAGACTATGGAGCATGAAGACTTAGTTGTTTCGTTGTTTTGTTTTCTTCTTTGTTGAGTCATAGGAACCACCATACTGTTAAGTGGGGTCCAAGTGAACCAGTCATAATGACTGAAGTGATGCTTAACCAAAATCATATGTCTTCGAGCGAACACAATGAGAGCAAATCTTATCCACAGCTGGATAAGTCAGCTTTGCTTGTAGCTCAAGTAAAGTTGTCGTGTGTGTTTGAAATCTGACCGTTGGAACACGTGTCAGTTCCATAGTGACCCAGGGTCATTTCAGACAAATCAGGTTCGGTTGCCTAGTGGCTATAAATAGCCCACCCCCTACACCATAAATTGGTTGGCTGCTCAGAGTTAGTGCACAGCTTTTGTCGTTTGAGAGCAACCCACCTCGAAGCCTTTGAGAGAGAAATCCTTGCGAGGACAAAGCCCTAAACACCCAGAGCCAAAGAGTGTTAGGCATCACTGAAGTCTTCCTATCTGTGTGATCTGAAGACTTATTACACTTGAGGACTGTGAATCCTCCAGCCGGTTAGGCGTCGCATTCTGAGCATCCAAGAGTCATTGTGGATCGCCGGTGAACGAAGTCTGTGAAGGTTTGGAAGTCTACCTTGAAGACTTTCCAGAGTAATTGGGCGAGGACTGGGTGTCCTTAGCTCAAGGGGAATAAGGTGAAGACGCGGTCTTGTGAGTTGAATCTCAGCCTCCCTAACCAGATGTACAGTTGTCACAGCAACTGGAACTGGTCCAACAAATCATTGTCTTCAACGAGCCACTGGTTCTATCCTTCCCATCTCTTTATTTGCAGATTGGTCCTTGTGAAGTCATTGCCTGTTTGCATTATCTATTTGTCTTCACTGTGTGACTGCTTGTTCTGATTGGCTTCATACTATCTTCCATCCTGATCCATACTGCCTAGCTGCTATTAGTCTTGTGCTTTCACTTCATTGAATACTTGACTATGGCTTGGCTAGTGTAGTCTACCTTCCGCTGCATGTTAATAGGTTCATTTCTATCATCTGTCTTTGAAACTTCCATATTTTGAAGACTTCCATAAAAATCGCATATTCACCCCCCCTCTAGTCAATCACTAGCACTTTCAGTAATGTCCGAACGTTGTAATCATAGTTTACTAGATATGGTGCGATCTATGATGTCTCTTACTAATTTACCGCTATTGTTTTGGGGTTATGCTTTAGAGATAGTTGCATTCACGTTAAATAGGGCACCATCTAAATCCATTGAGGCGACACCTTATGAACTGTGGTTTGGCAAGAAACCCAAGTTGTCGTTTCTTAAAGTTTGGGGCTGCGATGCTTATGTGAAGAAGCTTCAACCTAATAAGCTCGAACCCAAATTGGAGAAATGTGTCTTCATAGGATACCCAAAGGAGACTGTTGGGTACACCTTCTATCACAAATCCGAAGGCAAGATATTCGTTGCTAAGAATGGATGCTTTCTAGAGAAGGAGTTTCTCTCGAAAGAAGTGAGTGGGAGGAAAGTAGAACTTGACGAGGTAATTGTACCCTCTCCCTTATTGGAAAGTAGTTCATAACTGAAATCAGTTCCAGTGATTCCTACACCAGTAAGTGACGAAGCTAATGATGATGATCATGAAACTTCTGATCAAGTTACTACCGAACCTCGTAGGTCAACCGAAGTAAGATCCGCACCAGAGTGGTATGGTAATCTTGTTCTGGAAGTCATGTTACTTGAACATGACGAACCTACGAACTATGAGGAAGTGATGATGAGCCCAGATTCCGCAAAATGGCTTGAGGCCATGAAATCTGAGATGGGATCCATGTATGAGAACAAAGTATGGACTTTGGTTGACTTGCCCGATGATCGGCAGGCCATAGAGAATAAATGGATCTTCAAGAAGAAGACTGACATTGATGGTAATGTTACTATCTACAAAGCTTGACTTGTTGTAAAAGGTTTTCGACAAGTTCAAGAAGTTGACTACGATGAGACCTTCTCACCCGTAGCGATGCTTAAGTCCGTCCGAACCATGTTAGCAATTGCCGCATTTTATGATTATGAAATTTGGCAAATGGATGTCAAAACTGCATTCCTTAATGGATATCTTAAAGAAGAGTTGTATATGATGCAACCAAAAGGTTCTGTCGATCCAAAAGGTGCTAACAAAGTATGAAAGCTCCAGCGATCCATTTATGGACTGGTGCAATGATGTCTACTACACAACCTTCTTCTTGTAGACGTTGTTGGGCCTCCAAGTGCAGAGGTTTGTAGGACAGTAGCAAATTTCCCTCAAGTGGATGACCTAAGGTTTATCAATCCGTGGGATGCGTAGGATGAAGATGGTCTCTCTCAAACAACCCTGCAACCAAATAACAAAGAGTCTCTTGTGTCCCCAACACACCCAATACAATGGTAAATTGTATAGGTGCACTAGTTCGGCGAAGAGATGGTGATACAAGTGGTATATGGATGGTAGATAAAGGTTTTTGTAATCTAAAAATATAAAAACAGCAAGGTAACTAATGATAAAAGTGAGCACAAACGGTATTGCAATGCGTTGAAACAAGGCCTAGGGTTCATACTTTCACTAGTGCAAGTTCTCTCAACAATAATAACATAATTGGATCATATAAATATCCCTCAACATGCAACAAAGAGTCACTCCAAAGTCACTAATAGCGGAGAACAAACGAAGAGATTATGGTAGGGTACAAAACCACCTCAAAGTTATCCTTTCTGATCGATCTATTCAAGAGTCCGTAGTAAAATAACATGAAGCTATTCCTTCCGTTCAATCTATCATAGAGTTCGTACTAGAATAACACCTTAAGACACAAACCAACCAAAACCCTAATGTCACCTAGATACTCCAATGTCACCTCAAGTATCTGTGGGTATGATTATACGATATGCATCACACAATCTCAGATTCATCTATTCAAACCAACACAAAGTACTTCAAAGAGTGTCCCGAAGTTTCTACCGGAGAGTCAAGACAAAAACGTGTGCCAACCCCTATGCATAGGTTCATGGGCGGAACCCGCAAGTTGATCACCAAAACATACATCAAGTGAATCAATAGAATAACTCATTGTCACCACGGTTATCCCACGCAAGACATACATCAAGTGTTCTCAAATCCTTAAAGACTCAATCCGATAAGATAACTTCAAAGGCAAAACTCAATCCATTACAAGAGAGTAGAGGGGGAGAAACATCATAAGATCCAACTATAATAGCAAAGCTCGCGATACATCAAGATCGTACCACCTCAAGAACACGGGAGAGAGAGAGAGAGATCAAACACATAGCTACTGGTATATACCCTCAGCCCCGAGGGAGAACTACTCCCTCCTCGTCATGGAGAGTGCCGGGATGATGAAGATGGCCACCGGAGAGGGGTTTCCCCCTCCAGCAGGGTGCCGGAACGGGTCTAGATTGGTTTTCGGTGGCTACAGAGGCTTCTCGCGGTGGAACTCCCGATCTATTCTGCTCCCCGAAGTTTTTAGGGTATATGGGTATATATGGGAGGAAGAAGTATGTCGGTGGACCTCTGGGCTATCCACGAGACAGGGGGGCGCGCCCAGGAGGGTGGGCGCGCCCCCACCCTCGTGGGCAGCCTGGGACTCTCCTGGTCCATCTCCGATACTCCGTGGGCTTCTTCTGGTCCAAAAATAAGTTCCGTGAAGTTTCAGGTCAATTGGACTCCGTTTGATTTTCCTTTTCTGTGATACTCTAAAACAAGGAAAAAATAGAAACTGGCACTGGGCTCTGGGTTAATAGGTTAGTACCAAAAATAATATAAAAGTGTATAATAAAGCCCATAAACATCCAAAACAGATAATATAATAGCATGGAACAATCAAAAATTATAGATATGTTGGAGACGTATCATGCAAGCCTCTCAGAGTTGGAATATACTCTTTGATAGTGTGATCAAAGCATATGGTTTTATACAGACTTTTGGAGAAGCCTGTATTTACAAGAAAGTGAGTGGGAGCTCTGTAGCATTTCTGATATTATATGTAGATGACATATTGTTGATCGGAAATGATACTGAATTTCTGAATAGCATAAAAGGATAGTTGAATAAGAATTTTTCAATGAAAGACCTCGGTGAAGCTGCTTATATATTAGGCATCAAGATCTATAGAGATAGATCAAGACTCTTAATTGGACTTTCACAAAGCACATACCTTGATAAAGTTTTGAAGAAGTTCAAAATGGATCAAGCAAAGAAAGGGTTCTTGCCTGTGTTACAAGGTGTGAAGTTGAGTCAGACTCAATGCCCGACCACTGTAGAAGATAGAGAGAAAATGAAAGGTGTTCCCTATGCTTCAGCCATAGGCTCTATCATGTATGCAATGTTGTGTACCAGACCTGATGTGTGCCTTGCTATCAGTCTAGCAGGGAGGTACCAAAGTAATTCAGGAGTGGATCACTAGACAGTGGTCAAGAACATCCTGAAATACCTGAAAAGGACTAAGGATATGTTTCTCGTATATGGAGGTGACAAAGAGCTCGTTGTAAACGGTTACGTCGATGCAAGCTTTGACACTGATCCGGATGACTCTAAGTCACGAACCGGATACGTGTTTTTATTAAATGGTGGAGCTGGCAGTTGATGCAGTTCCAAGCAGAGCGTCGTGGCGGGATCTACGTGTGAAACGGAATACATAGCTGCTTCAGAAGTAGCAAATGAAAGATTCTGGATGAAGGACTTCATATCTGATCAAGGTGTCATACCTAGTGCATCGGGTCCAATGAAAATCGTTTGTGACAATACTGGTGCAATTGCCTTGGCAAAAGAATTTAAATTTCACAAGAGAACTAAGCACATCAAGAGATGCTTAAATTCCATCCATGATCAAGTCAAGGAGGGACACATAGAGATTCACAAGATACGTACGAATCTGAATGTTGCAGACCCATTGACTAAGCCTCTCTCATGAGCAAAACATGATCAGCACCAAGACTCCATGGGTGTTAGAATCATTACTGTGTAATCTAGATTATTGACTCTAGTGCAAGTGGGAGACTGAAGGAAATATGCCCTGGAGGCAATAATAAAATTGTTATTTATATTTCCTTATATCATGATAAATGTTTATTATTCATGCTAGAATTGTATTAACTGAAAACTTAGTACATGGGTGAATAAATAGACAAACAAAGTGTCACTAGTATGCCTCTACTTGACTAGCTCGATGAATGAAAGATGGTTGGGTTTCCTAGCCATAGAGATGAGTTGTCATTTGATTAACGGGGTCACATCATTAGAGAATAATGTGATTGACTTGACTCATTCCGTTAGCTTAGCACGATGATTGTTTAGTTTGTTGCTATTGCTTTCTCCATAACTTATACATGTTCCTATGACTATGAGATCATGCAACTCCCGAATACCGGAGGAACACTTTAACCATGCTCCAACTCAGAATCCAAGTCAGAATCCTCGTGAATGGGATAATCAGTATGGTCAAGATCAGTATGATTTGTGTTATTACATTTAGAAGAGTAAAACAAAACTATTAGTTGCTGATACCGACAGTCAAATTACAAACAGATCCATAGATGTAGTTCGCAGTTCGCCTCGTGACATCAAGCAATTATGTAAGCCCTCTCGTTAACCTTTTTTCTTTTCAGATGGAACCCTCTCGTTAACCACCAACTAACAATCCCCATATATATATGGAACATATGGGAGAAATTCGGGATCGAGTTGTGTTCTTTACCAGTTTATTTGTGAGGGAATTACTCGATTGCCAGTAAATTAACTGCAACATGCGATGAGAAAAGCAAAGCAAAACAACCTGTACTGTACGCCGAACTTGACGGCGAGGGAGATGTCGAGCCCGCCGACGGCCTCCATGACGGCGAAGTACTCATCGGGGTCGTCTGCCATGAGATTGAGCGGCCGCACCCCGGCCTCGCGAATGAGCGCCGTCATCTGCCGGAAGCAGAGCTCGCGGTGGGAGGCCATGGGCAGCTCGACGGGCGTGTGGAGCTCCTGCCGGTCGACGAAGAACCTGTATAACCGCTCCTGCGTCGCCAAGTGCCGCCCCGGCAGGTACGCGGTGAGCGCTGCTGCATCCACATCCAGGCCCCCCGCCCGCCGCTTCCCCGCGCACGCGGCGGGGGCCAGGGCATTAGCCCCCTCGGGGGCGGACCGATCGGAGGGTTGTAGGAGGTGGAGTGTGACGCCCCAAGACCGGAGCTTCAGATGCCTTCCAGGGTTTCCGGGTTTCGTCGTGTGATTTGTTTGGTTCTTTGCATTTGTCATTGCATCATGTTGCATTTCATCATGTCATCATGTGTATTGGGTGTTTTTCATACATATTAAGTTGTTGCATGTTCCATGCATGAATCTTGCTTCATCACCTTCTCCTTCCCTCTCACTTCCTTCTTCTTTCATGTCTTTGCAAGCGACCTTATTCCTCCTGCATTAATGTTCATATTTTCCCTATAAATCTTGCCTCTTTCCTACACCCTCTCTGTCAGACTTCATCCCATTCGAAGTTGTTTTGGTCAGGTTCAAAAATGATTGAAGTTTGAGAATAATCCAAACTCTAATTATTTTTCTACCTTCTAAAAATGCTTGAGCAATTTATTCAAACCCTACATAAATCCAGGGTTCCAGATATATAGTTATATATCTCATATCTCTAACCAAAAACCCCTGGATTTTCCCCTTCGTTGGTTGTTTATTTATATAAACAATTATTTATAAAGGAAAGAATTTAGAGGGAAAGGGAGCCAGCAGCCAGGCTGGCCTGCTTCCTCGAGGCCCAGCAGGCCCATCTACCCCCACTAACCCTAGCCCGCACAACCTCTCTCATTCTCGCGTTCCCCTCACGCCGCCAGGAGGATCGCTGATCCCCTCGCCCTCTCCTTGTTTCCCTCCTCCCACACACACGCACCAGGGAGAGGGATCCCGATCCCCATGGCCACGCCTCCTCGTGCCTTCCCTTGCCTCTGCCATGTCGGCCTGCACCGCCACTATCGTGCAACCCTCCACCGCCGCAACCATTCATGCACGCACAGCACCCGCAGTGGAGCTGCTTCCCTGGATGTCGCGCCCCAGCAAACTCCTCCGTCGTCTCCCCGCCATGGCGCCCGCGCCTCTAGCAGAGCTGCACTAACAGCGCCACCGGCGACCCTTTTTCCTCTGTCGTGGTGCGCCGTTCTGGCCAGTGAGCCCATTTCCTCGAGCTGCTTCGTCGCCCGCGACCTCCTCCTCCTGGCTCTGCTCCGGCCCGCCTAGTCCCATCGCCTCCAGTGCCTCAAGTCCCGCGCCCGAGCCCTCTGCTCGAGCAGGAGCTCCGCCCCCCTCGTTCCGCGCCAAGGCCGATGCCGTCCACCTTCGTCTTCTACTGCTGCTTCACCGGTGAGCACAAGCCGCCGCCGCATTGAGTTGCCTTCGCCTCCCGGTTTCGTCCACGAGAACGTTTACCGTCACTTGGGTTCGACAAGATGCCGAGTATTCCTACGTTTAACATGTACATCTACACCAAGACTGAACCGTCAAGTAACGCGGGAACGTTTGTGCCTCTACCATCGCCATGGATTCGACAAGTACCCCTACAACAAGTGTACCTCTACCGTCCTCTTCGGAATCGCTAAGGACGCCAGGTACCCCTTCGAGATGACGGGACCGGCAATGTCGAATGACCCCAAGTACCTCTTCGAAACGACCGAGTACCATTACCGTCGGACGCTCGAACGACTACAGACGAAACGTCAAGTTCCTCGATGAACCATGTACGACTACCGTTTCTCGTGGATTCACCTAAGTACCACGTAATGGACGACCCTCCAAGTTACCGTTGCCGTGTACAGCTACCGTCGCCTTGGAGATGTTGGGTTCATCAAGTTCCTCTTCGGAAAAGTACCACTACTTCCCTCAACATCCCGAGAACGTCTACTTCCTCTACACCGCATCGAACTTGAACCCCTCCGATAAAGCACGCTTCGAAGGTATAACCTCGAGACAACGTCCGTGAACGAATGCTTGCGTTGTATGAGTTGGACCGTCTGTTGATCCATGTCCGAGTTGTTCGTTCCACGAAGCCCCTCTTTTGCCTTGCCACCGTCATGTGGGAACCCGGAATCCGGGAGCACCCCATCTTCTTGCATGACACACTCGCACCCACTTCCTTTTGCACCGGTATCCCCGTGAGCTACTGGATCATCGCAATGTTGCCGTGGCATCATTTACGTTTCGTCACCGTGGCACCCCTTTCTTTCTACCAGGTGACACAAATGCTTCTTAATTTGCTCGTATCAACATTTTCATAAATATTGGATAAAACTTGCTCATGTCATCTGCATCATGATAACAACTTCAAGATTGGTTAAAATTGTTGTTTGCTTTAAATTGCTAAATGCATATGGGGATTTTCCGGACTTGTTGTTTTGTTGTTCCGGCCTCTTTTAAACTTGCCTAGATAGATAGTTTCATTATGATTCACCTCTTGACATGTTTAACAACATTTAATATTGTTGGGAACATAAATGAGATCGAACTAAATAACTTGTTTGGTGTTTCGTCAATATGCAACTCGTTGCATATTGATCTCCACTTAATTTGTAGGGTTGCTTGTGCACTTTGCCATGCCATGCTTCATTAAACCGGACATGCATCATACTTGTTGTGCATCATGCCATGTTTATGTGATGGTTGTTTACTATGTTGTTTGCTTCTTTCCAGGTTACCTCTCGCGTTAGCTTCGGTTTCGTTCCGGAGTTGTGAGGCTCCGTTCATCTATGTCCATTTGTCTTCTTCATGGACTCGTTCTTCTTCCTTGCAGGAATTCAGGCAAGATGACCATACCCCCGAAATCACTTCTATCTTTGCTTGCTAGCTGCTCGCTCTTTTGCTATGCCTATGCTATGATACCTACCACTTGCTTATCATGCCTCCCATATTGTTATACCAAGCCTCTAACCCACCTTGTCCTAGCAAAACATTGTTTGGCTATGTTACCGCTTTGCTCAGCCCCTCTTATAGCGTTGTTAGTTGCAGGTGAAGATGAAGTTTGTTCCTTGTTGGAACATGGAGATGTTGTTCCTTGTTGGAACATGTTTACTTGTTGGGATATCATAATATCTTTTACTTAATTAATGCATCTATATACTTGGTAAAGGGTGGAAGGCTCGGCCTTATGCCTGGTGTTTTGTTCCACTCTTGCCGCCCTAGTTTCCGTCATATCGGTGTTATGTTCCCGGATTTTGTGTTCCTTACGCGGTTGGGTTATAATGGGAACCCCTTGACAGTTCGCCTTGAATAAAACTCCTCCAGCGATGCCCAACATTGGTTTTACCATTCGCCACCTAGACTTTTCTTTCCCTTGGGTTCTGCAGACTCAAGGGTCATCATTATTTAACCCCCCCGGGCTAGTGCTCCTTTGAGTGTTGGTCCAAACTAGAGCCCTGTGCAGCACCCCCTCGGGGAAACTTGAGGTTTGGTTTTAGTTGCATGGAGAGCTCATCTGAGTGTGCCCTGAGAACAAGATATGTGCAGCTCCTATCGGGATTTGTCGGCACATTCGGGCGGTGTTGCTGGTCTTGTTTTACCATTGTCGAAATGTCTTGTAACCGGGATTCCGAGCCTGATCGGGTCTTCTCGCTAGAAGGTATATCCTTCGTTGACCGCGAGAGCTTGTGATGGGCTAAGTTGGGACACCCCTGCAGGGATTTGAACTTTCGAAAGCCGTGCCCGTGGTTATGGGCAGATGGGAATTTGTTAATGTCTGGTTGTAGAAAACCTGAAGTTGACCTTAATTAAAATACATCAATCGCGTGTGTAACCGTGATGGTCTCTTCTCGGCGGAGTCCGGGAAGTGAACACGGTGTTGGAGTTATGTTTGACGTAGGTTGTTATAGGATCACTTCTTGATCATAGTTTGTTGCTCGTGCCTTTGCCTTCTCTTCTCGCTCTCTTTTGCGAATATGTTAGCCACCAAATATGATAGTCGCTTGCTGCAGTTCCACCTCATACCTTTACCTTACCCATAAGCTTAAATAGTCTTGATCGCGAGGGTGTGAGATTGCTGAGTCCCCGTGACTCACAGATACTTCCAAAACCAGTTTGCAGGTGCTGTTGAACCGTGCTAATGACGCAACCAAGCTCAAGGAGGAGCTCTATGAAGATCTTGCCCTTTATGTTGTTTCGTTCTAGTTGATCAGTAGTGGAGCCCAGTCGGGACGATCGGGGATCTGTGTAGCATTTGGGGTAGTCTTCTTTTATTTTAGTTCCGTAGTCGGACCTTGATTGTAACTGGTTGATGTAATGCTTTATTCATGTATTGTGTGAAGTGGCGATTGTAAGACAACTATGTATCTCTGTCCCTTATGTATTACATGGGTTGTGTGAAGATTACCTCACTTGCAACATTGCTTTCAATGCGGTTATGCCTCTAAGTCGTGCTTCGACACGTGGGAGATATAGCCGCATCGAGGGCGTTACAAGTTGGTAATCAGAGCCTTCCCCGACCTTAGGAGCCTCCTGCTTGATTGAATCGTTGGCGTAATTGAGTCTAGAAATGTTTTGAGTCTTTTAGGAATTATATATCGGAGAGTTAGGAATTCTTTTTACTCCCCAGTCCCTTCATCGCTCTGGTAAGGCATCCTGACGTAGAGTTTTGACTCTTCTCTTCTCAAATTTCACTAAAAAAAATTAGGATCACGCGGGTATCTTGGAATCGTTTCGATGGTTTTGTGACGAGAACATTGTTCTTGGTACCTCCTGACATTTAGGGGTTGTGGCAGTGTCCCAGGAAGTTGAGCCCCGAGGTGTTGTCATCACAATTTTATCGTTGCAGTTCTGGAATACCTGAGTTTAGTTTCGCCGACATCGAAAATCTCTTTTATGCAGTTGTTGGTGAGATAACCTCGACGCCACCCAGTACTGGGGCGGGAGTTCGGGAGTATTGCCATAACTCGTATAACGGATGCTTTTCGAAGGTTGAGGTAGACGATTTCTGAAGGTTTCTTCGTTATGTGTTGAAGTATGGATACAGCTGGATGTAGGATTTGTTAGTTTTGGATGAGATATTATGCTTCCCCTGTATCCCCAACACCTGATTGCATAACTGGAAAATTTCGGGAGTTTATAAGTGGGAATTCAAGTAGCTCTTAGGATATCTTTCCGACGGATATATGATATGAAATTGGGGTTCGATGTCTAGTGGTCCGCCTATCCACGATTGGTTTTACAGTGGTCTCGTTGTGTCTTAAAGAGTCCTTGGCTATGCTGACTCGGGGATGCTTCGTATGTCTTGTGCACTGCCTTGTACATGATGGTTTTGTACGATCGAGCCCGTGTAGGCCCCACCACGAAAACTTCGGATGAAATCGCTATCATATGTTTGTTCTGGCTTATTCTGCAAGCCAATCCTTTGTTTTGTCTTGAGTTGTGGTACTCGAGTTGCTTCGAAGTCAAGTGTTGATTCCATACCTTTCCTAAATTGTGTTTCTCATATTCCTATGTGAATACTAATCCTTCTCGATCATCGAGTTTGTCATTTCAATTCCCTTTCACCGGTGTGTCTCTCTTCAAGTGGATCCAATCACTTCAACATTTGCAAGATCCAATCTTAGTTCTTCTCAACGGTGTTCATTTCATTCGTACCAAGCTGCCTTTGTTTTCCCACCCACCCACCCTTTTTCTTCAAGGACTCAGATGTCTTGATCAAGTGTCCATTTTATTCATCTGAAGTCACTTCATTCTTTCCTTTCAATGTTCTTATCCGGCGATTCTCATGAATATTCTAATGGAGCTTCAAGTTCGTCATTATTCTTTCTTTTTTCTTCTCCGGTGGATTCAAGTCAAGATTTTTTGATCAAATCCTTTTATCGTTTCAAATGCTTACTTATGCAGGTGCACCTCTTAGTTTTCCCCTCTTGTTATTCTTTTGTTCCGGAATGCGGAAGATATCTCAAAGATTTGTGTTTCCACTCTGTTTTCGTTCCAGCTCTTTAAAGGTTGTTATCTCATTCTAGCCATTTAATTCAACCGGTGCTTTCTCTCTTTTAAATCGTTCTACGATGTTTTCTTTTGAGTGGGCCCTAACCCACAGTTTTTTTCCAAGGATCTTACGTGACTCTTCAAATTTTCCCGGAGCTATCCTCAAATTCTTTTAAAGTTTGACGTAAGAATGAATTATCATCAGCCTTATGTTTTTCTCCAAGATCTTCCAAATTCTTTTCATCGTTGGCTCAACTTTTCCATTCTTCATTTCGGAGTGCCTCAATAATTATTGGTGGTGTTTCTCGTTGTCATTCTCAGATTTTGAAGACCAAAGAAGAGTTTCTCTTAAATCTTGCTCCATTCTCTTCAAGATTCGTGATTCTAGCTTGTTGCCATCCTCTCATAATTATTTTCGATTGTGGGATTTATTTTCACCCATCCGGAGCAATTCAAGAGTCTTCTCAGTTTGTTATCCGGAGTTCATCAATTCAGGGTTATTCATTCACAGCTTTCAGCTCTCGTTCTCCAAATCTTATCGGTGCTTCATTCAAGTGTTCTCTAATCATCTCGGAATCTCTTCGTTCACTTGTATCTAAATTCTCTCAAGTATCCCCGTTCATTTCATAATTCTAACCGGTGTTCCTTTATCTTCCTTTCGGTCATTTTAATTCTTACGGTGGTTCGTGCAAGATTCCTCTTCTTTCGTTATCTTATCAATTCATTCGTTGTTTCGATTCCACCGGTGTTTCGTTGAAGGCATTCTCAAGTTGGCACAATATCTATCTTAATCTTTTCTACGAGAATAAGTAATATGCCAAATCCGTTGATTGGCATCAATTTAAATTGGTGATGGATACGCATAACGTAATTCTTATTCTTGCTTCATCAAGTGATTAATTCCTTATTCTGGAGGTTCATCAAAATTCCTGATCTCAATTGTTTCATCTTCTATTTTCCCGGAGTTCCTACCTCTCGCAATTATATCACGACGGAGATCCATCTAAATCATTACAAGGATTCACCTTGTGCTTTTAACTTCTTTTTCTTTTTGTTACCGGAGTTCTTCATGGAGGTTCTACATGATAGTTCATCAAGGACTTAATCCGTTCTCGAAACGTTCATCAAGTTTATTTTCAGAGGAGTTCAAGCTTTCTTCTTCTTGCAATCCAGAGTGCAATTCTTTCTACCATATTATTGGAGGTGGTATTATGTCATTCTTGATAATTTGAGTTCATGTTTCATGATTCACATGTTGTCAAGGATGAGATATTTTAAATCCATCAATCTCATCATTCGATTTATCTTGGGTTATATTTCACCTAAAGCTTTCCTTTAAGGATTGTCGCTCTTATGGTGTTTATCAATGATCCAAGTTCTTCATTTATCCTCCCGGTGAGATAGCTTCTCGTCTCCTTGTTCTTATCAATCCAATTCTTTTTCCCGTGAGTGGCAGGTTGTCACCTCATAATTTGAGATGTATTCCATAAGACCATATCAATCTTATTCCTTTCGTTGTTGGTTTTCCAACAACTCCGTTCGACCCTTCTCCTAAGGATACCTTTTAAAGCTCTTTTGTAGCAGAAGTTGGCATTTTCTTCTCCATTCTCCTATCTCAATTATCTATCTTCTATTCTTTTGTTCCGGGGCATTGTCATGTTGCTCTTTTCAACCCATCATCTCGTTTTGTCAAAGATCATCTTATTTTCGTGCTTATCCATTTAAACGGAGTGTTGTGCCCTTTTGCTCAAGTTCTTTTCGCCTTATCAAGCCTTGCATCTCTTTTCAACCGGAGTGCTGTCTGAGATCTTTCTTACCCCTTGTTCCATTCATTCAATAGTTCCGAAGGCAGTGTGTTGTGATTTCATCAAGTATCTTCTCATCTTACCAAGTTCTTATTCAATTCATTTTCTTTTCAATCGGAGTGCTGCCCGAAGTTGTTCTTCCTTGTTCCTCTTTTCTAACGGAGTGTTTTCAACTTCATCATCTCCATTGTATTCTTTTCTCGAATGGCTTAACCTTTTTCAAGGTTCTTTGGTTCACTCGTTTGTCAAAGAAGCAACTTAGTTTTACCTTTCTTTTTTTCTTCCGTTGTCCCGCCGGTGCCATCCTAGATCTCGGGACGAGATCCTCTCGTAGTGGTGGAGTGTTGTGACGCCCCAAGACCGGAGCTTCAGATGCCTTCCAGGGTTTCCGGGTTTCATCGTGTGATTTGTTTGGTTCTTTGCATTCGTCATTGCATCATGTTGCATTTCATCATGTCATCATGTGCATTGGGTGTTTTTCATACATATTAAGTTGTTGCATGTTCCATGCATGAATCTTGCTTCATCACCTTCTCCTTCCCTCTCACTTCCTTCTTCTTTCATGCCTTTGCAAGCGACCTTATTCCTCCTGCATTAATGTTCATATTTTCCCTATAAATCTTGCCTCTTTCCTACACCCTCTCTGTCAGACTTCATCCCATTCGAAGTTGTTTGGTCAGGTTAAAAAATGATTGAAGTTTGAGAATAATCCAAACTCTAATTATTTTTCTACCTTCTAAAAATGCTTGAGCAATTTATTCAAACCCTACATAAATCCAGGGTTCCAGATATATAGTTATATATCTCATATCTCTAACCAAAAACCCCTGGATTTTCCCCTTCGTTGGTTGTTTATTTATATAAACAATTATTTATAAAGGAAAGAATTTAGAGGGAAAGGGAGCCAGCAGCCAGGCCGGCCTGCTTCCTCGAGGCCCAGCAGGCCCATCTACCCCCACTAACCCTAGCCCGCACAACCTCTCTCACTCTCGCGTTCCCCTCACGCCACCAGGAGGATCGCTGACCCCCTCGCCCTCTCCTCGTTTCCCTCCTCCCACACGCACGCACCAGGGAGAGGGATCCCGATCCCCATGGCCACGCCTCCTCGTGCCTTCCCTTGCCTCTGCCATGTCGGCCTGCACCGCCACCATCGTGCAACCCTCCACCGCCGCCACCATTCATGCACGCACAGCACCCGCAGCGGCACTGCTTCCCTGGAGGCCGCGCCCCAGCAAACTCCTCCATCGCCTCCCCGCCATGGCGCCCGCGCCTCTAGCAGAGCTGCACTAACAATGCCACCGGCGACCCCTTTTCCTCTGCCGTGGTGCGCCGTTCTGGCCAGTGAGCCCATTTCCTCGAGCTGCTTCGTTGCCCGCGACCTCCTCCTCCTGGCTTTGCTCCGGCCCGCCTAGTCCCATCGCCTCCAGTGCCTCAAGTCCCGCGCCCGAGCCCTCTGCTCGAGCAGGAGCTCCGCCCCCCTCATTTCGCGCCAAGGCCGATGCCGTCCACCTTCGTCTTCTGCTGCTGCTTCATCGGTGAGCACAGGCCGCCGTCGCGTTGCCTTGCCTTCGCCTCCCGGTTTCGTCCGCGAGAACGTTTACCGTCACTTGGGTTCGACAAGATGCCGAGTATTCCTACGTTTGCCATGTACATCTACACAAAGACCGGACCGTCAAGTACCACGGGAACGTTTGTACCTCTACCATTGCCGTGGATCCGACAAGTACCCCTACAACAAGTGTACCTCTACCGTCGTCTTCGGAATGCTAAGGACGTCAGGTACCCCTTCGAGATGATGGGACCGGCAATGTCGAATGACCCCAAGTACCTCTTAGAAACGACCGAGTACCATTACCGTCGGACGCTCGAACGACTACAGACGAAACGTCAAGTTCCTCGATGAACCATGTACGACTACCGTTTCCCGTGGATTCACCTAAGTACCACGTAATGGATGACCCTCCAAGTTATTGTTGCCGTGTACGGCTACCGTCGCCTTGGAGATGTTGGGTTCATCAAGTTCCTCTTCGGAAAAGTACCACTACTTCCCTCAACGTCCCGAGAACGTCTACTTCCTCTACACCGCATCGAACTTGAACCCCTCCGATAACGCACGCTTCGAAGGTATAACCTTGAGACGACGTCCGTGAACGAATGCTTGCGTTGTATGAGTTGGACCGTGTGTTGATCCATGTCTGAGTTGTTCATTCCATGAAGCCCCTCTTTTGCCTTGCCACCATCATGTGGGAACCCGGAATCCGGGAGCACCCCATCTTCTTGCATGACACACTCGCACCCACTTCCTTTTGCACCGGTATCCCCGTGAGCTACCGGATCATCGGAATGTTGCCGTGGCATCATTTACGTTTCGTCGCCGTGGCACCCCTTTCTTTCTACCACGGTGACACAAATGCTTCTTAATTTGCTCGTATCAACATTTTCATAAATATTGCATAAAACTTGCTCATGTCATCCGCATCATGATAACAACTTCAAGATTGGTTAAAATTGTTGTTTGCTTTAAATTGCTAAATGCATATGGGGATTTTCCGGACTTGTTGTTTTGTTGTTCCGGCCTCTTTTAAACTTGCCTAGATAGATAGTTTCATTATGCTTCACCTCTTGACATGTTTAACAACATTTAATATTGTTGGGTACATAAACGAGATCGAACTAAATAACTTGTTGTGGTGTTTCGTTAATATGCAACTCGTTGCATATTGATCTCCACTTAATTTGTAGGGTTGCTTGTGCACTTTGCCATGCCATGCTTCATTAAACTGGACATGCATCATACTTGTTGTGCATCATGCCATGTTTATGTGATGGTTGTTTACTATGTTGTTTGCTTCTTTCCGGGTTACCTCTCGCGTTAGCTTCGGTTTCGTTCCGGAGTTGTGAGGCTCCGTTCATCTACGTCCGTTTGTCTTCTTCATGGACTCGTTCTTCTTCCTTGCGGGAATTCAGGCAAGATAACCATACCCCCGAAATCACTTCTATCTTTGCTTGCTAGTTGCTCGCTCTTTTGCTATGCCTATGCTGCGATACCTACCACTTGCTTGTCATGCCTCCCATATTGTTATACCAAGCCTCTAACCCACCTTGTCCTAGCAAACCGTTGTTTGGCTATGTTACCGCTTTGCTCAGCCCCTCTTATAGCGTTGTTAGTTGCAGGTGAAGATGAAGTTTGTTCCTTGTTGGAACATGGAGATGTTATTCCTTGTTGGAACATGGTTACTTGTTGGGATATCACAATATCTTTTACTTAATTAATGCATCTATATACTTGGTAAAGGGTGGAAGGCTCGGCCTTATGCCTGGTGTTTTGTTCCACTCTTGCCGCCCTAGTTTCCGTCATATCGGTGTTATGTTCCCGGATTTTGCGTTCCTTACGCGGTTGGGTTATAATGGGAACCCCTTGACAGTTCGCCTTGAATAAAACTCCTCCAGCAATGCCCAACATTGGTTTTACCATTTGCCACCTAGCCTTTTCTTTCCCTTGGGTTCTGCAGACTCAAGGGTCATCATTATTTTAACCCCCC
>NC_041392.1:202500885-202505383 GCF_002162155.2 Triticum dicoccoides
TCCAAACTAGAGCCTTGTGCAGCGCCCCCTCGGGGAAACTCGAGGTTTGGTTTTAGTTGCATGGAGAGCTCATCTGAGTGTGCCCTGAGAACGAGATATGTGCAGCTCCTATCGGGATTTGTTGGCACATTCGGGCGGTGTTGCTGGTCTTGTTTTACCATTGTCAAAATGTCTTGTAACCGGGATTCCGAGCCTGATCGGGTCTTCCCGCTAGAAGGAATATCCTTCGTTGACCGTGAGAGCTTGTGATGGGCTAAGTTGGGACACCTCTGCAGGGATTTGAACTTTCAAAAGTCGTGCCCGCGGTTATGGGCAGATCGGAATTTTTTAATGTCCGGTTGTAGAAAACCTGAAGTTGACCTTAATTAAAATACATCAACCGCGTGTGTAACCGTGATGGTCTCTTCTCGGCGGAGTCCGAGAAGTGAACACGGTGTTGGAGTTATGTTTGACGTAGGTTGTTATAGGATCACTTCTTGATCATAGTTTGTCGCTCGTGCCTTTGCCTTCTCTTCTCGCTCTCTTTTGCGAATATGTTAGCCACCAAATATGATAGTCGCTTGCTGCAGTTCCACCTCATACCTTTACCTTACCCATAAGCTTAAATAGTCTTGATCGCGAGGGTGTGAGATTGCTGAGTCCCCGTGACTCATAGATACTTCCAAAACCAGTTTTCAGGTGCCGTTGAACCGTGCCGATGACGCAACCAAGCTCAAGGAGGAGCTCTATGAAGATCTTGCCCTTTATGTTGTTTCGTTCTAGTTGATCAGTAGTGGAGCCCAGTCGGGACGATCGGGGATCTGTGTAGCATTTGGGGTAGTCTTCTTTTATTTTAGTTCCGTAGTCGGACCTTGATTGTAACTGGTTGATGTAATGCTTTATTCATGTATTGTGTGAAGTGGCGATTGTAAGCCAACTATGTATCTCTGTCCCTTATGTATTACATGGGTTGTGTGAAGATTACCTCACTTGCGACATTGCTTTCAATGCGGTTATGCCTCTAAGTCGTGCTTCGACACGTGGGAGATATAGCCGCATCGAGGGCGTTACATGGAGGGAGAGGCGCCGGAGGTGGCGCATCGCCGACGTGGAGTCTTCGTCGTCGGAGTCATAGCCGGAGCGGGACATGGTGGCCATGGCGACGGCGGCGACGTATTGGATGGAACGTGTGCGGGGCGGGGCGGGGCGGGAGTGGGAGAGCGAAGCCAAGGTTGTTGGGGATGTTGCGTTAGGACATTGCTCTCGGCCTTGCTTGGCAGGCCCCACGGACCCCTTCCTTCCATCCCAATCCGCCAATCCCCTTCCCTCCCTACGAGTAAAGTGCACAAAATCATCATATTTGTGAACGGTGAATAAAATGAAAAACACCATGTTACATTCTTTTTTTGCAAAACTCCATCATAATTGTGCTGGCAGTTTGCCAAAAACGTTTGATAGGTCGATTACAGACGTTTGAGAAAAAAATAGAATGTTGGGTCCCATTGTCAGGTGCCGGGTTGCCTTGGTGAAGATGACGCTCGTTACACGCTATTAGACGACGATAGCAAAACACTAAGGACATGTACAGTGGTTAATAAAACAGTGTTATCTTAAGTTTTGCATGTAATTTAGATATGACAATAGAAGGACGTCTACAATGGGTTATCTCTTACCCTTGTGTTTAATAACTAGTAGTTTCCAAAAACATAGTGAGACATATTATGTTAAGAGATCATCTTTTAAATAAGCGAAGACAACACTTTTCTTATGATTTCTCTCTCCCCCACCTCAACATTTATCTTATGTGGCACCCTAAGATAGCACCATTGTGCATGCTCTAACCGGCAGCCCCCCTCCCCCCCACACACACAAATTTCTCCTCCGCCGCTTCCTCCTTGCCACCCGCACTCGCTCCCACCCATGGAGTCCGATGGTAGTGTCCGCTCCGCCGGTGACGGAAGGGACGGTCACGACCTCTCTATCGACGGCAGCGGAGACAACCACATGGGCCCTAAAGGCTCATTAGTGGTGCCTTCCTATTAGGCTCGGGCAGGAAGCAGCATGGGGCCAAGGTGGAGGGTGGAAACTTATGAGGACTCCTCCTCCCCTTAGGTTGTTCGAACCAAGGAGGGGGTTGCCCTTCCATAAGTTAGCTAGTGACACACAAGTCCCCTTGGAGGCACCCCTCTCGCGCATAGCCACCACGCCCCTCTCTTTTCCATCTAGTTGAGAACTAGATGGATCGCCGCTAGGCTCTTCTTCCTCTAGTTTTATCTTGTCTGATTTTATTTTGGATGACAAAGTGTTGCGGGATCGCTAACTTCGAATGCGTGGATACTGCAGAGGGGTCATCCACTTTGACCCTCAATCAGTTGAATAATTCTCATGGCAGGGAGGTATAACCTAGCTGCGAGAATCGTCGGATCATCATCAACTTTTTCTTCCTCTCCACCGCGATTTAGTTAGTAAGATCAGATATATCTTCTGAAGGAAATATGCCCTGGACGCAATAATAAAATTGTTGTTTATATTTCCTTATATCATGATAAATGTTTATTATTCATGCTAGAATTGTATTAACCGGAAACTTAGTACATGTGTGAATACATAGACAAACAGAGTGTCACTAGTATGCCTCTACTTAACTAGCTCGTTGAATCAAAGATGGTTAAGTTTCCTAGCCATAGACATGAGTTGTCACTTGATTAACGGGATCACATCATTAGAGAATAATGTGATTGACTTGACTCATTTTTTTAGCTTAGCACGATGATTGTTTAGTTTGTTTCTATTGCTTTCTCCATAACTTATACATGTTCCTATGACTATGAGATCATGCAACTCCTGAATACCGGAGGAACACTTTGTGTGCTACCAAATGCCACAACGTAACTGGGTGATTATAAAGGTGATCTACAGGTGTCTCTGATGGTGTTTGTTGAGTTGGCATAGATCGAGATTAGGATTTGTCACTCCGATTGTCGGAGAGGTATCTCTGGGCCCTCTCGGTAATGCACATCAATATAAGCCTTGCAAGCAATGTGACTAATGAGTTAGTTGCGGGATGATGCATTACGGAACGAGTAAAGAGACTTGCCAGTAACGATATTGAACTAGGTATTGAGATACCGACGATCGAATCTCAGGCAAGTAACATACCGATGACAAAGGGAACAATGTATATCGTTATGCGCTTTGACCGATAAAGATCTTCGTAGAATATGTGGGAGCCAATATGAACATCCAGGTTCTGCTATTGGTTATTGACCGGAGACGTGTCTCGGTCATGTCTACATAGTTCTCGAACCCGTAGGGTCCGCACGCTTAACGTTTGGTGACTATATGTATTATGAGTTTATATGTTTTGATGAATCGAAAGTTGTTCGGAGTCCCGGATGTGATCACGGGCATGAAGAGGAGTCTCGAAATGGTCGAGACATAAAGATCGATATATTGGAAGCCTATGTTTGGACATTAGAATGCTTCCGAGTGAGTTAGGGCATATACCGGAGTACAGGGGGGTTACCGGAACCCCCCGGGGAGTATATGGGAGAGAGAGGCAGCCAGGGCAGGCCGCGCGCCCCCTCCCCCTCTAGTCCTAATTGGACTAGGTAGGGGGCGCCCCCCCTTTCCTCCCTCCCTCTCCCCCCTTCCTTCTCTCCTAGTCCAACTAGGGAAGGGGGGAATCCTACTCCCGGAGGGAGTAGGACTCCTCCAGGGCGCGCCATAGAGGGCCGGCCCTCCCCCTCCTCCACTCCTTTATATACGGGGGAGGGGGCACCCCATAGACACACAAGTTGATCATTGATCTCTTAGCCGTGTGTGGTGCCCCCCCCCCACCGTAATCCACCTCGGTCATATCGTAGTGGTGCTTAGGCGAAGCCCTGCTCCGACAGCATTATCATCACCATCATCGCGTCGTCGTGCTGACGAAGCTCTCCCTCGACACTCTGCTGGGTCGTGAGTTCATGGGACGTCACCGAGCCGAACGTGTGCAGATCACGGAGGTGCCGTACTTTTGGTACTAGGATCGGTCGATCGTGAAGACGTACGACTACATCATCCGCGTTGTCATAACGCTTCCGCTTACGATCTACGAAGGTACGTAGACAATACTCTCCCCTATCGTTGCTATGTGTGACGCCCGGATAATCAAGCTGCAGTAACCTCTGCTAATGATGCCTCATCACCACTCTTACTGTTGTAAACCTCGCGATGATTCAATCCCGTTCGAATTCAAATTTCAAAATCAAAGCAAACAATAAAAGTTTTTCAAAATTTAAAACAAAAGTGTTCGGGAGATGCCATATTTTACACAAGTCAATATGGTGTAATAAACACAATTTTATAAACTGCCTAAGTATTTTAAAATAAAAAAACAGAAAAGGAAAATAAATAAAAGAAAGAAACTTACAAAACAAAAAAAAGAGGGAACCCCCTCCCACGGCCTACTGGCCTCGTTGGCCGGCCCATTCGGGCGCAGGCCCAACCGGCCACCCCCCTCCCCTTATCCATTCCC
>NC_041392.1:202506213-202513522 GCF_002162155.2 Triticum dicoccoides
TGTGTGCCACGCCCCCCCCTATGGATCCCCTCACTGCCGACACGCGTCCACCCAGGCCGTCCCAGGCCACCGGCCTCCCTCTTTTCCGGCGCCCTACCGTGGTCGCCGGCGCCCAGCCGGGTGTGCCCCTGCCGGTCACGCCCGCAGCGCCCATACGGGCTACGCCCGCACCCGCACGCCCCGGCGCCCATGTGCCCATGTCCGCTAAGGCCTAGTGGCCCTATGACAACAGGGGCCCACAACCCCAGAACGGTTTAAAAAAAGAGAATTAAAAATAAAATTATTAAATAAAAATAAAAGTGATTAATGAAATTAATTATTAATTAATTAATTAACCAATGAATTAATTAATTAACTAATGAATTAATTAAGTTAATTAATCCGGTTTATTTAATTTAATTAACTAGTTAAGTTTAATTAAACTGTAATTAGATTAACCTAAACCCTAATTAACCTAATTAGAGGATGACAGGTGGGTCCCCCCTGGACCCACATGTCAGGTTGACCAAGTCAACTCTGTTGACTGCTGACGTCAGCATGACATCATGCTGACGTCATAAATCCATTTTTTCGAATTAATTAAATAATTAATTAAATTCCAGAAATTAATGAAATCTTTAGAAAATCATATCTTTTAATCCGTAACTCGGATTAAAATATTTTCAACATGAAAGTTGCTCAGAACAACGAGACGATTCTGGATACGCAGCCCGTTCGTCCGCCACACACCCCTAACCTATCGAACTCGCAACTTTCCCCCTCCGGCTCCTTTGCCCGAAAACGCGAAACACCGGGGATACTTTCCCGGATGTTTCCCCCCTTCACCGGTATCACCTCCTACTGCGTTAGGTCACCTCTAGCACCGCGTATTGCCATGTTACGCTTTGTGATGCTTTGATTGCTTTGTTATTTATTATGTTCCCCCTCCGTTACTTCTTTCCGGTAGACACCGAGACTGGCGCCGCTGCTGGGTGCCCCGATCGACTACGTTGTTGACAACCCCTCTCTCTTGCCAGAGCAACCAGGCAAGCCCCCCCCCCTTGATCACCAGATATCGCCTATTCTACTCTATACTGCTTGCATTAGAGTAGTGTAGCATGTTACTGCTTTCAGTTAATCCTATACTGCTGCATAGCCTGTCCTTGCTACTACTGTTGTTACCTTTACCTGCTATCCTACTGCTTAGTATAGGATGCTAGTGTTCCATCAGTGACCCTACACTCTTGTCCGTCTGCCATGCTATACTACTGGGCCGTGATCACTTCGGGAGGTGATCACGGGCATATACGATATACTTTACACAGTTACATTACCTGTGATACTGTTCGGAGATGGGGGCTGAAGGGGCAGGTGGCTCCATCCCGGTAGAGGTGGGCCTGGGTTCCCGACGGCCCCCGACTGTTACTTTGTGGCGGAGCGGCAGGGCAGGTTGAGACCACCTAGGAGACAGGTGGGCCTGGCCCTGTTCGGCGTTCGCGGATATTTAACACGCTTAACGAGATCTTGGTATTTGATCTGAGTTGGCTACGAGCCTATACGCACTAACCATCTACGTGGGAGTAGTTATGGGTATCCCGGCGTCGTGGTATCAGCCGAAGCACTTCAGACGTCAGCGACGGAGCGGCGCGCGCCGGATTGGACTGGAACGCCACTAGGCTAGGTCTGCTTCCGGCCGCCCACGCAACGTGCAGGTGTGCTCAGGGCGATGGTCCCAGACCCCTGCGCGCTTAGGTTTAGACCGGCGTGCTGGCCTCTCTGTTGTGCCTAGGTGGGGCTGCGATGTGTTGATCTTCCGCGGCCGGGCATGACCCAGGAAAGTGTGTCCGGCCAAATGGGATCAAACGTGTTGGGTAAGTTGGTGCACCCCTGCAGGGAAGTTAATCTATTCGAATAGCCGTGATCTTCGGTAACAGGACAACTTGGAGTTGTACCTTGACCTTATGACAACTAGAACCAGATACTTAATAAAACACACCCTTCCAAGTTCCACAGACAACCCGGTGATCGCTTTTCCACAGGGCGACGAGGGGAGGATCGCCAGGTAGGATTATGCTATGTGATGCTACTTGGAGATGCTACCTGGAGATGCTACTTGGAGATGCTACTTGGAGGACTTCAATCTACTTTCTTCTACACGCTGCAAGACGGAGACTGCCAGAAGCGTAGTCTTCGACAGGATTAGCTATCCCCCTCTTATTCTGGCATTCTGTAGTTCAGTCCACTGATATGGCCCTTTACACATATACCCATGCATATGTAGTGTAGCTCCTTGCTTGCGAGTACTTTGGATGAGTACTCACGGTTGCTTTCTTCCCCCTTTTCCCCCTTTCCTTTCTTTCTGGTTGTCGCAACCAGATGCTGGAGTCCAGGAGCCAGACGCCACTGTCGACGACGACTCCTACTACGCTAGAGGTACCTACTACTACGTGCAGCCTACGGACGACGTCCAGGAGTAGTTAGGAGGATCCCAGGCAGGAGGCCTGCGCCTCTTTCGATCTGTATCCCAGTTTGTGCTAGCCATCTTATGGCAACTTGTTTAACTTATGTCTGTACTCAGATATTGTTGCTTCCGCTGACTCGTCTATGATCAAGCACTTGTATTCGAGCCCTCGAGGCCCCTGGCTTGTTTTATGATGCTTGTATGACTTAATTATGTTTTAGAGTTGTGTTGTGGTATCTTCCCGTGAGTCCCTGATCTTGATCGTACACATTTGCGTGCATGATTAGTGTACGATTGAATCGGGGGCGTCACAAGTTGGTATCAGAGCCGACTGCCTGTAGGAATCCCCCTTCCACTCTCCTTGGCCGAAGTCGAGTCTAGACATTACAAAAACTTTTACTAACTTGGCTGTGTGCCTTACGGGCCCACGTCGCCTTCGGGTGGTACTAGGATCTTTTATTCCTCGACCTATACTCTGGGACTCTGACATCTCTTCTATTCGGGTTAAATGAATTTTACTAAATCTAACATTAGGATCTCGTTATCATTTTCACCTGGAGAGCCCCTTATTACTGATGATCGTCTGTTGCACCAAAAGACCCTGAAGTTACTCTCCGCTGTTAACCCGAGAACTTGTGTTCATCGCGTTTGCAATTCACCTTCCATCGCAAACCCTTATGGATAACTACTTGCATTTGTTATTCTTACATTCATCCCCAGTGGTCTTGTTATTACAAGATACCCTGAAAAACTCGTCATGATTTCGATAATCCCTTGAGCTTACTGCCTTGCTGTTCTTGTCACTTGAATACCCCTAAGAATAATTTCTCGCACTTGTCGAGTATCCGCTCATCCCCAGTTGTTCATGTGTTTCACAAAAGTCTTCAAAATACTATTCGATCTTCCGAAAATCCTATGGAGCCTTGGCTCTTGAAATTCTTGCTTGCTTGCATTATGGTTAATCCCATAAGTCTCGTAGTCTTATTGACATTCCTTGTCATTATCATTTTGAGTCCGTTGACTCAATATGTTTTCAAATACACGCAATCATCATTGATCCTTATAAATTACTTTTTCGGCTGAGCTGCCATTCTTTTTAACTGGAATTGGTTCTCTACCAATCCAATTGTCGTTGATTGTACCCTAAGGCTATTCAACTTAACCATCCCTAATCAGAGCATTGCTTCTGATCCCTTGATTTGGAAATCATAATTCCTTTGCATTTGACCATTGAGTTAGTCAGTTGTTTCCATAATCTGATCTCCTTGCATTCTTCTTCCTCTAGTTGAGTACCGATGCTCACGTCAGATCCCTTGTGGACCACCAGATCCTTTGTTGGATTTTATCTGACAACGCCCTTCATATTCAATAACCTTGTGAGCCTTTCCTCTGATACATAATGCCTTTGGTAAATTGTATCCTCTGCTTTCTCAACCATGCTTTGCCTTCAAGCTTGAGTAAATTACTTCTAAAGATTCTGGTATATGATTCTAAGATGCCCCGATGGGTTGAACCTATGCCTTCCTTAATATGTGTGAACTCGAAAGTTTTCACGACTCGTACTCTTCTGGTGCTTCACCAGATAAAATTTCAACACTGCAACTTCATCGAACGTGAGAAGTGAATGAAAGGTTATGCATTGGAGAAGTGGGAGTCGACCTTGAACTTGTGTTCATGCCCATGGACACGATGTAGATCTTATCATTAAAGCTTCTTTTAAATAAATTATTCCTTTGGTATAAGTTCATCTTATATCTAGGATCTGGCCTTTTTCAACCGTGGTTCCGACCATGATTGTTCTTCTTTGATCTCATTTCTCGAACAAGTTAAAACAATTGTCTTCTATGGATCAATACACCAGTCCAACCTTTACTTTGATCTTGTGTCGAGTATTACCCCCCTGGTATCTCGAGATTATCATGGAACTGCATAACTCCTTATGAGTTCTTCATCAAGTGCTACCTTCCCACTGATTCCAATTTTTCGCGGGCTCTAAGTTATTGAACACTCAAAGACACCGATAACTGAACCGAGTCCGCTCTTCGGTTCAACAACTCTTCAGTAAGCTTCTATAAGTACGAGTTTGTACCCGATCACGCCATTCCTAGCCCGTTTGGCTATATCATTGTCGTGACGATTCTAACTGTGCTACCTGGTCCTTATTCTCGGAGCACCAATTTTCGACGATGAACTAACCTTACGTCGATCCTCATCGTCATATCATTTCGCCTTGAACAACAAGCTTGGTTTCGAGTTTGTGTCGTACCCTTGGTTCCAATAACCTTTCACTTCATCATTACTTGACTTGATGTCGTTACCGATCGATTACATCTTCATGAACTCTCGCGACAAAGGTGTCGTGATCATCAACATTCTGAGCTCATCCAGGATATCAATTGAATTCATGATGAGAAATACCATCCTTGCCCTCGATGAATTGTATTATCGTCGATCACTTTATTGCCCTCCCACCAACACAAGCTTTTTCATGTTTGGTGTTATACCTTGAGTTCCTTGCTATCCAGCAATTGTTCTTCTTTACCTTGGAGTATTACCATCCTTTATGTCAAGAATGTTCTGAGATTTGTTCCACCTCTTGAGGATTCTTGACATAGAAATACTTCTCACCATCACCATTCTTTCCTGGTCCCCGTGTTAATTCCAACAAGTGAACGGTGTTGTTTGGATTCTTTCCTTCTAGCAACCCTATTTTTTGAAGATTAATGGTCGAAAGTTCATTCTTAGGCTATTGACTATTGAATCACCATTCTGACATTGGTCGTGCAACCCAACCCATATTTCGGGTGCACCTTTCAACCAATGTTTAATTGTGTATGTTTTCCTCGAGCATACATCATTATACCATTTGATCTGACAAATGTCATCTTCTTGTTCACATTATTGTGGAAATCCATCTTTTGAAAATCTCAATGAATTGTCGCTGAGTCAATCAGCCACCTCCTCACCTCTCCTTGGTTTAATGATGAACTATTATTTCAGGAACCCGCTCCCATATTTCATTTCCCGAGAATCTTGCAATGCCATTTCAACGATTTGTGTTGCGCCTTTTCTTCTCGGACATCCTGAGTCTGAGGCATCATGACACCAATTGGATCTGAATCTTGGTCAGATATGATGGTTGGGACAACTTTCCAGGAGTTATGTTGTTTGTCCTTTGATGACCCGGTAACATGATGTCATGCCTAGCACCCCCCCCCTGGCTGGAGGACCTATCATTATGGTTTCTTTTGCAAGGATAACCAGTCCTCCTGGAGGAAGTGGTAGGACTTATTTTATAAGTTACTCCTGATGGATCATTGTTGTATCCGAAGTCGGGCCATTGATTGAAACACCATATCATTGCTACCTGAAGCATGTCTGTGGTACTCCGTTCATCACCAAGAACATTTGAAGCACAATGCTAAATTCTCTTTATCAAATATCCAAACACCGTTGTATGGGTAATGTCATGAAATTTTTCTCCCCTTACCTAAAATGGTTTTCTACCTACTATCCTGTCATGGATATCATCTGCTTGTCCTTGGGAAGGATATACCCCTGGAAAATGTGTTTAAACACATTTTTCCTTTCCATTGATCTGGTTAAATCCGATAATCATATCTTTCTTTCCATTGTTTGGTTTAACCTTTCTTATGATTTATGAGATCTAAGCAGTAATATTCTCCTACTTCTGTAAACACCTCGGTGTACAATGCTGTCAGAAAGACCCTGTTATTTTGGTGATGACATTCTGGTAACCACCGATGGACGAGAACTTTGCCTATTGGTCCGCCTCGTTCAACGAGCAGGAAGATGGTTCTCTTCGTCCCTCGCCCTTGGTACCGACATTGTTGCCGACATAACTGTCAGGCTATCCTCTAACATGCCTTGCTTACATGATTGTGCAAGACGTCATTGCCTTTCCTACTTTTAACCCACATGGTGGGCCCATAACCCACAGTTCCACAGGATCGAAACCTGACCCTCCTGTACCCCCTTTCCCAAAGTCAATACTCACGCTTGGCTTCGTGTGTAATTCGCGAGCCACCTTCCTAGTGATCTATTCTGGAAACAGATGCAATATTCAATCTCATTGCTTTGGACCCCTTTCGCGTGTTGTTTCAGACATCGAACGATCGCCTACCCGTTTGAAACTTCTCATGGTACCTTCTTACTTTACTCTCGATAATTTCTTAAGTATCTATTCGAGAGTTACTTCTACCACATTCTCTCAGTTATCTGCTAGGTAGTTGACCTTGAAGGTCCGTTCTTCAGTAGTTACCCCTTATCATTATCGTAAGTACGATGGAGTTCCTGAAGAAAGGACGACAACCTCATCATGATGCATTGATGCATAGGAATGAAGACATCAGCGCTATGGATAGACCACTTCGAGAAGAGCAACCAAGACCGAGAAGAATCGTTAGAATTTCGTAACCTATTCTTCCCCCTTACTCCCCTCCTAAATCTCGGGACGAGATTTCTTGTAGTGGAGGAGAATTGTGATGCCCGGATAATCAAGCTGCAGTAACCTCTGCTAATGATGCCTCATCACCACTCTTACTGTTGTAAACCTCGCGATGATTCAATCCCGTTCGAATTCAAATTTCAAAATCAAAGCAAACAATAAAAGTTTTTCAAAATTTAAAACAAAAGTGTTCGGGAGATGCCATATTTTACATAAGTCAATATGGTGTAATAAACACAATTTTATAAACTGCCTAAGTATTTTAAAATAAATAAAAATAAAAAAGGAAAATAAATAAAAGAAAGAAACTAACAAAACAAAAAAAAGAGGGAACCCCCTCCCACGGCCTACTGGCCTCGTTGGCCGGCCCATTCGGGCGCAGGCCCAACCGGCCACCCCCC
>NC_041392.1:202514672-202531811 GCF_002162155.2 Triticum dicoccoides
CACCGGCCTCCCTCTTCTCCGGCGCCCTACCGTGGTCGCCGGCGCCCAGCCGGGTGTGCCCCTGCCGGTCACGCCCGCAGCGCCCATACGGGCTACGCCCGCACCCGCACGCCCCGGCGCCCGTGTGCCCGTGTCCGCTAAGGCCTAGTGGCCCTATGACAACGGGGGCCCACACCCCAGAACTGTTTAAAAAAAGAATTAAAAATAAAATTATTAAATAAAAATAAAAGTGATTAATGAAATTAATTATTAATTAATTAATTAACCAATGAATTAATTATTAATTAATTAATTAACTAATGAATTAATTAAGTTAATTAATCCGGTTTAATTAATTTAATTAACTAGTTAAGTTTAATTAAACTATAATTAGATTAACCTAAACCCTAATTAACCTAATTAGAGGATGACAGGTGGGTCCCCCCTGGACCCACATGTCAGGTTGACCAAGTCAACTCTGTTGACTGCTGACGTCAGCATGACATCATGCTGACGTCATAAATCCATTTTTTCGAATTAATTAAATAATTAATTAAATTCCAGAAATTAATGAAATCTTTAGAAAATCATATCTTTTAATCCGTAACTCGGATTAAAATATTTTCAACATGAAAGTTGCTCAGAATGACGAGACGATTCTGGATACGCAGCCCGTTTGTCCGCCACACACCCCTAACCTATCGAACTCGCAACTTTCCCCCTCCGGCTCCTTTGCCCGAAAACGCGAAACACCGGGGATACTTTCCCCCCTTCACCGGTATCACCTCCTACTGCGTTAGGTCACCTCTAGCACCGCGTATTGCCATGTTACGCTTTGTGATGCTTTGATTGCTCTGTTATTTATTGTGTTCCCCCTCCGTTACTTCTTTCCGGTAGACACCGAGACCGGCGCCGCTGCTAGGTGCCCCGATCGACTACGTTGTTGACGACCCCTCTCTCTTGCCAGAGCAACCAGGCAAGCCCCCCCCCCCTTGATCACCAGATATCGCCTATTCTACTCTATACTGCTTGCATTAGAGTAGTGTAGCATGTTACTGCTTTCAGTTAATCCTATACTGCTGCATAGCATGTCCTTGCTACTACTGTTGTTACCTTTACCTGCTATCCTACTGCTTAGTATAGGATGCTAGTGTTCCATCAGTGACCCTACACTCTTGTCCGTCTGCCATGCTATACTACTGGGCCGTGATCACTTCGGGAGGTGATCACGGGCATATACGATATACTTTACACAGTTACATTACCTGTGATACTGTTCGGAGATGGGGGCTGAAGGGGCAGGTGGCTCCATCCCGGTAGAGGTGGGCCTGGGTTCCCAACGGCCCCCGACTATTACTTTGTGGCGGAGCGGCAGGGCAGGTTGAGACCACCTAGGAGACAGGTGGGCCTGGCCCTGTTCGGCGTTCGCAGATATTTAACACGCTTAACGAGATCTTGGTATTTGATCTGAGTTGGCTACGAGCCTATACGCACTAACCATCTACGTGGGAGTAGTTATGGGTATCCCGGCGTCGTGGTATCAGCCGAAGCACTTCAGACGTCAGCGACGGAGCGGCGCGCGCCGGATTGGACTGGAACGCCACTAGGCTAGGTCTGCTTCCGGCCGCCCACGCAACGTGCAGGTGTGCTCAGGGCGATGGGCCCAGACCCCTGCGCGCTTAGGTTTAGACCGGCGTGCTGGCCTCTCTGTTGTGCCTAGGTGGGGCTGCGACATGTTGATCTTCCGCGGCCGGGCATGACCCAGGAAAGTGTGTCCGGCCAAATGGGATCAAACGTGTTTGGTAAGTTGGTGCACCCCTGCAGGGAAGTTAATCTATTCGAATAGCCGTGATCTTCGGTAACAGGACGACTTGGAGTTGTACCTTGACCTTATGACAACTAGAACCGGATACTTAATAAAACACACCCTTCCAAGTTCCACAGACAACCCGGTGATCGCTTTTCCACAGGGCGACAAGGGGAGGATCGCCGGGTAGGATTATGCTATGCGATGCTACTTGGAGATGCTACCTGGAGATGCTACTTGGAGATGCTACTTGGAGGACTTCAATCTACTTTCTTCTACACGCTGCAAGACGGAGGTTGCCAGAAGCGTAGTCTTCGACAGGATTAGCTATCCCCCTCTTATTCTGGCATTCTGCAGTTCAGTCCACTGATATGGCCCTTTACACATATACCCATGCATATGTAGTGTAGCTCCTTGCTTGCGAGTACTTTGGATGAGTACTCACGGTTGCTTTCTTCCCCCTTTTCCCCCTTTCCTTTCTTTCTGGTTGTCGCAACCAGATGCTGGAGTCCAGGAGCCAGACGCCACCGTCGACGACGACTCCTACTATGCTGGAGGTACCTACTACTACGTGCAGCCTACGGACGACGTCCAGGGGTCGTTAGGAGGATCCCAGGCAGGAGGCCTGCGCCTCTTTCGATCTGTATCCCAGTTTGTGCTAGCCATCTTATGGCAACTTGTTTAACTTATGTCTGTACTCAGATATTGTTGCTTCCGTTGACTCGTCTATGATCGAGCACTTGTATTCAAGCCCTCGAGGCCCCTGGCTTGTTTTATGATGCTTGTATGACTTAATTATGTTTTAGAGTTGTGTTGTGGTATCTTCCCGTGAGTCCCTGATCTTGATCGTACACATTTGCGTGCATGATTAGTGTACGATTGAATCGGGGGCGTCACACTATGCATCACCATGATCTTGCATGTGCGTAGGAATTTTTTTGAAATTACTGCATTCCCCAACATCTTCATCTTCATAGTGATCTTGAGCTTGCTTGTATGATTTGTTATTTTTTATTACATTGTATGTTCCTCTACACCTAGTGCATCTAGTCCTTTGGATCTATACTATGAGAACAATGAAGGCATTGCAGAAGCTAAGGAACCGAGATCTCATAAAAAAATCGAAACAAATACCCTAAGTGTTATTATCTCAAACGGTAGAACATTGATCAGGAAGATGTAAAGATATGCAAGGTACACATGGATTTCAATATTGCGGATCCATTGATGAAGCCCCGCGACCTAAGCATGAGGCGCATACAATAGCTACGAGAATTATATATCTAATGCAAATGAGAGACTGTTAGAACTATGCCTTAGAGGCAATCACGACTATGATTATAATTCATTGTAGCCATGCATTATTAAATGTTTCTTAAATAATATCATAAGTATTGCTTGGGTGCTCTATTTGTGAAACTTTATGCTTCGACGATTATTCTAAAGTAGTTTCTATTCCGAATTCATGTAAGAAAATATATGAGACTAGCACGTGTATTTCTTTTTTGAGGATAGCACGTGTATTATTTGAGGACCATGTTTCCAAGGTAGTGGACATGGAGATATCAAACCAATAATATGAACTTATGTTAGGGACGTTGGGTTGGGCAGATCCAACTTAATCATAGTTGGAATGCTTTATTTGTCTCTTACCATGTGTATGTCACATGTAGCTGCTGGGATCGCGGAAAAGTGGCGGCGACAACACATGAGTGATTTTCAAGGTGGTGTTACTCGAGCACCTGGTCTCGAGCTTTGGGGCGAAAGCCTAGGTCAAACCCGAGTGGTTATACCTGGCAATGGCGATGTTTTTTCTTACGTCGATACCTTGTTGAAGGCATTGCTCGAATATGCTCAGACTAATTCTTCAGGGTGAAAACGTATATTCTGACCTTGTGGTAGGATCCGGTGACGGCGACACTTGATTGTTGCTCCTCCCTTCTTGAAGGCGTTGTTGTTGAAGAATCTCATCGTCCATGTGGTGTAATGAAATCGCTGGTGCGGATAAGGTCATTGTTATAGTTTGCCGATCACAGATCTGATCACTTTGATGTTTTTTTCTTGCCTACACATAGCTTTGGTCTTATATGACTTTGCTAGTTGCTGGCATTTTTCGCGTGTGTAAGTAAGATGGCGTTGGTTGTGTGCATCCTAGCTATGCAGAGGCCGGGTGTGTGCTCACTGTGTTATGTATCTTCTTGATGCTCCATTTTAAGCCAATAAAATCCACCCTTTGTCGAAAAAAACCATGTGTATGTCACGGCCTTAATTAGGGTGTGTTTGGTTTTAGTACCAAGTAGAATCAAATGTAATGGTTTCATTCCAGTAGAATGGAATTGTTCCATCTCCGTGTTTGGTAGACCTAATGAGATGGAACGGAATGGTTCCATCTTAGTGTTTGGTTAGAGGAATATGATGTGATAGGTATCACCCAAATTATTCATCTCTTGCCCCTCTCACGAACCAATTCAACAACATTGACAATGCGAACCAAGGTAATAGCTGAAAGAACCTAAAAGAATTTGAAGGAAAACAAAAGAAACAGTAGATGGCGTATCCATAGGATGCAGCCAAGATTGTAGCTAGAGCCAAAGTAGATGGCTTGTAATTAAGCACACCATCGGCTGCTATTCTTGGCACAAATCAATCAGATAAAAGGCACATCGCAGACTACATGGACATGGACCTGAGGTTGACAGGGGTGGGGTCATGCTCGTGACCGTCGTGCCGGTCGAGTCGCGCGAAGATGCTCCATCCAACCGGCAGCGCCCACATATCCATCATGCCGACGCTCGTAGCTTCATCCAACCGGCGGTGCCTGCTACTAGGTCGTCGCCATGGGAGAGGAGAGACGACGGGGATGCGAGGGACAACCGGCACTGGAAAGGTCATGAGTTAATTTCACATTGGCGACGGCTTAGGTCGAGAGATGAGAGGCGCGAGAGTGTGGCGCGCAGAGGATAGATTCTGGAGAGGCACGAGCGTGTTGTGCAAGTCGGGGAGAGAAGCCGTTCCACATGGTTCACTCGTTTTCAAGAAACCACGTTCAGGATGACAAGGGAACCTCCGTTCCTTCATGTAAGGTGTATTATTTTCGGTCCGGTGACCAAGGCACATAATTATAGAGGTGTTAGGACAAAATTACCCTTGGCAAATTTGTTGGCTAGTGACAAGTAAATTAGTGAATCTAGGAAAGCAAAAGATACATGCAATTGAGAGAGATAGTTTCCTTCTTTTGATACAAAGAGAGATACGGAAAATCATGTGAGAGATACTTTTCTCTTTCTGGAGGGATATTCTCGTGGATCTAAGACTGATAGTAGAATGAGGGGTAGGTATGACGAGGCAAGATCCTAGCTATGGAGTAGTTGTACACACGAGTTTTACGAGTTCAGGCCCTTCTTGGAGGAAGTAACAGCCCTACTTCTCGGTGCCCTAGGGCGGTCGACTGGATTATATGTGTGTGTGAGAGTTTACAAAAAGGTGCGAACCCCTGTCCCAGAGGAGGGGGTGGCTTATATAGAGTGCGCCAGGACCCCAGCTCCCCTCCGTTACTCAGGGTTCAATGCTCATAAAGGAAAGGTGTTACTGGTAATGTCTACAGTAAAATGTCATAAATGCTCATAATGCTATGGTTTAAGTCCTAACTGTTGCAGAGTGGAGGGTTCCTCATCTTCTGGTGGTCGAGTGTCTTCAAGGTGGTCGAGTGAGCGCATCTTCGCAGTCGAGTGGATGATGATTTCTCTTCGACTGCTTCTAATTCTTTGTAAAGATGTCCTTGGGGAGGGTAGGCTGGACGGGTCCATGACCCTACCCTCGATACATAGCTTCATCATTAGCCCCCGAATGGATCAGGGTTTGAGTGAGGAAGGGGTTGAGAACACTTCCGACCCACTCTTTGCGCTATGAATATGCCTTGTCCTGAAACAATGAGTTGAGGAGATGACGTCGACTCCTTTCTCAATCGCCTTGGTCCATTCTTGGTTGTTGTCGAGTGAACTTTCATGGTGGAATTCCGAATGATGATGTAGAGGGTGTTTGTCTTCAGTCTAACAGGTTGTTCTGCTCTCCGCGGATCTCGCGGGATTCAAATTTTGGGAACTACGCCAGATGGGAGGAACCGAGGTTATCGGGACAGATTAGGCAAGTCTCCTCGATCCCCGCGCCACCTTTTTCGCCACGTACTGCGCGCGCGACTGTTGCGGGATTTGTCTAGATCGCTTGGGTCCACCAGTCAGCCACTCGGGGGAAGGCCTTATAAAAGGTCTCGGGCCAGGCCTCTACTCCGCACGCTCCCATTCTCTCCCGATCTCTCCGCCACTCTCTCTTCCGCCTCGTCTCTAGACCTCCGCTCGAGCTCGATCCGCCACCATGGGGAAGGATAAGACGGCGGCGCTGGAACGCGCGAAGAAGGCGACCGCGAAGGCGAAGGGCAAGCGGACCAGCCGGGGCGGATCCTCGTCGAGGTCTGGCCTGCCGGCGGGCTGGATCTAGGGCGACTGGATCCGCTCGGCAATCACGCAGGACGACCTCGACGACCTGGTGGAGCGGGGATTGATCCCCCACAAGTCGGCCCGGCTCCCGGGGGACGAAACCGAGCCGCAGCCCAGAGAGGGTGAGTGTGTCCTCCTAGAAACCCACGTAGATCGAGGATTCTCACTGTCTCCCCACCCTTTCCTCCGGGGTTTTTTGAACTTCTTTGGGGCTCAGCTCCACCATTTCACTCCGAACACCATAGTCTATCTGGCCGCTTTCGTGTCCATGTGCGAAAACTTCTTGGGCTGTCGACCGCACTGGGGGCTTTTCAAACACATCTTCACTTGTCGTTCCCAGTCGGTCAAAAAGGCCAAGTCAAGTGACGAGAGGACGTGGGTGATCCAGATGTGCGGTGATCTGGGGATCCAAATGAGGAGCAAAAGTACTTTCCCAGCGATGATCCTTCCTGACTCGGTCCGGGGCTGGCAGTCGACTTGGTTTTACTGCAAGGATCAGCCAACCCCTGGCCAGTCGACTGGACTTCCTTCTTTTTCCTTGGCTCGAGTGAAGAAGCCTGCTCCCTTGAAGGTAGTTCGAGAAGAGAAGGCGCAGGTCAAGGAGCTGGTTGAACGGGTCGTCCAGCTTGTCCGCGACAGAGTGACCGGGATGGATCTGCTGGAGGTCTTTCTCGGTCGACGCATCCAACCTCTTCAGGCGCGCGATCATCCGATGTGGATGTACTCTAGGCTCGAGGATACCACTCGGATCCACCCGGAGGAGGTTAGTGAGGATATCTTGGAGAACTGGTTAAGGGGAATCACTGGCAACAAAGACAACCCTCGGGATCCAGGAGGGTGATTCCATTCGACAACTCGCGCCAGCCGGAGCAGGTATATTTCTGTTTTATCAAGTATCTTTCCGATTCACCACGTGATGTCCCGTTTGTGGTCGACTAAATGTCTTTTGATTGTTATCCTTTGAGGCCCTCATTGAAATGTACTCGATGCCCAACGGAGTGTAGGACCCCGGCGCTGAAGAAGAAGGGAGCGGGGGCGAGAGCGGCGAGGAGCATTCAGAAGCCGAGGAGGACGAGGAGAGCGATGAGTCGACCGATGAGGAAGAAGTCGACTCACCTCCTCGCAGGGAGAGGAGGTCCAAGCTCACTCATGACTCGGCACGCGCTCCGGACTTGGTGGCTGCGCCGATCGGGCAATCCTCGAAGCGGCCCAGGACGTCTTCCCGGACGCCGACTGAGAAGCCTCCAAAGCACTCCAAGGTCGCGCCGCTTCCAGCACCGAAGGTGCCGAAAGCCATCTCTTCCAAACCGCCCAAAGCTTTGCCTCGGATCAAAGTGACCGTTCCTACTATCTCCGGGTAACCATCTGACTTGTCCTTTATGTGGATTCGATTAACTGGGTGTAACCGATTGAATGCGGGCCTTTGCAGTGATGCTACATCAGGGACCTCTTCATACCAGTACCGGGACGGGGAAATGGAGGATGCGGTAACCTCTAACCCAGGTATGAACTCTTGCGATTTCGATTCTTGATCCTTTTAGGGTCGAGTGGTTCACTTGGGGTCGAATGTTCTGTCTTGCAGCTCCACCCAACATCATTGACCTTCCGGACGACTACGAAGATGTGGCTCTTAAGCCTAGGAAGAGCAAGAAGGTAACAGCTGGCAGGGTGGCTCGGCAAGAACCAACCGCAACGCCTCCCGTCTGTCAAGCTGAAGATGTAGGCAGTGCCACTGTGACGTTCGCTGCAACCTTGCCAAGTGGGCATCCCACGCGGTCGACAGCGCCTGTGGTTCCTTCAACTATCCAACTCCACACCACGGAGCCTCAAGCAGCTGCACCTGGGTCGTCTGCACATTTTTTTCACCAGCTACCCCGTCCCAGACAACCAGTCGGAAGCGGCTGCGGAAGCCATCCGACAGGCTGATATGATGATGGAGCGGGTGAAGATAGTGCACGAGAGCAGTCAGGCTGCCTACGACGCTAGTGCCGCCCTTCGGGCCAACGTCCATGTGAGTAGACTTTCTGACTATTTTTGTTCTCGAAAAATCTTCTTCTGCACAATCTCCTATTGTTCGTGTTGAATTAGAGCACCCACTCGGTGTTGCTGGCGTTTTTGGTAGTGTCGCTCTTCCACTCGGTCTGGGCGAGTGGGATCAGAACCGGTGGGGGCACACCAAGTGCACCCACTAGGTGTACTCCCCGAGACCGCGGTCGACTGCTGGCAGTCGACTATGGTCTGAGTTAATCTTTCTTGACGGCGCAATTGTTCTTTCTCTCTCTTTTTTTACTCCTTGCACTCGACTCCGGCGGGCCAGTCGAGTGGGATCAGAACCGGTGGGGGAACGCCAAGTGCACCCACTGGGTGTAGTCCCCGAGACCGCGGTCGACTGCTGGCAGTCGACTGGGGTCTGAACAGCTTGTTGTCCACTTCTTTAGGTTTTATTCACTCGAAAATGAACTGCCTTCGAACCTATCGATTGATCTGTCTCTTGCCTCCTGCAGAAGTCTTGTACTCTTATCTCCAAGTTTGCCGAACTCGAAGAGAAGCAGAGGCAACTCAACTTAGACTTGGAATTGGCTCAGCAAAATCTGAAAAAAGCTCAAGACGAGGCCGCTGGTATGGAAGGTAACTGATTGCCGACTGAACTTCAATATATATCTTTGATCTCTTTTTTGATTCGATTATTTCTTTTGCAGAGAAAATGAAGTTGGCTCTGGACAAGAAGGACTCGAACCTCGCCGCCACATAAAAAGCAGCCCAAGACAAAACCGTTCTCGCAGACAAGAAGCTTGCTTCAGTCGGAACACTTGAAGGAGAGGTGACTAGACTGACATCTTGTCTTAATGAAGCTAACCGCGAAGTGACCAGCCTGAAGAAGGATAAGGTCATCCTGAACGAAAAGTTGGAGTCTGCAATCCGCAAGAGTAACGACACAGAAGCTTATCTGAGGACCCTCGCCAAGAAGCTTTATCTCGTGCTGGGAGGTATTTATTTTAATCCGACTGTGTTGATGCTTGCCATCGGATTTTGCTCGGTTGATTGAACTGACTTTTGGCTGCAGAACTTCGTCAAGACTTTGACGAAGAAACTGGAAGGGTCGAGACGGGTCTGGACCCTATCGCTTCCCTGGTCTGCGACAAAACTGCGATGAATGTGCTCCGACTGGAGTCCCGTATCGCCAGCGCCACAAGCTACCTCGCACGCCTGAAGGAGGTTGTCTCTCGAATCGACTCGACGCTTTGGCCGGGGGCGACGCTTCAGAATGATCTGGAATCTCTGATGACTCGACTGAACGAGATCCCTGACAGAGTGTGTCGGGGATATACCCCGCGGTATAAACCGCCGGATGTATGACCCGGCTAGAGTTTGGCGATTCACTGGCAACCCACTTGAACATGGCGGTTTACGGTTTATTGGTAATCCGGCAGGCGGGTCAGAGGAGCGACAAGACCCGGTGGCCCAACGGGCGGTTTATGGAAGGCCGGATCATGCTATGGTGGGTCGGTTTAAGAGAAAAGGCGTGAGGAATATTTACTTTACAAGGAAGACCCGGACTTGTATCCGGTTTGTATTAGAGATAGATTAGTCCTTATCCTAATAGGACTCCACATGTAACCCGCCCCTTCAACATATATAAGGAGGGGCAAGGCTCCCCAAAGAGGGACAAGCTACAAGCAAGAAGAAACAATCTTAGGGCTAGGCACAGAGAGGAGAGCCGGTTTACAGCGACTCCCTCGTGATGATAATGAGACCTAGCCTCAAACAGCATGTAGGGTTTTACCGGATGATGTTTCCCGGGGCCCGAAGCTGTCTAAATCCCTATCTTGTGTTGCGTCTCTCAATTCCACTCAACCCCTCTCAAGCTACCACATAGATGCGTTGGCCTCGCGACTAAGTCCTGACACTAAGGACATCTGCCGTGACAATTCCACGACAGTTGGCGCCCACCGTGGGGCTTGCGCATGGTGGTGTGGAGTTCTTGAAGGGATCTTTTTCTGGGATAGAGAAGTTGCAACCCGCCGGATCAGCAAGAGCCGGTCTGGAAGTACAAAGATCATCAGTCAAGATCGAAGAAGTTTTCAGCGGCGGTGTATAGAAGATTGAGCAGAACCAGCAAAATTCATTGTTTTGCGGTCAGGATCATAGTTAACTTTGGAATTGGCAGTACAAGGTTTTACGGAAAATTAGGTTTGTGTTCTGTGCGGCGGACATGACCTAACGATCCGTCAAATCTGAAGACAGATCGACACCTATTGCAGCGGTTGTCGTACAAACTGAGATGATATCTGATTTAGCAAGTTAGCCGTGTCCTGGCCGGACTCTTTGATACTCGCCGGATAAACAAAGGCAACAAGCAGCGACAGGATCAGCTCCCAAGAAGATTGGATTGATCATTGATGTTGCTGCGCTCACAGAAAAGTCATGGCCAAGTATTAGGACTGATGGTTGCACGGTTTATGAGGTCTGTTTTTAATAGTGCTGCTGTTACTGCTAACACGTGAGCTCTAATCAGAACAAGATCAGCTCCTGTTGGTCATGAGAAGATGTCTGAAGCATTAAGGAAAGATTCCAACGCGTTAAGCCACCTCCGAGTCAACCCGCCTCGCCGCTGTTGAAAAAAATAATAGTAATAATATTACGGCGACAGACGCCCAAAGGCCCCGGACAAAGACGTGCTCAAGGCATGTGCCCATTAGCCATGTTTGATGATGCACACACATGAAGCAGCAATCTACGGAAGTCAAAGGCTAAAAAAAAGGGAGAATAAGAAAAGTACTACTAGTATACATCTCACAGAAGGTCTAGTACAGATAAATATCAGACCGGATGAGGACAGGCGTCAGACATCACAGGTCCCAAGGTCAACATGACCCGTGACCCGGAGGCTCTGTCCTAAATCGCCCGGCTCTAGGCCCCGTGACGGCCACAGTTGCCGCAACATGTTCTAGCGTCCGTATTCACCGGACAAAATATGCCAGGTGCTATCTTTTTATATACCTTATCAGCACATATTAAATTACTTGAGAACAATTACTCTGGCCTATATCTTTTTATACAGGACAAGTGCTCACTATAAAAGTGATGCCCTACTGCGGACGGCGCGCGCTAGCTGTTCTACACCAGCATCTGCGTATATCACACTGATAAATCGGACACAAACCGCCGCCCCGTAGTCCGGTTTACATCAACGCGTTGGCCAACTCGCCCGTCCGTACCACCTTACAGCACCACGGACGACTCGCCCGTCCACCCTGGCCACAGGTTCATGCGTCCGCGCCGGTTTACAACACGGAGGACAACTTGCTCGTCCGCACCGGTTTACAACACCGCGGCCGGATCATCCGTCTGCTCGTCTGGCCGACTCGGTCGTGATTAATTTTAGCATCACTGTGGTGATCATCAACTCCATGGCGGATAATTTCTGGCCTAACACATCAGGTGATATCCATCTAATATATATTTTATTAGTGCATATTATTTTTGTCAAAGAGCAGTTTATCTTTGCCTTGGTCTGCAATATTGTATGCAGGAAAATTATTCATTATAAACGTGGTTTATACCATGGGTACGAAGCACGCGCTGGCAATGTCCTGCCCGGTGTTCGTCCGTTCCACATTACACGGTGAATGGACGCGTGCAAGACGCCGCCCTTACGGCCCGGTTTACATCAACTCGCCCGTCCGAACCGGTTTACAATGCCGCGACTGACTCATCTGTCTGTGCGGCCTCTGATGCTGCGGTCGTATTTTCCGTCCGTCTCTCGTGACCTGGTCTACATCAACATACCGGGCCGCACCTGTCTGCATGAGCTGGTTATTGGGCGCACAAATCGCCGCCACTACAGTTTTGATTAACTTCAAATCGCCAGTTGGAAGGAACCATTGGCCGAGTTGCTGACACGGCTTATATGTGATCATTTACAACCCGCCGTAGTCACCTCAACCTTCTATGGATTCACATCGTGTTATCAACGCCAATGATATACAAGTTATGCCGGTTTATATCACGGTCGAACATGGAGAATCTCAAGCCAACTCCTCGAGTCACCTTTGAGACTTGGGGGCTACGATGACATAACTCAGCAAATCTTGCCAGTTTCAGCAAAGTTAAAAACCCAGGACGATGGAGGGAAAGATAACCCGGTCCCAGAGGCTACTGTTATGAAAATTTAAAGGCTGTCAGAAAATTTCCGTCTTAGAAAGTATATAACAGTTACAAAATCCCGGCTCAGTGAAGAAGTTCCGGATCATCAGAAAGGATTCCGGTTTAAAATCCGGCTCAAGGGAAGTTAGCCTCACTGGAGCTCTCAAGTATCCAGTTTACAATCCGGTTCAAGGGAAATATATTCTCCCACAAAGCTCTCAAACTCTCAAATCCGGTTTAAAAATGTCTGGTTCAAAAAGGAATTAACTTCTCGCAAGTTCGAGTTGAAAGGCCATCAGAAAATTTCCGGCTGAAAATGAAGATTCCGGTTTACAATCCGGTTCAAGGGAAAGATGTCTCCCACAAATCCTTGAAGCTTTCAATATCCGGTTCAAAATCCCGGTTCAAGAAGGATTTATTTCTTGCAAAAAGTTAAAGGGTGCCAAAGAAGACTTGCTGCCATGATGCGCGGTCCAAACATGGGTATCATGCCTTATTGGCTTATCATATTATTGGTCACTTGGGGGCTTGGTCGTATCCCAACCATAGCCACGGCTCTTGATCGGCCTAGTGCCATAACATCACTGGGGGCCTTGGTCGTGTCCGAACCAACGCGACACCTTTTGATAGGCGACAGCCACCAGATCACTTGGGGACATGGTCAAGTCTGAACCAGTCACGCCTCTTGGTCGGCCTAAGGCCACAAAATCACTTGGGGGCTTGGTCGAACCCGAACCATTGCCACGCCTCTTGATCTGGCATATATGCCACGAATCATTTGGAACCTGGCTGACTTGAACCATAGCTACACCTTATTGGGAGCTTGGTCGTGTCCGACCATGGTAACACCATCTGATCGGCTCAGTAAAGCCTCTTTTTGCAAATGGTCTTATCATTGCCTTTGCTTCCATATTTTTTCATAACTGTTATTTGATTTTTGTTGCGTTTTTAAACCGACATTGTTAATCCGTTTCAAACTGTCAATTACAAATTGGCGGAACACGGTCAAATCCTAATCCGGAGACTATCTGCCCGGTTTGATTTTATGTTATCATCCTATTATGGAGTAAACCGGCATTCATAAACCCGGCTTGACTTTCAATTACAAGTTGTCAATACAGGATCAAGTTACAATCCGGAGACTATCAGCCCGGTCTGGTTTGACTACGAGTCGCCAGTATTATATATGGTTAAACCGGTGTTTATCACAACCCGGTACGGTTTATTATCAACCGGCATAGTATGAAAGGAGTTATCATTACTCAAGATTGGGGTTATCACTCTTACTACAAAAAGTTGGTAAAACCAGCAATGTGATTCAATATCACAGGTATGATATATTTCATATTTGATTATTCTTAAGTGCAACCTTGGTTATAAACCCAGGTTATATGTTGGGCATTATGACCCGTCCGGCGGTAAACCGCCAGGACACTTTAAACTTGTTCTATGCAGAAACAGGTTGAATAAAGCATGATGATAAATTATCCAGTGTTTATTAAACCAGCCTGGCTTTAAGACGATAAGTCGCCAGTATATGATGAGAAATTATCTGGTGTTTATTAAACCGGCCTGGTTTTTGGACTATAAAGTCGCCAGTATATATATATATATATATATATATATATATATATATATATATATATATATATATATATATATTTGGATTGCGTCGTCGGAGTTATGCGCTTATAAATCATTGGATTATATTATCTTGAATAGCCAACATGGCTGGATTTTTTATGGTTATTAATAACCGGTATTATTGAGTTTTCAAAGTCGCTTTAGCGCAACGGTTATTATTTTGTCAAAGGATATGATTTATTCTACAATTGAAGGAATAGTCCCGAGTCGCTGCAGGCTTACGACCCGGCACTTGGAGGCTACATTATTCAAATTGAGATTACATGCAAGTCTCATGTCGCTGCAAGCATGCACCATGACACTTGGGGGCTAATGCAAAGTAATTTTCTGCTCATATTATTGAAGACCCGACTCATCACATTATAATGAGTCGGCCCTTGGGGGCTACCAATTGCTCCTGTCAACAGTTGAAGGTACAAAGCTTTTTATTCATTATATTGAAGAGTCCACTGCTCAGTTGGTAAAGCACAAGGCTCTTAACCTTGTGGACGTGGATTCAAGTCCCATGATGAGGGTTACATCATATGATGTTATTTTCATTGAAGTATATATTAAAGTCCCAGCTCAATATTATCTTACTGAGCCGGCCCTTGGGGGCTACACATCATTGCTCAAATCTACATGATTATACCTACAAAGTCCCTGCTCATTATTGCATAATGACCCGGCTCTTGGGGGCTACACTAGTTGAAGTTTTTATGAGTATAAGACAATTGCAAGTCCCAGGTTGCTGTAAGCATGATAACCCGGCACTTGGGGGCTACATAGTATGGAGTATTCAGTTTTTTTAGTCACTGGGATGAACAACATGGATTTCTTCTTAAGTGGCAGTATTTATATTGAAGCAAGTCTTAAGCCATCACTTTGTTCTGCTCAAGACTTGGGGGCTACAGGTATTATATTATTATCGAAGAACTATTTTTAAATTCTCTGTTTTGAGCAAACTGGATTAACCCGGCGTCACCAATCATTATGACCCTGTGTCTGTAACCCGGCGTCATCAGTAATCATGAACCGGTGTTGGCAACAATCATGACCCGAAATTATCAGTTTTTATAACCAGACAATGGTGGTAATCATAAACCGGCAAGTTTTACATCTTCAAGCTGGCTGGATATCAGTTGAATAATTTCAGAGACTAATATTTTTGTCAAATCAAAGCATTGGAGGCCGATTCAAATGGATTCTTTATTTACAAATATCTTCTGCAAGCAAATTGATTATGAAGATGGTTATTAACTTGGAAGGAAGAAATGACAAGGATTTAAGGATGATCAAGTGCCGGCTTACAAGTATATTTAAACCGGAGCACAACCCGACAAATTTGTTCTTGTTGCAGATCAGTTTAACATGGATGAATCCAAATTAAACTGGGGGCTAATGTCGGGGATATACCCCGCGGTATAAACCGCCAGATGTATGACCCGGCTAGAGTTTGGCGATTCACTGGCAACCCACTTGGACATGGCGGTTTACGGTTTATTGGTAATCCGGCAGGCGGGTCAGAGGAGCGACAAGACCCGGTGGCCCAATGGGCGGTTTATGGAAGGCCGGATCATGCTATGGTGGGTCGGTTTAAGAGAAAAGGCGTGAGGAATATTTACTTTACAAGGAAGATCCGGACTTGTATCCGGTTTGTATTAGAGATAGATTAGTCCTTATCCTAATAGGACTCCACATGTAACCCGCCCCTTCAACATTTATAAGGAGGGGCAGGGCTCCCCAAAGAGGGACAAGCTACAAGCAAGAAGAAACAATCTTAGGGCTAGACACAAAGAGGAGAGCCGGTTTACAGCGACTCCCTCGTGATGATAATGAGACCTGGCCTCAAACAGCATGTAGGGTTTTACTGGATGATGTTTCCCGGGGCCCGAAGCTGTCTAAATCCCTGTCTTGTGTTGCGTCTCTCGATTCCACTCAACCCCTCTCAAGCTACCACATAGATGCGTTGGCCTCGCGACTAAGTCCTGACACTAAGGACATCTGTCGTGACAATTCCACGACAGAGTGCAAGAATGGAAGAAATCCTCCGCCCGGTGTGGCACTGATGTGGCACTGTCCCTAGTGCGAGTCCATTGCAAGGAGGCTCATGAAGACAAGATGGCTGCGATCAAAGTCGCTAACACCAAAAAGCACGACTTCCAGTCCTTCATGGAGACTTTCATTGCTGCCGCTACTCGGATCGCTGATGGGATCGATCTGGACTCGTTCGTGGAGCCTGCCAGCCCTCCTCCGGCCGAGTGAACAATCTTATGAAACTTGGATACGCTTTAAATTTGCCTCGGAATGCCGAGTGGTTTCTGTAACCGTTAAACTCCTTCGGGCTTGGTGCCTAAGTACCTTTGATTCGCTGCTTGGAACCTTTTAGTATTTATCTGAATTTGGTTTATCTCCGAATGTGCTTGTGTTTACCTTCGGATGGAATTTGCTTGCTGCACCTCTTCGTCCTTGCAGATAGGGATGGAGCGGACGTTGTATTTGTGCCGCAGCTCCGAAGGAGAAGGTGGCAGTCGACCTGCACCTCATCGTCATTGCGGATAAGGATGCAGGGGACGTTATATTTGTGTCGCAGCTCCGAAGGAGAAGGTTGCAGTCGACCTACACCTCGTCGTCCTTGCGGATAAGGATGGAGCGGACGTTGTATTTGTGTCGCAGCTCTGAAGGAGAAGGTTGCAGTCGACCTGCACCTCGTCGTCCTTGCGGATAGGAATGGGTCTTAAACTTAGGTGAGTACTGGACTGCAGCTAAGCCCCCGAGTGGGAGGATTGCTCTCCACTCGGTAGGATTTTTCCAAACTTAGGCGAGTGCTGGACTGCCGTTAAGCCTCTTAGTGAGAGAACTTAGGCGAGTGCTCGACTGCAGCTAAGCCTCCAAGTGGGAGGACTGCTCTCCACTCGGTAGGGTTTTTTCAAACTTAGGCGAGTGCTGGACTGCTGTTAAGCCCTTTAGTGAGAGAACTTAGGCGAGTGCTCGACTGCAGCTAAGCCCCCGAGTGGGAGGACTCCTCTCCACTTGGTAGGGTTTCTTCAAACTTAGGCGAGTGCTGGACTGCTGTTAAGCCCCTTAGTG
>NC_041392.1:202532604-202540946 GCF_002162155.2 Triticum dicoccoides
GCCGTTAAGTCTCTTAGTGAGAGAACTTAGGCGAGTGCTCGACTGCAGCTAAGCCCCCGAGTGGGAGGATTGCTCTCCACTCGGTAGGATTTTTTCAAACGTAGGCGAGTGTTGGACTGCCGTTAAGCCTCTTAGTGAGAGAACTTAGGTGAGTGCTCGACTGCAGCTAAGCCCCCGAGTGGGAGGATTGCTCTCCACTCGGTAGGATTTTTTCAAACTTAGGCGAGTACTAGACTGCCGTTAAGCCTCTTAGTGAGAGAACTTAGGCGAGTGCTCGACTGCAGCTAAGCCCCCGAGTGGGAGGATTGCTCTCCACTCGGTAGGATTTTTTTGAACTTAGGCGGAACGGATTCGCGACTAAGCCCACCCACTGGGGGATTTCAGGAGTAAATAAGAACAACACAATCGAATGAGAGAACCGTAAGCTCTTGTCTTTGATAAACGAATTACAAAAGGTGTTGCTTATTACATTTTATTCAAACGAGTGTTTAAGTATAAAAGGAGCGGAGCAGCTCCGCGTTCCAAGCCCGTGGCTTGTCTTTCTGATGCTCGATACTGTAAAGATGGTATGCTCCGTTGTGGAGAACTTTGGTGATGATGAAGGGGCCTTCCCAAGTTGGAGCGAGCTTGTGTGGTTTTTGCCGATCCACTCGAAGAACCAAGTCTCCTTCTTGAAAGGCCCGACCCCTCACATTCCTGGCGTGGAATCGACGCAAATCTTGCTGATAAATGGTCGAGCGGATCAAGGCCATCTCTCTTTCCTCCTCTAAGAGATCGACTGAATCTTGCCAGGCCTGCTCTGCTTCTGCTTCGGAGAAGAGTTCAACTCGGGGTGCGTTGTGGAGCAAGTCACTTGGCAGAACGGCTTCGGCTCCATAAACTAAGAAGAAAGGAGTTCTTCCGGTCGACCAATTAGGAGTTGTCCTTAAACCCCACAAAACTGGCGGAACTTCATCAACCCAAGCACCTGCTGCGTGTTTGAGATCACACATCAGTCGGGGCTCCAGTCCTTTGAGAATTAGGCCATTGGCTCTTTCTGCTTGTCCGTTCGACTGCGGGTGAGCAACAGAAGCATAGTCGACTCGAGTGCCCTAAGAGGCGCAGGAAATTCTGAACTCATCGGAATCGAAATTCGACCCGTTGTCCGTGATGATGTTGTGCGGGACTCCATATCTGAATGTCAATTCTCTGATAAAACTGACAGCGGTGCTAGCGTCAAGGTTCTTGATAGGTTTGGCTTCGATCCATTTGGTAAACTTGTTGAGTGCAACGAGCACGTGAGTGAAGCCGCTTTTGCCGGTCCTCAGTGATGGGGTCATGTACCTAGGGTAGGGTCACAGACCTGATCTAAGTACCTTGCTCAAGGACACCCTTGGAAGAGGTCACCTTCCAGTCGACCAACGAGGGACTCACTCGACTGACTTGAAGGACTCGACCACAAAGACTCACTCGACCACCAGAAGGTCAAGAGGCACTCTGCATTGCAACAGCCTGTAATTAAGTAGACTTTATGATAGTAAAGACACTTTATGTGGGGCGTTACCAGTAACGCCCCGGACTTAACTCACCTTAAACCCTCTCCTACGTGGGCTGGCTGGGGTCCTGGCGCACTCTATATAAGCCACCCCCCTCCACAGGTCAAAGGGTTCGGCACCTTGTAACTCATATACTCATAATCCACTCGACCGCCTCCGGGCTCCGAGACGTAGGGCTATTACTTCTTCCGAGAAGGGCCTGAACTCGTACATCCCTTGTGTTTACAACCTCTCCATAGCTAGGACCTTGCCTCTCCATACCTACCCCCACTCTACTGTCAGGCTTAGAACCACGACAGTTGGCGCCCACCGTGGGGCAGGTGTTTTAGCAATTTTGTGGAGAAGTTGCGATTCTTCCGAGTACTTTCATGATGGTGGCTGCTGGAGTTTTGGTCGAGGGTCGAGAGATCCGTCTCGGTGCTCTCACCTTCATCGCCGACGACTCCGCCTGGCTCCAGGAGGCTCCACTCGACGTTGATGCGCTCCCCGTCCGCGGTGCGACGCATTTTCGCGCATATGTCCGCGGCGTTCTGCTGCGGCAACCGTCGACCCCGTATCGGTCGACTCCTCCATCGTCCACCCTCCCGGTCTCCCGCCAGCGCAAGCGCTCGGGCCGGTCGAGGCTTCAGCGGTGGGTGAGGCACGCGGTGGCTCGCCAGACGGCCACCTCTCATGTTGCGGCAATCGAGCCCGACGAATCTCTCTACGGCCTGTTCGATCTGTCGACTGGCTCCGTAGAGACTGCATCCGAGTGCGATAGCAGTGATCCAGCGGCGGAAATCCTGATGGTCGACGGGCCCCGCAGTCCCCCTGGCTTCGCCCGTGATGGTGGAGCAGGCGACGGAGGCGACCCCGCACGAGACCACGAAGAGTACCAGCCCGAGCCACTCGACTCTCTGCAAAGAGAGGAACTTCGCCGCAGGAACGTGGATGCCCTGCGTACGCCCATCGCAGGAGAAACCCCCGAGGCTCGCGCCTTGGAGGAGGCACGTTTGGCCAACTTGGCTGAACGCACTCGACTGGAGAATCTTCAGCGAGCACTCGACGAGCGCGCGCAGCAACGAGTTCCCGACAACAGTCGACGTCAACTCTTCCCGCCGACTCAGGTATATCGAACCCCAATCCAGAATTTAGCAGCTGCGACCCATATAGCAGAGTCTATCCAGCCTTCTCAGTCGCAAGCTGGCAGAGGCTTGATGTAGATCAGGGATCTGCTCCGGGCAGCAGGAGATCAGAATTCGGCCGTGTCGCAGTCACGCAACAGAATTCACAGTCGATCCGTCGCTGCGAATACGGTTCAGTCGGCTCACAGCCCCAGATCGCCTCCGCGGCGTGAAGGGCGCGAGAATCGGCGAGACCAATATGGTGACCGACTTGACCGAGATGATAGGCGTCGAGTGCCCAATTCCCCTCCGAGGGGTGGGTCTTACACTCCTCGGCAGCAAGATGACAGGCGTCAGCTCAGTGCGGGGCGAAGAGTTCCAGTCGACCCCAGAGAACCAGGCTTCGACGCGCGGTCCATTATCATGCAAGGTTTGGTCGACCGGAACAGAGCCCATCGAGGTGGACTCGACAGAGATGCGCCCACAAGCAGTCGAGTGCATGTTTCTGGTCCTGAATGTTTCAGCAGAGCTATCAGAGCCGCAGTTATCCCTCCCAATTTCAGGTTGGCAACAGGAGTCAGCAAGTTCACTGGCGAGTCTAAGCCTGAAACTTGGCTCGAGGACTACCGAGTGGCGGTTCAGATTGGTGGTGGAAACGACGAGGTGGCCATGAAGCATTTGCCCCTCATGCTGGAAGGTTCTGCCAGGGCATGGTTGACTCAATTACCTCCTAGCAGCATTTACACTTGGGAAGATCTGTCCCGAGTGTTCGTCAGAACATTTGAAGGAACTTGCAAGCGACCAGCTGGGCTGACAGAGTTGCAAGTCTGCGTGCAGAAGACCAATGAGACTCTCAGAGAGTATATTCAGAGATGGATCACTTTGCACCATACTGTGGAGAATGTGTCTGATCACCAGGCAGTCTGCGCCTTCAAGGATGGCGTCAAGAACAGAGAATTAAGTTTGAAATTTGGTCGAACCGGTGACATGACCTTGAGTCGGATGATGGAGATTGCTACCAAGTACACCAACGGCGAAGAAGAAGACCGACTCCGAAGCGGCAAGCACAAGCCAACCCAGTCGGAAAAGGGAAACACCAGTCGGAAACAAAAGCGGAAGGCTGAACCAGCAGCTCCTGGAGAGGCTCTGGCCGTGACTCAGGGAAAGTTTAAGGGGAAACCAAAATGATCCTGGAACCCTAAGAAGGTAAAGGATAAAGAAGGGAATGACGTAATGGATATGCCATGTCACATCCACACGAAGAAAGACGAAGAGGGGAATATCATCTACCCGAAGCACACCACTCGCCAATGTTGACTCCTGATCCAGCAGTTTCAGGGAAAACAGTCTAAGGACAAGGAGAAGGAGTCGGACAAGGCCGAAGACAAGGAGGACAGTGAGGAAGGATATCCGCATATCAAATCCACTCTGATGATCTTTGCAGATGTGGAAAGCAAGAGTCGATTGAAAGTCATTAACCGAGAGGTGAACATGGTTGCCCCAGCAAAAGCAAATTATCTGAAATGGTCCCAAATACCCATCACATTCGACCAATCTGATCACCCGACTCATATTGCCACCCTTGGGAGGCAAGCCTTGGTGGTCGATCCAGTTGTCGAAGGCACTCGACTGACAAAAGTGCTGATGGACGGTGGAAGCGGGCTGAATTTGTTGTATGCAGACACACTGAAAGGAATGGGCATTCTGATGTCCCGACTGAGCACTAGTAACATGAGCTTTCATGGAGTTATACCAGGGAAGAAAGCCGAGTCACTCGGCCAAATAGCTTTGGACGTGGTGTTTGGTGATTTGAAACATTTTCGCAAAGAAAAGTTGACGTTTGAGGTCGTGGATTTTCAGAGTGCATATCATGCCATTTTGGGGAGACCAGCTTACGCACGGTTCATGGCTCGACCATGTTACGTGTACCTCAAATTGAAGATGCCCGGCCCCAAAGGAGTGATCACTGTCACCGGTGATCGGAAAAAGGCAGAAGAGTGCTTTCAGAAAGGCTCAAAGATTGCCGATTCCCAGGTGACAGCGGTCGAGTTCGAGGAATACAAGCAAAACGCAGATCCGAGTGACTTGCTGCGATCCAAGAAACCCGCCACAGAGTCTGCATTTCAGTCGTCCGGTGAGACGAAGCCTGTTCACATTCACCCGACCGACCCCGATGCAGCTCCGACCCGCATCTCCACAACACTCGACCCAAAATAGGAAGAAGCGCTCATCCAGTTCCTCCGTGAGAACTGGGACATTTTTGCATGGAAGCCCGCTGACATGCCAGGTGTTCCCAGGGGACTGGCTGAGCATCGCCTAAGAGTCGACTCATCTGCAAAACCAATCAAAGAGCATCTTCGGCAGTCCGCCGTCCAGAAGAGAAAAGCCATTGGTGAGGAAGTGGCTCGACTGTTGGCGGCAGGATTTATTCGAGAGATATACCACTCCGAGTGGCTCGCTAATGTCGTCATGGTTCCTAAGAAGGACAAGTCGCTCCGAATGTGCATTGATTTCAAGCACATCAACCGGGCCTGCCCGAAAGATCATTTTCCTCTCCCTCGCATAGATCAAATTGTTGACTCGACCGCGGGATGCGAGAGATTATCTTTTCTAGATGCCTATTCCGGGTACCACCAGATCCGTCTGTACGGACCCGACGAGGTAAAAACAACTTTCATCACTCCATTCGGGTGCTTCTGCTATATCACCATGCCGTTCGGCCTCAAGAATGCCGGAGCCACATTTATGCGAATGATTCAGAAGTGTCTACTCACTCAAATCAGTCGGAATGTGGAAGCATATATGGATGATATCGTTGTCAAGTCACGAAAAGGTTCCGACCTGCTCGCTGATCTCGCCGAAACATTTGCCAACCTCAGAAGGTATGATATCAAGCTCAATCCATCAAAGTGCACATTTGGAGTTCCTGGTGGCAAGTTACTCGGTTTTCTCGTTTCCGAACGGGGAATCGACGCTAATCCAGAGAAGATCGGCACTATTCTCCGAATGAAACGCCCTGTGCGAGTGCACGATGTCCAGAAACTTACTGGATGCTTGGCCGCATTAAGTCGATTCATCTCACGACTCGGTGAAAAGGCATTGCCTCTTTACCGACTGATGAAGAAGGCAGACAAGTTCGAGTGGACTCCAGAAGCTGATGCAGCGTTTGCCGAGCTAAAAGCTCTGCTCTCCACCCAGCCGGTGCTTGCTGCTCCAATCAGCAAAGAGCCTCTGTTGCTCTATATCGCAACCACAGGACAAGTCGTCAGTATTGTGCTTACGGTCGAGCGGGAAGAAGAAGGAAAAGCTCTCAAAGTTCAGCGCCCAGTGTATTATTTGTCTGAAGTCTTGACTCCATCCAAGCAGAGATATCCTCATTATCAGAAGCTTGTGTATGGAATATACATGACCACAAAGAAGGTTGCTCATTACTTCTCTGATCATTCCATCACAGTCGTCAGCGATGCTCCACTGTCAGAGATTTTGCACAACAGAGATGCAACTGGTCGAGTGGCCAAATGGGCGATTGAACTTCTTCCCCTTGATATCAAGTTTGAGGCAAAGAAAGCCATTAAGTCCCAGGCAATAGCAGATTTCCTCGCCGAGTGGATTGAATAGCAGCAGCCGACTGAAATTCACTCGGAGCATTGGACCATGTTCTTTGATGGCTCTAAGATGTTGAATGGTTCCGGTGCTGGGGTTGTCCTGGTTTCCCCCAGAGGAGATAAGCTCAGATATGTGCTCCAGATTCACTTTGATTCCTCCAACAATGAGGCAGAATATGAGGCCCTCTTATATGGATTGCGCATGGCCATTTCACTCGGCGTCCGTCGCCTGATGGTCTATGGCGACTCGGATTTAGTGGTCAACCAAGTGATGAAGGAGTGGGACGTGAGAAGCCCAGCCATGACTGGATACTGCAGTGCAGTGAGGAAGCTGGAAAAGAAGTTCGAGGGGTTGGAGCTCCATCATATACCCCGACTGAAAAATCAAGCAGCTGATGATCTAGCAAAGATAGGTTCCAAGAGAGAAGCCATTCCGAGTGGTGTGTTCTTGGAGCATATACACACTCCGTCAGTCAAAGAAGATCCTTTCACCAAAGAAGCTCCACAGCCCAAGAGTGCCACAGATCCGATTGAGGTTGAAGTCCCAGCGGTGGTCGACTTGATCATGGAGGTCTTGGTGGTCATTCCCGACTGGACAATTCCATATATCGCGTATATCCTGAGAAAAGAGCTTCCGGAGGATGAGGAAGAGGCTCGACAGATCGTCCGTCGATCTAAGGCCTTTACCGTAATCAAAGGACAATTATTCAGAGAAAGCGCGACTGGAGTTGGTCAGAAGTGCATAACACCAGAAGAAGGTCGACTCATCCTCAATGATATCCACTCAGGGACCTGTGGTCATCATGCGTCCTCTCGGACCATCGTGGCCAAAGCATACCGAGCCGGATTTTACTGGCCAAAGGCGAATGAGATGGCAAAGGAGATAGTGGATAAGTGCGAGGGATGTCAGTTCTACTCGAATATGTCGCACAAGCCTGCATCGGCTCTAAAGACCATCCCACTCGTCTGGCCTTTCGCAGTATGGGGGTTGGACATGGTCGGTCCTTTGAGAACAGGACGAAGCGGCTTCACGCATGTACTGGTGGCAGTCGACAAGTTCACCAAGTGGATCGAGGCTAAACCAATCAAGAACCTTGACACCGGTACTGCTGTTAGCTTCATCAGGGAACTAATATTCAGATATGGAGTCCCGCACAGCATCATTATGGATAATGGGTCGAACTTTGACTCAGAGGAATTTAGAGATTTCTGTAACTCCCAAGGCACACGGGTCGACTACGCTTCAGTCGCCCATCCGCAGTCGAATGGACAAGCAGAGCGAGCTAATGGCCTGATTCTCAAGGGATTGAAACCCCGACTGATGCGTGATCTCAAGCATGCAGCTGGAGCTTGGGTCGACGAACTTCCCTCAGTGCTTTGGGGGCTGCGGACCACACCTAATCGGTCGACCGGAAGAACTCCATTCTTCTTGGTCTACGGAGCTGAAGCAGTCTTGCCGAGTGATCTTCTCCACAATGCTCCTCGAGTTGAAATCTACAACGAAGCAGAAGCTGAACAAGCGCGGCAGGACGCAGTCGATCTTTTAGAGGAAGAAAGGGAGATGGCTCTGATCCGGTTGACCATCTACCAACAAGATTTGTGTCATTTCCACGCCAGGAATGTGAGAGGTCGAGCCTTCCAGGAAGGAGATTTAGTTCTCCGAGTGGATCAGCACAAACCACACAAGCTTGCTCCTTCTTGGGAAGGTCCCTTCATCGTCACCAAGGTTCTCCACAATGGGGCGTACCGTCTTTACAACGTCGAGCATAATATCGACGAGCCCCGAGCTTGGAACGCGGAACTACTCCGCCCATTTTACACTTAAGTTTTATCACTCGGATGAGTTGCAATAAAGTACTTCTGTAGTTCATGGACCTCAAAATAATAGTGTCATAGTTCCTCCATAATTTTTGTCACTTTTTATTTTTGTCCAATAAAATTCCCCCTCAGTGGGTGACTTAGCCGCGAATCCGTTTCGCCTAAGTTTGTAAAAATCCTACCGAGTGGTGAGCCAGACTCCCACTCGGAGGCTTAGCTGCGAATCCGTTTCGCCTAAGTTATCGAAATCCTACCGAGTGGTAAGCCAGACTTCCACTCGG
>NC_041392.1:202542298-202554799 GCF_002162155.2 Triticum dicoccoides
TCCACTCGGAGGCTTAGCTGCAGTCCAAGTACTCGCCTAAGATATAAAAATCCTACCGAGTGGTAAGCCGGACTTCCACTCGGAGGCTTAGCTGCAGTCCAAGTACTCGCCTAAGTTATCAAAATCCTACGGAGTGAAGAGCAAACCTCTCACTCGGGGGCTTAGCTGCAGTCCAAGCGCTCGCCTAAGTTATAAAAATCCTACCGAGTGAAGAGCAAACCTCTCACTCGAAGGCTTAGCTGCAGCCCAGTGCTAGCCTAAGTTATCAAAATCCTACCGAGTGAAGAGCAAACCTCTCACTCGGAGGCTTAGCTGCAGCCCAGTGCTAGCCTAAGTTATCAAAATCCTACCGAGTGAAGAGCAAACCTCTCACTCGGGGGCTTAGCTGCAGCCCAGTGCTAGTCTAAGATATGAAAATCTTACCGAGTGAAGAGTAAACCTCTCACTCGGAGGCTTAGCTGCAGCCCAGTGCTCGCCTAAGTTATAAAAATCCTACCGAGTGGTAAGCCGGACTTCCACTCGGAGGCTTAGCCGTAGCCCAGTGCTCGCCTAAGTGGACTAAAGAATAAGTCGATTGCAGTAAAGGCGCCTTGCTTTGAACCTGCAAAAGACATTTCGAGCCAAAAGCAATCGTATTCAAGCACCAAATTCAAGTTTGAATCGATATCTAAAGGAACCGAAAGTGCTCAGGCGTTAAGCCCGTTAAGGTTTATCGGTTACAATTCCACTCGGCATACCGAGGCAAATTTAAAGCGTCGAGCTAGAAGAAGTTTTTTACCCCTCCTGTGGAGGGCTGGAAGGTGCAACAAACTCATCAAGGTCAATTCCGTCGGCGATCCGAGTGGCAGCCGCAAGGAAAGTTTCCATAAAGGACCTGAAGTCGTGTTTCTTGGTGTTGGCCACCCGGAGGGCCGCCAGCTTCTCTTCTCGCGCATCTTTGCAGTGGACTCGGGCCAGACACAGAGCAACATCTGCACCACACCGAGCCGAGGACTTCTTCCATTCCTGCACTCGACCAGGGGTCGTGTTCAAGCGAGCCATCAGCGACTCAAGGTCATTCTGAAGTGTCTCCCCAGGCCAGAGCGTTGAGTCGATGCGAGATGTGGCGGCCTTTAGCCTTGCGAGATAGTCCACAACAGCTGCAACACGAGACTCCAGTCGGAAAACATCCATGGCAACTTCGTCGTTCACCGGAGAATTGATGGGGTCGAGGTTTGGCTCCAGCCGGCTAGTTTCTTCTTCAAAGTTTTGGCAAAATTCTGCAAGGATGATCACTGAGTCAAGGGGATGGTCGAATGGAAAAACCACGATTGGAAATGTTTGCCGAGCATAGAGGTTTACCTTCAAGCATAAGAAACAGCTTCTTGGCAAGACCACTCAGGAAGGCCTCCAGATCATTTTTCTTCCCAGTCAACTTACTGACTTGGTCGGTCAGGGCAGCTTTATCAGTTTTCAGTCGACTGACCTCCTTGTTGGCGATCCCAAGAGCAGCTTTCAGATTGGTATTGTCTTGTTCAAGCTTGGTAACTGAAGCTAACTTCTCGTCAGCAAGCTTGATCTTCTCAGCTAGTTCGAGGTCTTTCTTCTGTTGGGCCTCCCTTACCTTACCTGCAAGTTACAGCAAGATCAGATTTTGAAACAAGCAAGGAGAAAAGCAGTCGTCAGGGTCTCACCAAACATACCTTCGGTCTCCTCCTTTGCCTTCGTCAGCTTCTCCTGAACCAGCTTCAAGCTCAGCTCGAGTTGAGTGTGCTTGTTTTCCAGCTCAGAGTAGCGAGCCACAAGATCACAGGAGTTCTGCGAAGAACCAGTCGACTAAATGTCAAATATAATTCACTTCCGAGTGAAAAAGGAAAAATCACACGTTTCTAAGACTACAGCCGAATACAAGCATTCGACCGTAGTCTCGGGGACTACACCCAGTGGGTGCACTCAGCGTGCCCCCACTAATCCTGTTGAAGATAAAGTCGACCAGTCGACCTCAAAAAAAAAGAGGGGGACGTATTCTTTAAGACTGTAATCGACTGCAAGCAGTCGACCACAGTCTCGGGGACTACACCCAGTGGGTGCACTCAGCGTGCCCCCACCGGTTTGTGAAGTCCAGTCGACATAGTCAACTGACAGAAAGATCGACATCATAAAGCCTAAGGCCGACTGCCAGTAGTCGACCTTAGCCTTGGAGACTACACCCAGTGGGTGCACTCAGCGTGCCCCCACTAATCCTATTAAAGACAGAGTCGACCAGTCGACCGGATTGCGAAATCCAGTCGACTTGGTCGAATGACAGAAAGGCTGAAATTATAAAGCCTAAGGCCGACTACCAGTAGTCAACCTTAGCCTTGGGGACTACACCCAGCGGGTGCACTCAGCGTGCCCCCGCTAACACGGAGTTTAATCGACACACCCAGTGGGTGACTATTGTAAATTCTGGAAAGGAAAAGTTTTTGGTAGCATATCCTAACAGAACAAACGGTGGTCGACTGACCTGAACATTGCTTTGGAGGGCAGAACTGGCGTCATAAGCCGCTTGGCTCGCATCCCGGATGGTCTTCAACTGCTCCATCATGATTCCTGCCTGACGTATCGCCTCCTTCGCCGCGCCAGCTTGGTCCTCTGGGACGTGGTGCGTCGTGAAGAGGGAGGGCTGCTGAGCACTCGTCAGTGGATTTGCGAAGGACACCGTGTGTCGAGTGGTGTTCTCCTCCTCCGCAATCAGAATCTCAGGCGCCGTCACATCCTGGGGCACCCTGCTGGCGGACGCTTTCCTACTCCTTCTGCGCTTCAGCGGTTCCTCATCCTCATCATCATCAGGGAGATTGATAACAGCATTGGGTGGAGCTATAGAGAAGAATCAGGATCAGAGATCGTGAGTCAGTCGACTAAAAACGGCGTTAAGAATATAGTACCTGGTTTTGAACTTGCTGCGTCCTCCATCTCATGGTCATCAGCCCGGGCTGAGGTCTCAGAAGTAGCAGCACTGCAACTCCAAAGAATTAGTCGACTAACTTCAGCGTCAACCAGAGACAAAGTTCACACAAAATAAGAAGACTTAAGCAGCACGATTACCCTGATATGGTGGGGATGGACACCTTCATCTTCAGCAGGAGCTTGGTCGGCTTCGACGGGGCCGCCCTGGGCTGCTTCGGCGCCTTTTCAGTCGGCACTGGAGAGGTGGTCCGAGGGCGCTTGGTCGACTGAGCAACGGTCGCAACCCCCTTGCCACGTTCAGTCGAAGGGTCGTGGACAAGCTTCGACCGCCTTTCTGAGCGCGGTGGTACGACCTCCTCCTCCTCTTCTTCCTCGTCTTCAACGTCATCTTCATCACCGTCATCATCATCATTGTCATCATCATCCTCAACAACGTCCGAGTCCCATTCCTCCTCCTCCTGGCTCTCGCCCCCACTCGCCTCACCCTCCTCAGTCGGAGCTTGTGCCCCATTGGGCATCGAGTACAGCTCGGTGAGGGCCTGGTAGATATCAAGACAAGGATCAATCGACCAGTCGGCAGGATAAACAGAAACGAATATGACAAGAACACAGTGGAGAGCAGAGCAGACATACCTTGTTTGGATCGCTGTTGTGGTCGAGTGGAGGAATCCTTCTGGCTCCGCGTGGGTTATCCTTGTTTCCGGTAACGGCGGCCATCCATCTTTCCAGAGTGACATCGTCGACTGCTTCTGGATGGACTCGAGTCTCGTCTTCAGTCCCACAGTACAACCACATGCAGTGGCTCCGGAACTGAAGGGGCTGGATTCGACGCCTAAGGAAGACCTCCAGGAGATCCATGCCCGTCACTCCCTCCCGAACCAACTGCACCACGCGCTCCATCAACATCTTCACATCAGCTTTCTCCTCCGGGATCAACTTCAGAGAGGAGGGCTTGTTCACTCGGTCCACGGTAAACTGAGGGAGTCCACTCGACTGCCCCGGCGTCGACTGGTCCTGGCAGTAGAACCAGGTCGACTGCCAGCCTCTGACTGACTCGGGAAAGGTCATGGGCGGGAAGGTGCTCTTATTCCTCACCTAGATCCCCAGGCCCCCACACATTTGGACGACTCGGGTTCTTTCGTCGCCTGGGCTCGCCTTCTTCACGGTCTGAGAGCGACACGTGAATATATGCTTGAACAAGCCCTAGTGCGGTCGACAGCCCAGAAAACCCTCACACATGGACATGAACGCAGCAAGATAGGCGATAGAATTTGGGGTAAAGTGGTGGAGCTGCGCTCCAAAGAAGTTCAAGAAGCCACGGAAGAAAATACTCGGCGGCAAAGAAAATCCACGATCAACATGGGTGGCCAAGAGCACGCACTCACCCTCTTCTGGCTGGGGCTGCCACTCCTTCCCCGGAAGCCTCGCAGCTCCATGGGGGATCAAGCCCTCGTTGGCCATGTCGAGGAGATCTTTCTCTGTGATGGTCGACTGGATCCAATCTCCTTGGACCCAGCCCTTCGGCAGGCGGGATCTGGACGAAGACCCGCCGCGGCTGGTGGATCTCCCCTTCGCCTTCTCCGTCGCCGACGCCTTCTTCGCGCGTTCCAGCGCCGCTGTCTTCTCCTTGGCCATGGTTGCCGGTGAGACGCGCGAGGGGAAGTTGTGCGGAGGCGAGAGCGAGCGCGCTGGGCGGAGACGAAGGAAGCAGGGAGGGAGAATACTAAGGCACAGTACAAAAACCCTCGCCGGGCGCATTTATAAGGTCCCTTCCGAGTGGATGACAGGTGGGCCCGGTCGATCTAATCATATCCAGGAACAATTATGCAGGCGAGTTACGTGGCGAAGAAAGTGGCGCGGAGATCGAGGCGTCTCTGTCCCGTCCCATCCGAACGCCGCGGTCCGCTCCGCTTCGCGCGCTTCCCCAAATTTCGCATCCCGCGGAATCCGAGAACGGCAGATCGGTCTGTCAGACGCGGGGTTTCCTACGATCCGTCGCTCGGAGATCGTCGAATCCCGAAAGATCACTCGACGAAAGAAGAGAATGGATCGAGTCGACCGAAGACAAGTTGCTCACTATCGACGAAGAGATTCTTTGGTCCAGAACAACGCACGACCAGTGTGCAAAGGTTAATCGGAAACAACGTCAACTCCTTCCTCACTCGAAGCCTCAATCCATTCGGGGGCTAATGATGGGGTCATGTACCTAGGGTAGGGTCACAGACCTGATCTAAGTACCTTGCTCAAGGACACCCTTGGAAGAGGTCACCTTCCAGTCGACCAACGAGGGACTCACTCGACTGACTTGAAGGACTCAACCACAAAGACTCACTCGACCACCAGAAGGTCAAGAGGCACTCTGCATTGCAACGGCCTGTAATTAAGTAGACTTTATGATAGTAAAGACACTTTATGTGGGGCGTTACCAGTAACGCCCCGGACTTAACTCACCTTAAACCCTCTCCTACGTGGGCTGGCTGGGGTCCTGGCGCACTCTATATAAGCCACCCCCCTCCACAGGTCAAAGGGTTCGGCACCTTGTAACTCATATACTCATAATCCACTCGACCGCCTCCGGGCTCCGAGACGTAGGGCTATTACTTCTTCCGAGAAGGGCCTGAACTCGTACATCCCTTGTGTTTACAACCTCTCCATAGCTAGGACCTTGCCTCTCCATACCTACCCCCACTCTACTGTCAGGCTTAGAACCACGACACTCAGCGGTCCAACCATATCCAGTCCCCAAACAGCAAAGGGCCAGACGAGGGAATGGTCTTTAGGGCTGACGCTGACTTGTGAGACATATCAGAGTAAAATTTACAGCCTTCACATATGTCGACTATATCTTTCGCCATCTCATTTGCTCGTGGCCAATAGAATCCAGCTCGGTATGCTTTAGCCACGATGGTCCGAGAGGACGCATGGTGACCATAGGTCCCCGAGTGGATGTCATTGAGGATCATTCGACCTTCTTCTGGTGTTATGCACTTCTGACCGACTCTAGTCACACTTTCTCTGAACAGCTGCCCTCTTATCACAGTAAAAGCTTTAGATCGGCAGACGATCTGTCGAGCTTCTTCTTTATCCTCTGGGAGCTCTTTCCTGAGGATGTACGCAATGTAGGGCACCGTCCAGTCGGGAGTAATGGCCAGAACCTCCATTATTAGGTCGACCACAGCTGGGACCTCGACTTCAGTCAGATCCGTGGCGCTCTTGGGTTGTGGGGGCTCTTCAGTGAAAGGGTCTTCCTGAACTGTCAACGTGTGAATATGCTCCAAGAACACATTGCTGGGAATGGCTTCTCTATTGGAACCTATCTTTGCCAATTCATCGGCTGCTTGATTTTTCAATCGGGGGATGTGGTGGAGTTCTAACCCCTCGAACTTCTTCTTAAGCTTTCACACCGCGTTGCAGTAACCAGTCATGGCTGGGCTTCTGACGTCCCACTCCTTCATCACTTGATTAACTACCAAATCTGAGTCGCCATAGACCATGAGGCGACGGACACCGAGTGAGATGGCCATGCGCAACCCATACAGGAGTGCTTCATACTCTGCTTCATTGTTGGAGGAATCAAAGTGAATCTGGAGGACATATCTGAGCTTGTCTCCTCGGGGGGATACCAGAACTACTCCAGCACCAGAACCGTTCAACATCTTGGATCCGTCAAAGAACATGGTCCAGTGCTCCGAGTGAACTTGAGTCGGCAGTTGCTGTTCGATCCACTCGGCGAGGAAATCTGCTATTGCTTGGGACTTGATAGCTTTCTTTGCCTCAAACTTGACATCCAAGGGAAGGAGTTCAATCGCCCATTTTGCCACTCGACCAGTTGCATCCCTGTTATGCAGAATCTCTGACAATGGAGCGTCGCTGACGACTGTAATAGAGTGATCTGAGAAGTAGTGTGCAACCTTCTTCGTGGTCATGTAAATTCCATAGACAAGCTTCTGATAGTGAGGATATCTCTGCTTTGACGGGGTCAGGACTTCGGAAATATAATAAACTGGGCGTTGAACTTTGTACGCTTTTCCTTCTTCTTCCCGCTCGACCGTAAGTACTATACTGACGACTTGTCCAGTGGCTGCTATATAAAGCAAAAGAGGCTCTTTGCTGATTGGAGCAGCAAGCACCGACTGGGTGGAAAGCAGGGCTTTTAGCTCTGCAAATGTTGTATCAGCTTCTGGAGTCCACTCGAACTTATCTGATTTCTTCATCAGTCGGTAAAGAGGCAGCGCCTTTTCACCGAGGCAAGAAATGAATCGACTTAGGGCGGCCAAGCAACCAGTAAGCTTCTGGACATCATGCACACGCACAGGGCGTTTCATTCGGAGTATAGCGCCTACTTTCTCTGGGTTAGCATCGATTCCTCGTTCGGAAACAAGAAAACCGAGCAACTTTCCGCCTGGAACTCCAAACGTGCACTTTGATGGATTGAGCTTGATATCATACATTCTAAGGTTGGAAAAGGTTTCAGCGAGGTCGGTCAGCAGGTCGGAACCTTTACGTGACTTGACCACAATGTCATCCATGTATGCCTCCACATTCCGACTGATCTGAGTGAGCAGGCACTTCTGAATCATTCGCATAAATGTGGCTCCAGCATTCTTCAAGCCGAATGGATTGTGACATAACAGAAGCACCCGAACGGGGTGATAAAGGCTGTCTTTATTTCGTCGGGTCCGTACAGACGGATCTGGTGGTACCCGGAGTAGGCATCCAAAAAGGACAAACGCTCGCACCCAGCAATCGAGTCAACTATCTGATTGATGCGAAGGAGAGGGAAGTGATCTTTCAGGCAGGCCCAATTGATATGCTTGAAATCGATGCACATGCAGAGTGAGTCATCTTTCTTTGGGACCATGACAACATTAGCTAACCACTCAGAGTGGTAAATCTCTCGGATAAACTCAGCTGCCAAAAGTCGAGCCACCTCTTCACCGATTGCTTTTCTTTTCTGGACAGCGGACCGTCGGAGATGCTCTTTGACTGGTTTCACTTTTGGGTCGACTCGCAAATGATGCTCAGCCAGTCCCCTGGGAACACCTGGCATGTCAGAAGGCTTCCATGCAAAGATGTCCTAGTTCTCACGGAGGAACTGGATGAGCGCTTCTTCATATTTGGAGTCGAGTGTGGTCGAAATGTGGGTCGGAGCTGCATTGGGGTCCGTCGGGTGGATGTGAACAGACTTCGTCTCGCCAGACGACTGGAATGTTGAATCCGTGGCTGGCTTCTTGGCTCGCAACAAGGCACTCGGGTCTGCATTTTTCTGGTATTCTTGCAATTCTGCCACGGCCATCTGGGCATAGGCGATCTTTGAGCCCTTCTGGAAACACTCTTCCGCCTTTTTCTGATTACCAGAGATAGTGATCACTCCTCTGGGACCAGGCATCTTCAGTTTGAGGTACACGTAACAAGGTCGAGCCATGAATTGTGCATAAGCCGGCCTGCCCAAAATTGCATGATACGCACTCTGAAAATCCACGACTTCAAACGTCAACTTTTCTTTGCGGTAATTTTTGGCATCACCGAAAACCACGTCGAGTGCAATCTGACTGAGGGACGCAGCCTTCTTGCCCGGGATGACCCCATGGAAACTCATATGGCTTTCACCGAGTCTGGACATCAGAATGCCCATTCCTTTCACGTTTCTGCATATAGAATGTTCAGGCCACTGCCACCGTCCATCAGGACCTTTGTCAGTCGAGTGCCTTCGACCACCGGGTCGACCACCAGCGCTTGCCTCCCAGGGGTGGCGATGTGCACTGGATGATCAGACTGGTCGAATGTAATGGCAGTCTGCGACCATTTCAAGTAACTGGGTGTCGCCGGAGCGACCATGTTCACTTCTCTGTTGATGACTTTCAATCGACTCTTGTTTTCAACATCAGCAAAAATCATCAGAGTGGAATTCACGTGAGGATAACCATCATCATCTTCTCCTTCACTCTTAGCCTTGTCTGCCTCCTTCTCCTTTTCCTTGAGCTGTTTCTCTCGGAACTGCTGGATTAGGAGTCGACACTGTCGAGTGGTATGCTTCGGATAAATGAAATTACCTTCTTCGTCTTTTTTGGTGTGGATATGGCACGGCAGATCCAACACGTCATTTCCATCCTGATCTTTTACTTTCTTGGGGTTCCACGGCCCTTTGGGCTTCCCCTTGAACTTTCCTTGAACCACAGCCAAGGCCTCACCCGGAGCAGCTGGTTTGGCCTTGCGTTTTTGTTTCCGACTGGAGTTTCCTCCTCCGGCTTCGTGGGCGACTTCTTTGTGCTTGCCGCTCCGCAGTCGCTCCTCCTCTTCACCATTGGCATACTTGGTGGCGATTTCCATCATCCGAGTCAGAGTCATGTTTCCTGTCCGACCGAATTTCAGGTTCAACTCCCGGTACCTGACGCCTTCCTTGAAAGCACAAATTGCCTGATGATCAGACAAATCTTCCACCGTGTGGTGCAGGGTGATCCACCTCTGGATATAATCTCTCAAAGTTTCATTCAGTTTCTGGACGCAACACTGTAATTCTGTCAAACCTGCTGGCCGCTTGCAAGTACCCTCAAACATTCTGACAAACACTCGGGCGAGATCTTCCCAAGTATAGATGCTGCCAGGTGCCAACTGATTCAGTCACGCCCTAGCCGAGCCCTCCAACATCAGAGGAAGGTGTTTCATGGTCCCCTCATCATTGCCGCCACCAATCTGGACAGCCACTTGGTAGTCTTCGAGCCATGTGTCAGGCTTGGACTCTCCGATGAACTTACTGACTCCAGTCGCCAACCTGAAGTTAGGGGGAATCATTGCAGCTTTGATAGCTCTGCTGAAGTACTCTGGGCCAGAGACATGCACCCTATTGCTGGTTTGCGGGCCTCTGTCATGGCCATCTCGGTGAGCTCTGTTTCTGTCGACCAAGCCATGTACGAGAATAGATCTCGCATCAAAGCCTGGCTCTCTGGGGTCGACTGGAATACCCCTTCCGACGCTGTTAGGGCGCCTGTCTTCATGTGGCCGCGACACGTACGACCCACTCCTTGGAGGAGGCATGGGCACTCGACGGCGACCATTGCGATCGGCTCAACGATCATACTGCTCCTGGTTTCTGTACTGATCACGCCGCTCTCCACGTCCCTCACGCCTCGGGGGCGATCTCGGGCTATGGGCCGACTAGACCGTATCTGCGACCACAAATCTGCTATGGATCCTATCCCGCGACTGAGACACGACCGGTATTCTGCTCTCCTGCTGCCCGGAGCAAGGCCCTGATCTGCGCCAGACCTCGGCCAGCTTCTGACTGGGAAGGTTGAATCGACTCTGCTATCCGGGCAGCAGCTGCTAGGTTTTGGATCGGTGTCCGGTATACCTGAGCCGGAGGTGGAAAAAGTTGGCGTCGGCTGGACTCAGGAGCACATTGATGAGCGCGATCGTCGAGTGCGCGCTGTAGGTTCTCCATCCAAGTGCGCTCAGCCAGATTGGCCAAGCGAGCCTGTTCCAAGGCCTGGGCCTCGGGCGTTTCTCCAACTATTGGAGTATGTAGGGCATCCATGTTTCGACGACGAAGTTCTTCTCTCTACTGCGAGGAGAGAGCCTCGGGGCGGTACTCCTCGTGAACACGCGACGGATCGCAGTTCCCGTCACCTCCTTCTTCACGATCGAAGCCAAGAGGGCCGCGTGGTCCATTGACCATCAGGACTTCCGCTGCCGAGTCATTGTTGCCGCACTCGGATGCAGTCTCTACGGAGTCAGTGGACAGATCGAACAGGCCGTAGAGAGACTCGTCGGGCTCGAGCGCCGCGACTTGAGGGGTGGCCGACTGGCGGGCCACCGCATGCTTCACCCACCGTTGAATCCTCGACCAACTGGTGCGCTTGCTCCGGCGGGTCGCAGGGAAGGGGAAAGCCGTTGAAGTCGACTGGTACTGGGTCGACGGTTGCCGCAGGAGGACGCCGCGGACGCACGCGTGAAAGTGCGTCACCCCGCGGGTGGGGAGCGCGTCGACGTCGAGTGGTGCCTCCTGAAGCCAAGCGGAGTCGTCGGTGACAAACACGAGCGCGCCGAGACGGATCTCGCGGCCCTCAGCCAAACTTCCGTCTGGAACCATGATGATGGGGATCGAAAAAAATTGCAACTTCTCCAATAAGTCGCTAAGACACCTGCCCCACGGTGGGCGCCAACTGTCGTAGATCTAAGATTGACAGTAGAATGGGGTAGGTATGAGGAGGCAAGATCCTAGCTATGGAGTAGTTGTACACACGAGTTTTACGAGTTCAGCCCCTTCTCGGAGGAAGTAACAGCCCTACGTCTTGGTGCCCTGGGGCGGTCGACTGGATTATATGTGTGTGTGAGTTTACAAAAAAGTGCGAACCCCTGTCCCAGAGGAGGGGGTGGCTTATATATAGTGCGCCAGGACCCCATCTCCCCTCCGTTACTCAGGGTTCAATGCTCATAAAGGAAAGGCGTTACTGGTAACGTCTACAGTAAAATGTCATAAATGCTCATAATGCTATAGTTTAAGTCCTAACCGTTGCAGAGTGGAGGGTTCCTCATCTTCTGGTGGTCGAGTGTCTTCAAGGTGGTCGAGTGAGCGCATCTCCGCGGTCGAGTGGATGATGATTTCTCTTCAACTGCTTCTAATTTTTTGTAAAGATGTCCTTGGGAAGGGTATGCTGGACAGGTTCATGACCCTACCCTAGGTACATAGCTTCATCAGATATAATAAAGGAATTATGAGGATTTAAAACAAATGCACTTTACATTGTAAAATTTTAGCAAAAAACAAATACACCTTATATAAAGAAACGGAGAGAGTATGTCGTTTCTGAAACGTGTGGGCTCTGATTCGTTCAGCGAATCAAACACATATGGCCTCTTGGGACGGAACCGATCCGTTGCCTTCTATCCCATGACAAAAACCAAACACACTCTTGCATTTTTGGTGGATCTGCCCAACCAAACAAGAAGTGCAGGATAAAACAAACAAGGGCGGCCCCGTCTTAACGGCATATTTGCCCCGACCGTTCCTCACGGCACGGGACCGGGATCAGACGGTCGGCGAGTGAGACCACGGAAGGAGCGGGGTGCAAATCCGCAGCAACGCAAGGAACCTTCGCGTAAAAAACCACCCCCACCGGCCCACCCCACGATCAGAAAGAAGCTTCTCCTTCCCTCCCTCCCACCTCCACGGTTCCTTCCTGACGAAGCTGCGGCATCCTAGCAACGACTCCCAGAGCAGAAAACCTACCCAAATCCAACAAAACCCAACCAAATCGCCGCCTCCCCGAACCCAAACCCCCAATCCCCACCTCCGCCTCCGGCGACATCCCTCTCCTGTAGCGAGGCAGACGTCCCCCGCGGCCGATGGGGAGCGGCACGGAGCCGGCCAAGGGGCTGCTGCCCTACCTGCAGCGCGCCGACGAGCTGCAGAAGCACGAGCCCCTCGTCGCCTACTACTGTGAGAGACGACGCCCCGCCGTCTATCTGCCTTGCGGCGATCGCCGCTGATTGCTAGGGTTCGGTCTGAGATTTGGATTTGGATTTGCTTTTGGTTTGAACAGGTCGGTTGTACGCGATGGAGAAGGGGCTGGT
>NC_041392.1:202555320-202556671 GCF_002162155.2 Triticum dicoccoides
CTAAGCAGTTGTGGACCGTAGTTTACTTTGGATCTGTTGCGTTCGTCGCATTAAGGGTTTGGGAACGAGAACATCGATGTATTTTGTTTTGATTAGCAACCAGTTATGTGACTGCCTTTAAGAAGAATACTGATATTTATCATTTGAGAGGTATGGTGATTTTGCTGTTAGCATGCAAGTGCAATGCAGTGAATAATTTATGAAGTCCCATGTTTCCATCGGAACCCTAGGAATCGACTCCACCTGAATTTATGCTGATTCTCGTAATCAAGTAACGGAACCACTCAGCAATATGGGCTGATCTTCCATTGGCATCAAACTCCAATGGATCAGTATTAGTGTATGTGCTGTGTTCTCCATGTCTTGTGACCACTTTGATGCCACCCACTGGTTCCAAATGTTGCGGTAGTGCTCCGTGTTTGGATTGATTTTGGGCTTGTGATGTAAGTGTTGCCACTTGCTCACTTGCCTGTTTTGAAGTAACAATCCTTTTTATCACACCCTTAATCTGCTCCAGTATATATAGATTAGTAAGTTCATTTCTCTCAGATTTATTGTCCTAATTAAGTTCTCCATCCTCCAGGATAAGAAATCTTTGACCTTGGGGCCTGATGACCATCTTCATTTGGAGGGGTTTGCATCAAGTGTCTTTGCTAAAGCAGACAAACAGGATCGTGCTGGACGAGCTGACATGTATTATAACTGCACAATTCTTATTCCGCTTCAATCATATCAGGATTAGCTATTTGTAGTCCCACTAACACATTTGAAATAAATCTGCACATTTTGCAGAAACACCGCAAAAACCTTCTATGCTGCCAGCATCTTTTTTGAGATTCTCAGTCAGTTTGGCGAGCTTCAACCTGATGTAAGTGTCTCTTTATTTAAGCCTGATATGCTAATGTCTACAATTTTATTATGCGATGTTGAAACTTTCAGAATGTACGTATGTATTTATGCTTTAACTGGCCTTTAACAGCTTGAGCAGAAGCAGAAATATGCCATCTGGAAAGCTGCTGAAATTAGAAAAGCTCTCAAAGAAGGACGAAAGCCTGAAGCTGGCCCTCCTGGTGGGGACAAAGATGAAGCACCTGCCAGCACCACTACAATTGATCATGTAACTTCCTTAACTCCGGCAATCCTTTCATTAATGATAGATACTAGTATTTGTTTGCAAATTTGGCTTTTCTATGATGCATTTGGTTGTTCACACGCTGCGGAATCAATAATTTGTTAGTCAGCATTATTATTTTGAAAAACAACAACTCACGAGGCAGGTTGAAGTGTGTGAAAAACTTAACTATTGCTCAAATACAAATGTGAGTTAGTGTAATTGCCTAATTCATTCATG
>NC_041392.1:202556788-202579916 GCF_002162155.2 Triticum dicoccoides
TTGGCAGTGCCAACATATTTGATGCCAGGCAGCAGCACTCTCCCGCCTTTCTCTTGTATCCCTCTCTCCCTCTTTGTGTGCAAAACAGCAAAAGGGAGCACCACACTTACGTGGCACAGTGGTCACCCCCATATGCATGAGAATTGGCGACTGAGCAATTATGATCTGTGATGAACCACTTAAACAACATCAGTGGCAGATCTGAACAATGCTTTAGTTTGCTTACATGGTTGCCTGTTTGAGGGGCAGTTTTTGTGTGTATTGCTAGCCTGTATGACACTGCGTCCTTGTTTTTATCACTTCAGTCCAGTTTGTCTTCAATAAGTACCACTCCCAGTGTTCAGTTTTGAGAACCCTTAGAACTCAAGCAGACAAGCACACACAATTATCATTTGTGAACAATAATTATCCATTCAACAAACAGATCATTCTGCGGTTCTACTCTGGAAGATACACACATGAAATATTTTGTTTGAATATTGCTAGGCGTGGCAAACTGTGGCTGGAAACCAGACATGCCCCAAGCCTTGTACCATTTCCCAAAAAATATGTCGACAACCCTCCTGAACCTTACCAACAAGGCCGGGTGCTACCTATGTTTTCCACTTTCGAAGTTACAATCAGTTTTCATCATTGCTAAGATTGTTACTAAGGGGAGAGAAAATGGCAACCTTATGCAAAGTAAAAAAAGAAAAGAAAATTCAATAGTTGGTTTCTTCATCTTGTTACTTTGCATGTTTGATTGATTTGTGGTGGGCTACAATGGACTTCAATATTGTTGCCTATATGTTTGATTATCTTTCAAACAGGATGTGATTGCTCAGTAAAATGGCTTCTGTAACCATCGTGTACTTTGCATTCTCACACTGTAAAAGGTGCAAAAGTTTACTTGGTACCTTTTCTTCATGCTCCATCGTTTTGTTGAATTAAGGTGCATGTCTCACAGCATGCAAAAATAATAGCAGACGTGCAACAGTACTGCTGTGTAGATTTCACATTCACTGATTAACAGTCACTTATTTTTGGTCTATTAATCAGGATATGGGGCGAAGCCAGTCTTTTGGTAACCGGCAGAATGGAAATGAAGCATCACCTCATCCTATAGACAAGGTCATTTGGCTAGTCTTTATTTACTTTTTCGTCTTTGTTGAAGAATCTTTTTTTAGGGATTGTTGAAGAAGTTTTAGTTTTCTTAATTTTATCATCTTCCTGTATACAGGATTTTAGCAGGAGGGATAGCTTTTCTGCTGTCCAGCCAGGAAATATATCTTCTCGACAAGGTGCAGAGAAGTTCAATGATCATGTCTCTGCCCAGGCACATTTTTCACCACCACCTCCACCGTCCGAGTTCTCATCTCCACAGTCCCAGTTTTCACCCCCACCACATTCATCTTATTCCTCTCCCTCATACCAAGGAACAGATTACCCTCCTCATGATGTCCACACCCCACACCCCAATTATTCATCTCCCTCGTACACAAGCACAGACTACCCTACAAATGAGTTCCATAAACCACCATCCAATTACTCACCACCCCCGTACACAAGAGCAGATCAACCTTCGGACGATGGCTACAATCCTCAGAGCAATGATAAGCCAGAGGTTTCAGCTTATCCTCAGACATACCACCAACCACCCTACACAATTGAACCCCAGCACACCTCTCAAAACTACTACGCTACAGAAACCCCACCTGCTCCATACAACTACCCTAATTTCCAGTCTTACCCGAGCTTCCAGGACAGCACACTACCTTCTGTCACAACCCATCAACCTTCATTCCATCCTGCTAGTGATGGTGGTGTGCCAACTGCTCCATCATACACTCCTCCGGCATCAAATCATCCTGCACCGACCCCTCCCGCTGCGCCACCAGCTAGCCAATACGCGTATGACAGCAATTACCAGCCGGCGGTCGAGAAGATCGCTGAGGCTCACAAGGCAGCAAGATTTGCCGTCGGCGCTCTTGCATTCGACGACGTGTCAATTGCCGTGGAGCACCTGAAGCGTGCGCTGGATCTCCTGACGAACCCTTCTGCAGAAACTCACTAGCTGCCTGGTCCTGGGAGAAGACATCTTGTGTAAATACACTATACTGTAATTACGACCAACATGGAGATGGAGGTGTTGCCTGGTTGCATAGATACAAGATCGCTGGGGTGGCTACACAAATCTAGGAGATGAAAGGAGGTCTTTAGCAAACTGTTTCTTGTGTCACATGGAGTCATTTGTTTTCAGAGTTTTGTGATAAGGCTATATTTGGCCATTGCTTGGAATGCATATCCTCGAGTGGTGATGGTTGTTGATACAGTTTGCTTCATTCAAGGCCTGCTATTTTCTGGTTTGATTACCAGCCATTTTTATACCTGAATAAAATGTTGAAGATTCCCACTCTGCAAGGTAATAAATCTAATGGATGATTCTTTGCATTAGTACGGACATGTTGTTAATTGACTTTTCTACACCCATGTAACACCTTTTTTTTTTAGGGAAATGCCATTATGGCGGTTTATATTTCATGTGCAAACATCGATACATCGTTTGTCAATACATCTACTAGAAAATCCGGAGGCTCCGATTTCCAGACAATGGTTCTAGAGACCTCCGAATTTCTAGGCAGATTCCCGAATTTCTAGCCAACAAATCTGCCGCCATATTGGCCTCCCTAGGACAATGAGAAAATTCTATTGAAATAAAATTACGAGCTAAAAACAAGCATTTTTCATAAATTGCTGCTGCCGGACCAAGTGAGTTTCCTCTGTTTTGCATGATCTCAATAACTTCCATGCAATCACCTTCTATGCAAATACCCATGTAACACCTTTGTAATGCAATCTTATCTCAAAATAGTGTTTTAATCCCTCAAATTGACTTTTCTACCCCCTATGTACCTTTGTAATGCAATGATATCTCAAAATAGTGTTTTAATCCCTCAAATGAAAAGATATGGAGGCCGCATTAAGGCAACTTTTGCGCACATCTACCACGGCCTCCATATCCATATGAAGCACGCTGCATATCCTATATGGTGGCTATTCTAGACTTGCTCATAACGTTGAATTTGGGCATCAAATGGCAAAACAACTTCTCTGCCAGGTGGCTCATCAAGCATCCATCGACATCTAATGCAGAAGGTGATATGATTTTTAAGGGTACCAAGTAAATCAAGGGTCTAAATTTTGCAACAACACAGAAAATAGCTCAATTTGATAGGAAGCAAGGAGGCAAACCCACAGCAAGATCTGAACCAGTACACATCATTCTATAATACAGTAACATGCATGTAAACCTCACTTCAGCTTCATCCTTCACATATACATCCAGCAAAATGGCTGGAACGAGAGACGACCGGCAATGTACAGTTGTGAACTGTGATTCAAAAGAATGTCAGAAACCCATCGAACTATCAACACTAACAAAACTGCCTGTGGATTCATCATACTTCCACCTGCAAAATAATTGGATACATAATTAGCTTACCTCTGTTGGGAATGGCTAATAATTTTTTACGTCTGAACGAGAATACGAGACAATACTGGAAACTGTGTTTACACCCATCATTAATAACCAGTTCATGTATAATATGACTCCTTAAGATTCCAATAGGGTTTCTTTCTGTGTGGCCAGCATAGAATATTTCACGCATAAGATGGACTCCAATCGCATCTCTGAGCAGGGCTGTAAAAAGGCCCAGGCTCAATAAGATACTAGAGTCAATGGATCGAGGATCAATCTGTCAGGGAGTTTGCGCCTAAGGCGTTGGTGGCGATGGCCACGAAAACAGTGATTGAGCGAACTAAGGTCCGTACAATGATCTTTCATAGTTCAACTACTACTGTATCCTATATTACTACTAGTCAAGTGTCAAGAGCATGATCCAGATGTACAATATTGCCATCCAGGATCACAAAAGAACCCAACCAATCTTGGCTAGCAGAATCAAAATCTTGCAGAATATACAAGATTCGACAAATGTGATGCACCCCTGCTCTGGATCGACAAATAAATCATGGTTCGGCAGCCCTCCAAGTTAGGTGGTTCATTTTCTTCCATGTTGAACTATGGGGAAATAAATGCATGATTGAGAATTGTTACATGCTATTTGTCACTCAACTTGTGCTAGTAATACTCTGTCCCTCACTGCAGCCTATTCGTACAACTCCTTCTATGACTATTGAATCATGAACGGCAATCTGGATAATAGGGACAAAGTTCTTAAACATTTCTAGCAAAACGGTTGCAAAATGACCAATAGTGGAAGTCGACTCAACGACCAGCACAGTAGTCAGGCAAAGTAGGAAATGATGTGTTCAGCACTACAACCTTCCAGTGTTCTTTTCAAGAAAAGATGTCACAAATATACAATTATCATTTGAAGATTACGAAACTTTCTTCTCCAATTAGCTGAGCAATTACAAAATGAGTAGGAATCAAGGTATGTATAAGGAGAAACAAACCAAAACCAGCCGTTTATAAAACTGGGCTGGCTTAATGATTCGTCCCACAGATGCCACTCAGCCACCACTACCTTGTTTTGTTTTGTGTCATTGACTTATTATTTGTGTGGGTAGTTCTAATTATTAAATCCAAGCAAAGCTACAGGAACATTACTTATTTCCAGTGCTACACAAGTTACAATAAATTTCTGATTTCAAGTTTTAACTAATCATAATAATACAAGATAGTATATCAGAAGATTGGAAACAAACCTGCCAAAGAAAATTGGATGTAGCTTACTATCTGAACTGACCACCTAATTTCTTCTATTAGTCTCTTCTCTAAACTTGTCAACATGCAACACATCACATGGGCCACAAATTGAAGAAACCATTACTGTTTTTTGATTATTTGAAGCATATACCTGTAAGAAGACACCACCACAAAGGAAAACGAACAAACTATTAGCATCTACGACAACATAGGTTGGTTGTGATTTTTGGCACATGTGGATTAAATATTTTCTATCTAACCCCAAATTCTGACTTGCAGTTTCATCAAAACACTTGGCTCACCTCATTCTCTTCAGGAGAAGACGGTTTGGTAGCCGATTCTGGAATGTCCGAAGCAAAGAAATACGTATTAACCATAGCCAGCTTAGATTGGGAGTCATGCTCTTCCCACAGTGACTGCAAAAGATAGCAGAAAAGACTGTCTTACAGAGAATACACACTCTACGATAACCAGCGTTTGACATACGAAGAGGGGAGTGCTAACCTTTCAACATCCTAGCATGCAAACAGGTTTAAATTTACGCTATAGTTGAGGGAATAATACAAAAATGGAAAGATACCTGCAGCTTGGATGGAGCAGACTTGCCATCTTTGGAACCAATCAAAATATGATCTTGGAGATTGTATGTTATACCATCAACAATACAGGAGTTATAATAAGTTATGTTGCCCACAACTTTCAGGGCATCGCCAACCCAATCCACATCACCAAGATCTGAGCTGTAACCTACAGCTTCACTCTTTGGACCTGCCATAACTTCATGCTTAGCACATAAGTCCATGTTTGATGTCACCAGATACACTCTTGATGTTTTTGATCTGCTGGTGTTCTACCGCTGCTGGTTCTTTGTTCGTCCTTGTTCAGAAGTTGGTCAGAGTTTCCTTCTATTCCACACATTTCAGATGAGTCAATGAAGGAATGGTCGGAATTTCCCCCGTCAGAAATTGCAGTAGCCTGCAGTGTGGAATCATTTACTGAATTCACAGCACATGGAAGTAACTCAATTGTCTCTCTTTGCTTATGAGACTGCTCCGACAGATTTCCAGCAGCACTATATGTTGATCCTCCACTACTTTCAATTTGACTGGAGGATTCCATGGTCTTTGTAACTAAGCTTCTTGAAGGTGGGCCATGTCCTTCCTTTTGTTTAGACAGAGTGTCAGTATGTTTAGTGTTTTCCTTTTGAAATTCAGAAGCAGAGCCCAATTGTGCTTTTGAACTAACAGTGTCTAAGGCCAACATGTCACTGTTACGTACAGACCTACCAGGTTCACTGGAGTTCTGCTTGATGAAACTTCCGTTTCCTGCCACTTTTTCACTCTCATCTTTTGTGCGTGGGTTTTCTGATGCTCTCTGCAAAGTTACACCTCTAGCCTTTGATGCAACAATTGTTCTTGTAACCTTGCCATATTTTGGAGGCAGAGGTTTGCCCTTACTATACGCTACACAGGTTGGACAATACCAATCTGCAATTGACAGGCCTTCGTTCCCATCCTGCTGAAGGCATTTTAAGTGTACACCCCTCTCGCAAGCATCACAAACAAGTAAACTCTCCACATCAGTGATAAATGTTTTACATATTTGACAGTCCACCCGAGCATGCATATACTCAGTTGATGGTACCGTCCAGCTAGGATGGTTGGCAGGTTGGTGCAGAACCAGTTGAACATTTTTTGCTATCGCGTTGTGCTTGGAGAAGCAGGGTTCCTGTTGAATAAATGCTGCTGCTCCCGGAGGAACATGATCTCCAATAACAATGTTCCTGTTGACAGGTTGAGCAGAAGGTGCCTTCTTTTCATGAGATTTCCCTGCACTAGAACTCTGAACTGTGCTTTGGCTGGACCTAGTAGCAGTAAGATGAGCTGATTTATTTGTCTGGCCAATAGTTGCTGCAACAAAGGTGACATAGACAAAATTACTTTTTGAGTAAGCAGATTCAAAGGAATGCATCTCACTCAAAATCAAACATACCAGAATTGCATGGTGTGAATATCTTCTAGAAAAAGTTTATATTATGAATAAAGGATGCAAGATAGGGTGGAAGTGTTTGTGAATTTATATTATGAATAATAGAACATTGGTAACATAGTAATAATGCTGTTGTGAAATCTAGTGCTGTGTAGTTTCTGCATATAACTTCACATTAGCTGATTCTGTAACCAGGGTATACAGAGTGCCTGCGGTACTAGTTAAGCTAAAATGTAGATTGATGCACACCAACAAAAAATGCATACTAGTGGAACTAACTATTCCTGGATGTAAAGGATGAGCTTCTTAAGGAACATATTTATCTTTCTGCATGGAATGTAAGATATTGCTATTTATTTGAGTGAAGTTAGGAGCTAGACCAGGTTCAAGCGTTAAACATAAGCACCAGCCGTCTTGAGAATAGGAAGAACATTTAATTAAAAAGTTACGAAAATGAATAAAGTGGATAGTGTAAGGCAAACATGGATGCAACGACACATTACCTCCTCTTTGTCTGAAATTAGGACAATTAACAGCCTTTTCCACTTCAATATTTGCAGAACCAACCAGTGGTAGAGAAACAATTGAAGGAAGGTTACCTGATTTGGAAGAAGATACTCCCGCTGGTGTTTCATTTGGTCGGGACTGCTTCAAGATAGAAGAAGACATGGTTACTGGGGTTGGGGTTGAGGCAGGGAATGACCCAGCAGCTGACAGGTTCCATCCAGCGGCGGACTTGGAAGCTCCATCCTGGAATATAGCGGTTGCACTTGAGGGTGTTGTCTGAGGAACATTCGTGGTTGGACGTACTAGAGATTCCTTGACTTGTTCCATCTATTTCACAAAAGGAAAGACAAAAGAGAAATCATTGAAGATGCTTAAAATTTCAGTTAGCATATATGCACCAACATATCGAACTACATTACAGCATATTAATATGCTGATTAGTGAAACAGAAGAAATTTGACCCCCAAAGCTAAAAGCTATCATGACCACTAAGAAAATTGAACTGGCCATATTGTGTAAACTCAAATACTTCCTTATAAAATAAGAAAACTATTCACATTTTTGTCATTTGATGGTTGATGCAACACACATATACCTAAAATCATTTACATCTGTCATTGTATATGGTGATACGCTGTATCCTCAAGTATCGCCTGCACTCGTCGCCACTGCCATCGCCTGCACTGACCGGTCACTGCCATCCCCATCTTCCTCCACGCGATACTGCCACCACGATCCCCTCCGCCTCCTCCCTCCATGCTGGCAGACGCCTTCTTCCTTCACCCAGGCAGCAGGTACCTCCGCGCCTCTCGTCCCTTCTCTGTTTTCTGCACTTTTCGTTCTTCTTTTTCTTTGTTTGCTTGGCTAATGGCTACTAGGTCGTACTACTAATCAACGATAGTAGGAGTATGTGATTAATCTTATACTACGTGTGGCTTGCTGCTGTTTTTTTACAGGGTGCCTGGCTCTCCACTGAACAGAGAGAAGCAGAGAGCAATGCCTCTGAGTGGATCCACCGAACAGGCTTAGTTAGGACCCAACAAATGGGCTGAATCAAGGGAGGGTGTCAAACCTTGCGCTTGGTGAGAAGGATCCTCTCGGCGATCGAGGCCCTGCGGGGGCGGTAGTCCATGGCGGCGGGATCCCTGGCGCGGCCGAGCCCGAGGTCCTCCACGAGCGTGCGCACGGCCTCCCTCGGGTACAGCTCCTTGGGCCGTACCTCCACGGCCGCCACCGACGCTGCGAGCCGCCCCCGCGCCTCCGCCACGAGCGCCCGCTCCGCCGCCGTGGGCGCCCTGCCGCCCCGCACCTCCCCGGCCACCGCCAGCACCATCACGATCTCCGCCACCCGCCCCAGCTCCCCGCCCCCCCGCGGCCGCTTCCGCCCGCAGCCCATGGCGCGACGGAGGGGGACGCTTCTCGAAGGTTCTGGAAGGCGACGGGGAGTTTGAAAGGCTCGCTTGGCGCCAGGTTAGAGTGGGGGACAGGGCCACAGGGGAGTGGCGATGAGGATTCCGGAGGGTTTGAGCGGCGCGACCGCGCGATGGGGACAGAGATCAGAGAAGGTTCTGCATCTAGACCTACGGATGGGCTACTAAATAGATCGGACAGCCAGCAATGTTCGGGCCACGAAATCTGACGGCCGGAAACGGTAGGGGCGTGGCAGCCAGCGGATGATGGGAGGTTATAAATGCCGTTGGTGATGGTGGTATGCATGTCATCAAGACACTTCAAACTATTTGATCTACATCTAACACATGTGAGATAAGTTATGTATTTTACATAAAGATCCTTACTACTTCGCTCATTGGTTGCAGAAAACTCTTTAGTCTCTACAGACAAGTTCATCACCCTGTCCAAACGGTTAGGGACGAACTAATTATTAATAGAGCCTGCGAAGTTGATCATGCTGGAAAGACGGTTCTGGAGTTCCTACATTTTTTACCAGATCAAGTTTTGTCCATTTTGGCTTTTCAAATGCTCGATAGATTATTGCCATTACTGCCTGGTAGTTATGGTGGGAAAGGATAAAATAGTACATGAGGAGATAGTTCAGAGTGCATACCAGGTTTCTATGGGATCTGTACGCTTACAACTAATTTTGTTATCGCCTCCTCTCTGAAGGCTATCTTGAAAAAAGAGGGCTGGATAAGGCCTTCGGGTTTTTTGTCAAACTTAATGTTAATATATCTTTTGATCAAGATCTGCTTAGGGGCACTGTTGGGGCGGTTCTGAGGGATGAAAGGCAATTCATTGCAGGAGGGAATGGAAAGATAGATTGGTGTGTGGATGCCGTGACGGCTGAAGCTCTGGCTCTCGGATTCGGTCTTTCCCTTACGCAAAGGGCATGATTCAATCGTCTCATTATACACTGACAATTTGGAGGTCTTTGATGGCATGAAGAAGTGAGCACAATCTGCGGGAGCGGCGGAAGCTCGAAAGTTACTCTCTTCTCAAGCCCAAGCCCAGCCAAGCGACAACCCGAAGCCCCATAGCGCGGCCCAAACGTGTGAATTTCAATATGCATTTAACAACTAAGACTGGAAGCCCGCCCCCAAAGCCTGAAAGTAGAAGCCCGAACCTAGCCTCGGGCTGCAGCCCATGCCTAGGTATGTATAGTCGGCGCCGTATTTCCACAACGACCATCTGATCCTTATGTCCTCTTGAAGCCTCACATGCTTTGGAACTGTAATATTCGACCTTCTCTGCGCGGTCGATGCCAACGCCTTTCGTGTTGCTTCTCATTTCTATGTCCCTAGTGATCCATTGATTCTATACCCCTTTTCCTGACCTCCCTCTCATCTCAAAATTTGACTCAAAATACAAAAAGGGCTAATAAACCAAGACCGCGGAAGTAGAACATCAAGAAAATTCTATGGGTTTTAATCCTACTCCCTCCTTTCCGAATTACTCGTCACCAAGTATGGATGTATTCTAGATACATCCATACTTGCAACAAGTAATTCGGAATGAAAGGAGTACAAACGAAGCAAGCTCTATAGAAAAAACTATCCTAAGAAATGAATCCTCCAAAAAATTCTTTTAATTCAAAGAGTCCCTAACACATTGCATGATTCACACGACCAAGACAAGCTAATACCGTACAAGTTGGTGGATTAATTCAAGCCCTGCTTTTCTGAATCCATTGATATGGTTCGAAGGTACCACTTTCCAAATCAATCTATTCAATACGTTTGATCTGCAGAACTTCCCACAATGTACAGTAGCACCATGCTTACAGATTCTTCAAACTTGTACTCCCTCCGTAAACTAATATAAGAGCGTTTAGATCACTAGAAAGTACACAAATTCAATAAGGAATATATGACATTTCTAAATCCTAATGTGGCTAGCTGTGCACATACCAGACATGGACACTACTTCATTTCCAACAGATCAATATGCAAGAATGAATTGTACTCCCTCCGTCGCAAAATAAGTGTCGCTTATTTAGTACAACTTTGTACTGAATCAGCGACATTTATTTTGGGACGGAGAGAGTATTAGATAAGTGGAAACAAATTTGTACAAATGAATGTGAATAATTTCAACAAAGAGACTATGAACAATAATGTACACATATGTGCAAGTGTCGTCTATTCCCCCAGGGCCTAGTTTGTGGCTCGGATGGAAGTTACAGGCTCTGTACAACCCGGTATCACAAAACTGGCAAAGCCGCCAAGCGGCTTGCATTTGCGAAGGTAATATCTGAACAGAGCATCAACTGTTCGGCAGAAGTAACTACATGTACGTCTTTCAAAGTGAAGCCATGAACCACAGGTAAGATATATCCATTCCCCAGGTGCGAGTTCAGATACGGCATGCATACCGTGTTCAAGAAAACCCGTATCACTCCCTGAAAATGAAACAACCGTGATGATTTAATAAACAAATCATAGATGTAGAAAAAGCCTGCACTTGCAATGGTGTTCTGCACATGCCTATCCGTTGCTATATAGGAAATAAAATGTGAGCAGTAGGCAGCCAGAAGTCAACTAACAGAATAATTGGAATCACCTTAATAATGATAAAAAATAAATAAAATAAAGACAGTGGAATACCTGAATCAAAGACATATGGAAGTTTCCGATTTTACTCCACTTCAAGGATAGAGAGAAATTATCTAAGCCAACGGTACCATATACTTTATTCCCTGATGCCTCCACAACACCTGACGCGCTAACAATCTGCAAGGAAACAAATCAATCCAGCTGTTAGAACCCTACTTGGAAATATTAATATATGGTTTGAAATTTCGAAAAAGCGATGCTGAAGTTAAGAGAAGTTAGTGCAACCAGTGATGGTAAACACATCTGAAATTTCTTCGCTCCCATCTTGGAGCAATGGAGCAACAAAAGCACATCATAAAAGTTCAGAATTTGAGATTTCTTACTACAGAGATGCATGCAACTGGAACCGTCTCTGTGCCATGTAAAACATCAATTATCATGTCTGCATTAATGGTAGCACCAATCTTTTCAGATGTAATCCTCATCAGTGGGGATGAGGCCATTGAAATGTTCAGGACCATGTCATCATTTGGATAGTTCCAATATAAGCGAGGAATGATAAATTTCCAGCCTGCTGTATTCAGTAGAGATTGATCAGGAACTTTGTCTACAACCCAATGCATGGAACCAGCCTGAAAGGGGAAAAGGGATAATGTAAAACCCACAAGGTGGAACATTCTTGACGTATTAATAAAAATGTTTAATTACCTTGAAGTAAACCTCTAATGCCGAGTTGAATACATCTTCATCGAGTGAAAGCAAAAGCATATTTGATGCTCCACCACAAGATAATGAAAGCTGGGGATGCTTCTGCAAATTGCTAGTCTTAACAACTGCAGAAGCGAACAATCCATTGATATCAAACTCAATCGTGGAATTCCCGTATAGTGGATCATTGACAAAAGTCATGTTCAGAGCAGTGACATTGTCCAGACTAACACTCCTAGGAAGACCTTGAAGCAACGAATCCAGTTTTGATGTGCTGTCAATAATATTTTCCGGTATTACCTTTTCAACCGCAGCTCTAATATGGTCTTCAAAAGCATTTATAAACCTTAAAAAAGAAGGCCAGGGAGGAAACATAATTAAACTAGGAGAACTTTGCCTTTGACGTGCTTGATTATATTTATAAAAAAAGAAAACATCAAATAAAATGATCAGATATGTTCGTATTTATAAAGGAGGCTGACCAAACCTGTGAATGACATTTTGTTATGACCGGCCGGACCTACGGCCGTAGGAGGCCCACCGGGCAAGCTTAGCCCGCAAGTTATCTTAGTTTTTATTTCACGTCGTGGTTATATATACAAGTTGTAAGACTATTTTGAGATTTAAGCAATAAGACTATTTCTATTGCCCGGCTCCCAGAGGAGCCGGAAACCCCAAACCCTAGCCGCCTCCTGTCTTCGCCGCCGCCGCACCGCGCAAGGACGGCGCCACGCCACCGGCCGCCGCGCTCCAGCCCTCGCCCGCCTCCCTCGTTCCCCTACAACCTACGTCCGAGACCGGGAAGAACCCTAGCTCCTATCACCTTGGTATCAGCTAGCTTGGTTTCGACCATGTCATCACCACCACCACCGCTGCCGCGCCATCGCCGAGGCCCCGCTGGGCCTTCCCTCGGCGCCGATGGATTCCACCGCCGGCGCGTCGACCGGCCAGTCGCCCCCCCCCCCTCCGCCATGGATCCGCCGCAATCACCATCTACCATGCCAACCCTCTACTCCCCGGAGGCCATGGCCGGTGTCCTCAACGACCTGGTCATCGCGGTCCAGGGAATCCGACTCTACCTGGCCAGCCCGTACGGGCCGCCACCGCCTCTGCCGCCGGCCGTTCCCTCCGGACCGCCGGCCCTGCCCTGGTACTCGGTCCCCGCGGCAATCGCCGAGGGCTACCCGGCGCTCCAGCAGCCGGCCGCGCCAGCTGTTTCCTGGCCACAGTGGCCTGCGCCGGCGCTCGCGGCACCACCCACGCCTCCCGCGCCCGCCCCAGCCCCGCAGTGGCCGTCCTGGCCCGCGCCATCCGCGCCTGCTGCGCCGGTCCAGATTCCACTGCCGCCGCCCAGCTCCGGCCTAGGCTAGTCCACACCGGGAGGTCTCCCGATCCAGCAGGTCCGGTTCCCACCGTCACCATCTCCTATTCTGGCTTGGATCACCGGGACGTCGCCACCGCCAGTTTATACGGAGGCCGGGGACCCGTCGGTGCCCACGCTGCAGCTCGGGGCCTCGTCTGGCTCCACGGGGGCCTACGCCGGCCTCCCCACCATTGACCGGGCACCGTCCTCAGCTCTCCGCCTCGCCGAGCCGGTGGGCCCTGGCGTGACGACTCAGACGCCGCCCCGGTTCGCCAAGATCGACTACACCACCTATGACGGCTCGGACCGCTTAACTGGCTCAACCAGTGTGACCAGTTTTTCCGTGGGCAGCGCACGCCCGCGTCGGAGCGCACTTGGCTGGCTTCCTACCACCTCCGCGGTGCAGCCCAGACGTGGTACTACGCCCTCGAGCAGGACGAGGGCGGCATGCCCCCATGGGAGCGCTTTCGCGAGCTATGCCTCCTTCATTTCGGGCCGCCAATGCGCGGGAGCCGCCTGGCCGAGTTGGGCCGCCTACCCTTCACCTCCACGGTGCAGGACTTCGCCGACCGCTTCCAGGCCCTGGCGTGTCACGCGCCGGGTGTGACGGCCCTACACCGGGCGGAATTCTTTGTCGGCGGCCTTCCCGACCACATCCGCGTGGACGTCGAGCTGAAGGGGCCCCAAGACCTCCAGACGGCCATGTACTATGCTCGGGCATTCGAGCGTCGCGCCCAGGCCTTGACGCCGACGCCCTCGTCTCGTGGGGGCCGGCACCCTCCCCGCCCACCCCCGCCAGCACCCACGCCTTCGATCGCATCACCGGCAGCCACCCCGGCCGCGACGCGCCCTTTCCGGCGCCTCTCTCACGCGGAGCAGCTCGAGCGCCGGCGCTTGGGGCTTTGCTTTAACCGTGATGCGCCCTATGCCCCGGGCCATGTCTGCCCGCGCCTCTTCTACTTGGAGACGACCGACGAGACCGAGGATGACACACCCGGTGATGGACTCAGCGACCCAGCCACCACAGAGCCAGCGCCTGCACCCGCGCCCGCTCCGGCGACGGCCCTCATCGTCTCGCACCACGCGCTGGCCGGCATCCGTGATGAACGGATGATGCTTTTACCGCTCACGATCCAGGGCGAGCGTCTGGTGGCCCTCTTGGACACAGGTTCCACGCATAACTTCTTGCCTGAGGCCACCATGCGGCGCCTAGCACTACAGCCGACAGGCAGGGAGCAGCTGCAGGTCACCGTCGCTAATGGCGACCGCCTCCGCTGCCATGGGCTCGCATGAGACGTGCCCATCATTATCGGCGACGAGCACTTCACCATCACATGCGCCGACATTGACTTGGGCTGCTTCGACTTCATCCTCGGCGTCGACTTCTTGCGGACTCTCGGTCCCATCCTTTGGGACTTCGACGCCCTGACGATGACCTTCTGGCGTCTCGGCCGCCGCGTCCGGTGGGAGGGCATTAGAGGCACCTCGGCGACGCCCCCACTCTAGCTGGCCGCGGCCACCACCGAGGCCAAGCATCCGCTGTTGGACCACCTCCTGCAGCAGCACCCTGATCTCTTTGAGGAGCCGCAGGTGATGGGGTCATGTACCTAGGGTAGGGTCACAAACCTGATCTAAGTACCCTGCCCAAGGACACCCTTAGAAGAGGTCACCTTCCAGTCGACCAACGAGGGACTCACTCGACTGACTTGAAGGACTCGACCACGAAGACTCACTCGACCACAAGAAGGTCAAGAGGCACTCTGCACTGCAACGGCCTGTAATTAAGTAGACTTTATGATAGTAAAGACACTTTATGTGGGGCGTTACCAGTAACGCCCCGGACTTAACTCACCTTAAACCCTCTCCTACGTGGGCTGGCTGGGGTCCTGGCGCACTCTATATAAGCCACCCCCCTCCACAGGTAGAGGGGTTCGGCACCTTGTAACTCATATACACATAATCCACTCGACCGCCTCTGGGCTCCGAGACGTAGGGCTTTTACTTCCTCCGAGAAGGGCCTGAACTCGTACATCTCTTGTGTTTACAACCTCTCCATAGCTAGGACCTTGCCTCTCCATACCTACCCCCACTCTACTGTCAGGCTTAGAACCACGACAGCAGGGCCTTCCACCAGCCCGGGTCTACGACCACCGTATTCACCTCCTGCCGGGCTCGGCACCGGTGGCAGTACGGCCCTACCGGTACCCTCAGCTGCAGAAGGACGAGTTGGAGCGGCAGTGTGCCCTCATGCTTGCCGCGAGCATTATCCAGATCTCCACGTCGCCATTCACGGCGCCGATCCTCCTCGTTCGCAAATCGGACGGCACGTGGCGTTTCTGCATCGACTACCGCGCTCTTAATGCTCTCACACTTAAGGACAAGTTTCCTATCCCGGTGGTCGATGAGCTCCTGGATGAACTGCATGGCGCGCTTCTTCACCAAGCTGGATCTTCGGTCAGGGTACCATCAGGTGCGCATGCACCCAGACAACATCGCCAAGACGGCGTTTCGGACTCATCACGGCCACTTCGAGTTCTTGGTGATGCCTTTTGGCCTCTCCAACGCCCCGGCGACCTTCCAGGCCCTGATGAACAATGTCCTCCGGCCCTACTTACGTCGCTTTGTGCTCGTTTTCTTTGATGACATTCTTATCTACAACGCCTCTTGGGCAGAGCACCTCCAGCATGTGGCCATCGTCTTCAACGAGCTTCGGGCGCGCCATCTTCATCTTAAGCGCTCGAAGTGCTCGTTCGGGACGCCTTCTGTCGCTTACCTCGGCCACGGCATCTCGACCAAGGGGGTGGCCATGGACGCCGATAAGGTGGCGGCCGTCGCTGCCTGGCCGATTCCGCAGTCTCCGCGGATTTCTGGGCCTCGCGGGGTACTACCGAAAATTCATCCGGGAGTTTGGCTTCATCGCGGCCCCTCTCACGCGCCTTCTCCGTCGCGACGCCTTTTCTTGGGATGAGGCCACCACGGCATTCGAGGCCCTCAAGGGGGCCCTCGCGACGGGTCCTGTCCTGTAGATGCCTGATTTTGACCTACCGTTCACCGTCGACTGCGACGCCTCCGGTGCGGGGTTCGGTGCGGTCCTTCATCAGGGCGATGGACCCCTCGCCTTCTTCAGCCGGCCCTTTGCCGCTCGCCATCTAAAGCTGGCGGCCTATGAGCGCGAGCTCATTGGCTTGGTACAGGCGGTGCGTCACTGGCGGCCCTATCTTTGGGGTCGCTCCTTCCGGATCCGTACGGACCACTACAGCCTCAAGTTCATGCTAGATCAGAGGCTCTCGACCGTGCCGCAGCACCAGTGGATCAGTAAACTCTTTGGGTTTGACTTCACTGTCGAGTATCGTCCGGGTCGCCTTAACACCGTCGCCGATGCCCTGTCTCGGTGTGACGCCGACACTGCCGACGGTGCGGCTGAGGGGGCGGCCTGCTGCATCATCACCGGGCCCTCCTTCGCCCTCTTCACCAACATCCGACGGGTGACAGCAGCAGCGGCCGACGCGCTCCTCCTTCAGCAGCAGCTGGCTGCGGGGGAGCTGGATGAGCCATGGCGCCTCGCTGATGGCCTGCTCCTCCATGGGCGCCGGGTTTTTGTTCCGTCGCACGACGATCTCCGTCATCAGGTGTTGCGCCTCGCCCACTTGGCAGGCCATGAGGGTGTGCAGAAGACACTCCATCGTCTCCGCGCCGACTTCTACATTCCAGGTGATCGTGCCCTGGTCCGTGACTGGGTACGGTCTTGTGTGACGTGCCAACGCAACAAGACGAAGACTCTTCAACCGGTTGGCTTGCTACCAGCCTTTGGAGGTGCCGTCCCAGGTCTGGGCGGACATTTCCATGGACTTCATCGAGGGCCTCCCCAAGGTGGGCGACAAGTCCGTCATTCTCACGGTGGTCGATCGCTTCTCCAAATATGGCCACTTCATCGCGCTCGGTCATCCTTACACGGCGGCGTCTGTCGCTCGGGCCTTTTTCGACGGTATTGTCCGTCTCCACGGGTTCCCATCTTCGATCGTCAGTGATCGGGACCCCGTGTTCACGGGACACGTGTGGCGTGACCTTTTCCGGCTGGCAGGCGTTAAGCTCCGCCTGAGCACAGCCTTCCACCCTCAGACGGACGACCAATCCGAGGTCGTTAACAAGGTGATTGCCATGTATTTGCGTTGTGTTACAGGTGATCGCCCTCGCGCATGGGTGGACTGGCTATCGTGGGCGGAGTACTGCTACAACACCTCTTATCACTCCGCCCTCCGTGCTATGCCTTTTGAGGTGGTTTATGGCCGGCCGCCCCCGCCGATTCTTCCTGTTGATCCAGCCCTGGCACGGACCAAGGCGGCCGGTGCTCTTCTGGGCAACCGTGACGAGATGCTGGCAAAAGTCCGGCAACGCCTCCTTCAGGCCCAGCAGTTGGCCACACACTACTACGACGACAACCATCGCGAGGCGGAGTTCGCGGTGGGGATTGGGTGTGGCTGCGTCTACTTCATCGTTGTACGCAGTCCCTGGACCCCCGCGCGAAGAGGAAGTTGGGTCCTCGCTATGTCGGTCCCTTTGCTATCCTGGAACGCATTGGGAAAGTGGCTTACCGTCTTCAGCTTCCGGTAGGTGCGCGGATCCATGATGTCTTCCATGTGGGTTTGCTCAAACCCTTCCGTGGAGAGCCACCCGCGGTTCCTCCCGCACTGCTGCCGGTCACCGACGGGCGTCTACTTCCTGAGTCGGAGAAGGCATTGAAGGCGCAGCTGCGTCGCGGCTCCTGGTACGTGTTGAATCAGTGGGCTGGACTTTCAGAGGAGGACGCTACTTGGGAGCAACGCGAGGAGTTCCGCCAACACTACCCCGACTTTCAGCTTGAGGATGAGCTGTTTGCGCAGGCGGGGAGAGATGTTATGACCGGCCGGACCTACGGCCGTAGGAGGCCCACCGGGCAAGCTTAGCCCGCAAGTTATCTTAGTTTTTATTTCATGTCATGGTTATATATACAAGTTGTAAGACTGTTTTGAGATTTAAGCAATAAGACACCCTAGCCGCCTCCTGTCTTCGCCGCCGCCGCACCGCGCAAGGACGGCGCCACCCCGCCGGCCGCCGCGCTCCAGCCCTCGCCCGCCTCCCTCGTTCCCCTACAACCTACGTCCGAGACCGGGAAGAACCCTAGCTCCTATCACATTTCATTTGTTTTCTAGTCACAAAAGATGTACAAAACTTGAACTAAATCATGGCTCACTTAAAATATCACGTATGTTTGTCTTAGTCTCACAAAATTATGCACTTTTTGCACCACGGGACATCATTTCATAAACTCTAAATCCTCAAGTACTACCACTTGTATTTTATTTTTTAGCATTTATTTTTAAAGTGATACACAAGGAGAACATACCCTTGATAAAACCAAGATGCTCCACCATCCAGAGATATCACCAGGTCCTTCACAGAACAACCACATTGCGTGGCGTTCAGAGCCAAACTTCCATTATAATTCTTGATTTCCATGGTTATCCCAACTTCCATTCCTTGAACCTTACACACGTGGAAAATTCATGAGTTGCTTCTTCTCATTAGCTGAACAGATAAACAACAACTAAAGATAGAATAGAAAGTAACCTTAGAATCTTAGTTGACTAGGAAGCTCCTAGTTTACATGATGCAATAATAGGATATCATCATAATTCATAAGTCATATAGAGAGCATATCTTGAATATAATATGAAGCATTACCTATCATTTGACTAGTTATTTCAGATTTTAAGACCATGATGTTGATGATAGTTATTAGACTTATTCCTCAAGCATAACTTTAACTGTCGAGAAAAATCAGTAAAGGGACAATGATGTGTAGTGTTTCGCCACACTCAATGATTTGATTTTCAGATGTTTATGATCAAGTTTTTATTGTTTCCAAAAGATAACATAGACTTCACAATATTCTTCAAGCAATTAAAGAAAAACGAATGGTATGTAACAACCAGAAACAAAACAGAGCCAGTAGGATAGTACTGGTCTCCAGCTTGTAATTGCTGTATCAATGAGTATCCTCACCCTTAAAGTACAATTCTTACACTATACCCCTGCTGTCCATTCTTTGAGCCATCAAATTGAAGAGATTGTCAGGAACTAACTCACACTTCAATACACTAGACAGTTAGGTAAACTCAAACTCATAAGGCATACAAAAGTACTACTAAAAGTCGCGGTTCTTAAGCACGGAACTCGCACAATTCACATAACCACCGTTAGAAGTTAGAAATATCCAAGCCCGGGCGCTTATGTTCTGGTGTCAAACTAGTGCTAGCATACAAATTCAATGATGCCGTCAAAATAAATCAACCAGAGTTCACACCGAATTTCACGACAATGGCAAACCAAATCTAGCACATTCGACACCAAATCCCGCCCCCTTCTGGCCCGCAATAGCCAAAGGAAATTAGTCGATTACCAGGATCGAAGCGGTGCCTCTGTCGGAGATCTCCACGGGGAAGTACCAGGAGTAGTAGGAGTAGCTCCAGGCCATGCTGATGTTGGCGGTAATGCCGGAGGCGACGACGACGAGGGCCGAGTCGCCGAGGCGGACGACGGAGTTATCCCCCACGTCGAGGTGGAAGAGCGTGATGTTGGAGACGGCGGCGCGGATGCCGCCGAGGAAGGGCACGCGGAAGGCCTTCTCCGCCCCGGGGAGGCGGAGCGGGGTGAGCGACCGCACCGCCTCGCCGATCAGCACGTCCTTGGCGAAGGCCAGGCCTGTGTCGCCGATCACCGCGGAGAGGTGCGCCTCGTCGCCGGTGGCCGCGGCGGAGGCGAAGAGGGGCAGGAGGAGGAGGAGGAGTAAAGGGAGGAGGTGGTGATGGGCCATGGCGGGTGGGCGAGGGGGAGGAGGCGGGCGGCGGAAGGAAGAAGAGGAAGGAAGGAAGGCAGGTAGCAGCGGCAGTCTGGTGTACTCTGAGTCATCATCGATTCGCGGAGTTCCAAATCAAATCAATAAGGACTAGGAAAAAAAAACATGCTTCCTGCAGTTATTAAAACAGAATAAAGAACACATTTATCTGCATCACACGGTAAATATAAGTTTCTAAAATTACGTGCGTGCCATAGCTGTAAAGAAAACAAAAATAACGAGGTTCTTTTGGCAAAAAACGCTATCCTTAAGCGGGCGGATGCACACATAACATCCGCCGCCTGCATAGCCGTTAGATTGATTTTGATCGAGCGCTCGCGCTGACCACATGTCCCGTGCTGCCGTGCAGCTAGTTGTTTTTATAACAAGCGTCTTGTTTCAGAAGCTTCCTGCAATAGAGATCTTGTTTTCAGAAAAAAAAAGGGTTTGGTGGCGAAGTTTTTCTTTCCACAATAAGGTCTAGTTTCAGAAAGTTTTTGCAACAGAGGTCTTGTTTCAAAAAAAAAATTGTATTGTTTCAAAATATTTTCTCTTCTGCAACAGGGGTGTTGTTTCAGAAACATAGCCCCAGTTGCAGAAAGCGCCGCGCGTTAGAGTGTACAAGTTTCAGAAACATAGCTCCGATTGCAGAAATCGCCAGAGGACTGCCTGGTGTGAGAGTTCGTTGTCGGCGTGCTGGAGTAGAGGCAGCTGCTCGGGGTTCTAGGTCGGAGGAGGCGCGACAACTCCAGCGGCCGGCGATGCTCCATGGTTAAGGCGCTCAAGCCATGGCGAGGTAGTGGTGCTATCTCGGTGGACCTTTGCAACAAGGTCTTTGTTGCAAAGCCATGAGCGCAACAAGCTAGTTGTTCAAGGGTCCCAATTGGCTGGGACGGTAGATCGGACGGTTGTTTTGGGCGGCATTCGACTGTTGTCGAGGTGGCTGATTTTATCGGTTTATCACTTGACGGACGCGTAGCATTGCCAATTAATGATTTATTTTCCTTTAAACTGTAGGAAAGTAATAACGTCTTACACTATGGGACGGAGGGGGTATCACTCTTAGGAAGAAAAAAAGAATTTATGAGTAAAAGCATAAAATATCAAACAAGTCCCCATAAAGGAAAAATCGAAGGAACAAAAACTATGATGAAATCCTTTTAAAAGGAAGACACCATAAAACCGTATGAGGAAGGTATATATATAGAGCCTAAAACATATAGACACAATTCACATTTGCAATCACATATTTGGAATAGGTCTTCCTAATTTCCCCTATTTTGCAAAGGTTATATAAAGGAATTTTAGAATTTAAACCTTTGCAGCTTGTAATTAGCAAGTCAATCCTAGTTGTAATTATACACAAATGATTCTTTCTTCCCGATAAAGAAAGAAATACTCATAGGCGTTTAGAGTTTCCTGCCTCCTACTGGCGCTGTCGTCGATCTACCTCATCTCTTGTAGCCTTAGGGTCATCGAAATGCGGTGGATCTCGGTCCTTGCCGGCTGAAGGGCTCATGCTTGGATTTTAGGTGTTTTTTTGTCTGCTTAGGGTTTGTGTCCTGTTTAGGAAGGCGAGGCGACGACGACTCACTGGAGATGGAATAGGGGTTTTCTCCGCTTAGCCCCGTTCCGGTGGTGCGTCCGTGTCATCGGAGGGCGTGTGGAGGTGTGTCTTTGGTGGATTTCACAAGATTTCGGTTGGTGTTTGTCTTCGTTGGATTTGCGTGGATCCGGTCTTATTCATCTATGTTCATGTGTCTATAGTTGGATCCTTCCGATCTACGATTCTCTATCAGCGACGATTTTTGTTCTGGTGCGCTGGTCCTTTAAGGTCTTAGCACGAAGACTCCGACTGTCTAGTATAAGGAGGTTTGTCCGGTTCCGGTGAGGGAGTGGTGACGACGGCGACACGAATTCGGCTCGCTCCAGTACTTATAGTTGTCCTAGATGGTCTATGAATATGAATGTAATTATTGTTCGTGTTCTTTTATACTGCCACGATGTTTGTGAATAGATTTGAGTTTTTCAAAAAAGAAAAAAAGAATCATAGTTGCAATTGTAGAGATGAGAGTGCAAACAGTCTCCGGATGTGTTGTTGGCATTCTTCGCCCAAAAAAAATGAGTCTAACCACGATACAGATCTTTGGGACATGGGTCCAGCGCACTCGCTAAGCCATATTAATTTTGAAACATGTCTAAAACAAACAATTCTATAACTTATTGTGACAAACATCATCAAGTATTCTACTTATGTATGAAGTTTCACGAAGAAATGACTTCCGTGCTCTTTTGGGGAAAAGGACAAAATTGCAACTTCAAAAACCTTAAACAGTACTCTCTTTGTAAAGAAATATAACAGTGTAATCTAAACGTTCTTATATTTCTTTACGAAGAGAGTAATTTTTATATAGAACCGAATTCGTTTTCTTTCGCACAGAAGACCACTTCTTCGTGAAACTTTACATGTTAGTATAACACTGGACCATGTTCACATTGAAAAATGTTTCAAAATTATTTGACTTTTTTGCTATTTTAAAATTATCTTTTAACATGGGTGCGCCTAGACAGAGATTCCGTGGGGTATTTTCGAGTCTAACTAGTATTTCTTTAGAGCATCTCCAGCCGTTGGAGCCCCCAAGAACAGTCGCCGGACCGAAAATAGCACGTCTTGGGGAGCAAAACGCTTCCGCCGGCGTTTCCATGAATCTGTGTTCCCAGTCGTTGGCGTCCTCAAAAGAATCGCTGGACACAAAGCGCTTGGGTGGGCCAGAAAAAAGAATGCGTGGAGGAGTAGGATTGGCCGTTGCCTCCACCGGCGCCCCAGGAGCCCTCCAGCGCGTTGGGTCTGGGCTAGGTTTGCCGGCGCTAGTATGAGGTGTTGGGGACGTTTGGGGGCATGGCTAGGTTGTTTTTGCCCCTTTTACGATGCCGGCGCACAGAAAGTGGCCCTAGGGTGGCACTTT